>NC_048220.1:109712705-109796535 GCF_002007445.2 Ailuropoda melanoleuca | reverse complement strand
GGGGGGTAATCAGAAGGGGGAATGAAGCATGAGAGACTATGGACTATGAGAAACAAACTGAGGGCTTCAGAGGGGAAAGGGGTGGGGGAATGGGATAGACTGGTGATGGGTAGTAAGGAGGGCACGTATTTCATGGTGCACTGGGTTTATACGCAACTAATGAATCATCGAACCTTGCATCAGAAACCAGGGATGTACTGTATGGTGACTAACATAATGTAATAAAAAAAATTTTTAAAAAAGACATTAAAAATAGAGGTACCCTACAACCTAGTAATTGCACTACTAGGTATTTACCCCCAAGATAGAGACATAGTGAAAAGAAGGGGCACATGCACCCTAATGTTCATAGCAGTGATGTCCACTATAGCCATACTGTGGAAGGAGCTGATATGCCCTTCAAGAGACGAATGGATAAAGATGTGGTTGATATATACAATGGAATATTACTCAGCCATCAGAAAGGATGAATACCCACTATTTGCATCGACATGGACGGAACTGGAGGGGACTATGCTAAGTGAAATAAGTAAAGCAGAAAGACAATTATCATATGGTGTCATTCACATGTGGAACATAAGGAATAGCATGGAGGACTATAGGGTAAAGGAGGGAAAACTTAATGGGAAGAAATCAGAGAGGGAGAAAAACCATGAGAGACTATGGACTCTGGGAAACAAACTGAGGGTTTCAGAGGGGAGGGGGGTCAGGAGATGGGGTAGCCGGGTAATGGGTATTGAGGAGGGCACGTGTTGGGATGAGCACTGGGTGTTATATGCAANCATGGAGGACTATAGGGTAAAGGAGGGAAAACTTAATGGGAAGAAATCAGAGAGGGAGAAAAACCATGAGAGGCTATGGACTCTGGGAAACAAACTGAGGGTTTCAGAGGGGAGGGGGGTCGGGAGATGGGGTAGCCGGGTGATGGGTATTGAGGAGGGCACGTGTTGGGATGAGCACTGGGTGTTATATGCAACTAATGAATTGTTGAACACCATACATCAAAAACTAATGATGTACTGTATGTTGGCTAAGTGAATATAATAAAAAAATAAAAAATAAAATAAAATAAAATGGATTCATCCTTAGATCCTGGGCATCCAGGAAATCCAGTATCCTTCTCCTAAGACTTCCATACCTCTTGCAGACTTTATGGAAGAGAGTCCAAGTTGATTTCTTTATGGTTGTCTATGTAGTATGGCCCACATCTGCATGGGGAATATTCATGTATTCTTTAATTCAACAAACTCTTAGACTATTCTCAGTGCTATACCAGTTGACTGTCCTGGATCTTTCCAACAAAGCAGCTAATTCAACCCTTCCCTCGCTTTTGGATTTCCCAGGAAGACATCATCCTCTGTGTCTCCCAGTTTTCAGTAGGCCTGTCAAAGCCTTTCTCTCTCAGGTCAGAGTTAGTATAACTACACCCTACCCACTTCCCAAAGATGGGTCAGGAGTCTCACAATACCACAACTGCTCTCACTACACACACACACACACACACACACACACACACACACACACACTTACTAGTCTCCCTTTCACCAAATTCTCTGTCTGGCCTCCCTTTGAAAAANATACCACAACTGCTCTCACTACACACACACACACACACACACACACACACACACACACACACTTACTAGTCTTCCTTTCACCAAATCCTCTGTCTGGCCTCCCTTTGAAAAACTTTTTTTTTTTTTTAAAGATTTTATTTACTTATTTGACAGAGATAGAGACAGCTAGCGAGAGAGGGAACACAAACAGGGGGAGTGGGAGAGGAAGAAGCAGGCTCATAGCAGAGGAGCCCGATGCAAGGCTCGAACCCATAACGCCGGGATCACGCCCTGAGCCGAAGGCAGACGCCCAACCACTGTGCCACCCAGGCGCCCCCCCTTTGAAAAACTTTTGATCTTGTTAAGAGTCTAAGAATTATGGAACAGAATCTCTCTCCATTCCCTTTGTAAACTCTGAATATGTGTGTGGGGAGTTAAAGCGGGTTTTGTCTCACAACACTTTTGGTATCTTAATGTCTGTTACACTGTAACCTAAAATGAAACTGAAGTTACTCTATATTGTGAATTACGGGAGTAGCTTAGTTACTCCATACATGAGCAAATGGAAAAAAATAAACAGGAAAATAATAAATTCTGATATGTTTATTAAACAACCGNGATCTTGTTAAGAGTCTAAGAATTATGGAACAGAATCTCTCTCCATTCCCTTTGTAAACTCTGAATATGTGTGTGGGGAGTTAAAGCGGGTTTTGTCTCACAACACTTTTGGTATCTTAATGTCTGTTACACTGTAACCTAAAATGAAACTGAAGTTACTCTATATTGTGAATTACGGGAGTAGCTTAGTTACTCCATACATGAGCAAATGGAAAAAAATAAACAGGAAAATAATAAATTCTGATATGTTTATTAAACAACCGGAGCTGAATGAAGCTGCCCAGTTTAGACAGGGCATGGATTTCTAGTTCGCCATAGTTGCCACCACTCCCTCTTGTCTCCATGAGGCTGTGGCTGAAAATCATTGCTATACTTGTGCTATTTTTCCCACACCAGATCCATTTCAGGCTTTTAAGCGCAAACCTGTCCCCCCAAAATTTGAAATTTGCCACCTGTGGTATAACGTATCCCTAGGTGAAGGTACATCTGTATCAATTGTTAGGAATTTTTCTGAGGAAGGATTCTTTGGAACCTAGACTTATTTAGAACCTAGCAGGGAGTTTGATTGTGAGCCTCTGCTCACTGTTCTAAATACTAAATTGTGCGGTTTCAATCAGCAAACACAAGGCCCGTGTATGAATTACTTCCTATGTGACGGGAACTATGTGATTCTGGAATAACTGTGTCAACAAAATTCTATCCGTGGAGACTTTTATAGTGCTCTAGAAATGACAGTGTGGGGCTGGGTAACAATAAGACTTTAGCCTTTCCTTTCTCATACAGTTTCCTCATCAAACTGAACCTCTCCCCATTTTTTGCTGAAGATTTCCACAAAAGTGGAAAGGTCTCTAAAACACTTCGGAAATACATCTCATAGTATATACTTACCTTTATCTTAATTTGAGATTGGATCACTTCTGTACTGTAGAAGAAAAAATCCATGTCCTTTGGGCAGACTCTATACAAAAGCCTATTTGGGTTTTTGCAGACTTTGAAAGATCAGGCTGGATTGATCTGTTTACTGTGCAATACCTCAGGCTCACCAGGGATAAAATTTCATAGATGAAAACCGGATCAAATCAATTTTTACTTTTTCCTTAGCTAATCTTGCTAATAGCAAGTTTTTCATACTCTTTCAGCTCCCTCAGTTACTTTTGAGATTTTTGCACACCAAAGCAGATGAAATGTAAAAATAATTCCATAATCAATAATAATCAAATAATTCAAAATAAAGGCCATTTCCTCCCCAACATGAGAAAAGAGGTTGAGGGAGATAGAAGGAAGCCAGTGAATGTGCAACATGTTAGGATAACTGGATGCAATATAATTAGTTTTTCAAGAACTTACCAAGTTATCATCAAAGGAACAATGTGTGAATATTGGATGATACTTAAAATGGTGTACACATTGTATAAGTTACAAAGTTTTCCAGGTAGTAGCAATAGTTAGAACCGAAAGACTTAGCACAAAGTTTATGATGAAGTAAGACAGTTGTCTAAATGCACTATTTTAATGATTTGTATAGCTTGTTCTTCAACTGGTGTAGAAAATATTAGTCTCATAACTTGATAGCAGCATAGGTCAAAAAACTGAGAGTTTTAAAACCACTGAAAGGATTTCTGACTTCATCAATATTCCTTTAACCTTTGCTGGGAAAGCTACATAATTCATCACAGTCTTAGAGAGTTTCCATTACAATCAACCTTTACCTTGAGACTTCAGACTCCTGAAATGTACCTGACTTTCTCTCCTACTCATTTGAAATAAACTTTGCTGATAAGAAAGATAATAAAAAGAATCTGTATTTGCTATTGTAATCAAAAATTCATCTTGGTGTATAAATTCCTGACTCAAATATCAACTGTTCACAGTAGCCTTCCATTGGTCAAGCTGTCACTGTGTTAATTTTAATTACTTTCTGTGTCTACAAATACAAAATATATGTTCATCCCCCGTCTTAAAAAAAAATACAGTAAAGAAATATTAAGCTCTAGTTAGTGGTGTATGTGCAGAAGTGCTTAAGGGTGAAGTCTGAAACTTACTTTTAAGAACAGCGAAAAATAAGATGGATTCATGGATGGCTAGAGGGATGATGGGTATATGTGTAATAAAGCAAATACAGCAGTGTCAATTGCAGAATCTAGTTAGTGGGTGTGTAGATGTACAATGTATTATTCTTTAAACATTATATTTAAAAATTATCATAGTAAAAAATGTCAAAGTAGAGATTTTCTTGACATGCTATTAAAATATTTAACAATTGGAGCAGTATGGGGACTGACCAATCTGAACAAGAAGGAGGTAGCCTCTTCCTCCTCCACCAAGACACCTTCCTGAGGACTGCAGCCCATTGGAGGCTGTTGCCACAGCCTCCGGGCTCAGCCCCATGCAGGTGACCCCACAGGCGGCACTGCAAGGAGGAACCATGCTCCCCATGGGCCTCAGGTGGCGTGCACCTCAAGTTTCATTGGGGGCCTAGCCCGTGAGCAGGTGATCAGCATATCTGGAGTGCACTGGTCAGCTTGCCAGGGTGCCATGGACTCCAGAAGGGAAGGAAATGTTCACCGACTTCCTGTGTCCCCCTCCTCTGGTCTGGTCTCCACTGGTTTAACCCAGAGCAGTAAACCTGACTGTGATTCAAAAAAAAGAAAAAAAAAAGTGCTGAAGAAATGCTGCCATTTTAACTGGAAGGGACAGGCCAGTTATCTGCATCAAATCATCCCTACTATTTGTTCTGAAAAACAGGAACAGTGAGGGATACAAGGGATAGAAGATGCTGGACCCTGACCTCTGAGAGCTGACACTTTTATGAAGTATGAAGGTTTATACAGTAGCATGGTCAAAAATAAAATTAGCACAACATGAATATATTCAGGTTCTCCAGAGAGACAGACCAATAGGATATATCTAGAGATATGTTTCTATGAGGAGATTTGTTATAGGAATTAGTTCATGAAGAAATGGAGCCCAAGAAGGCCCATAATCTCTCGTCTAGAACCTAAAGAACTAGGAAAGCCAGCAATGTAATTCAGTCCAAGTCCAAAGGCCTGAGAATCAAGGGGCTAATGGTGTTAAGTCTGACTTGAATCCAAAAGCTGAGAACCAGGGGCACTGATGTCCAAGAACAGGAAGAGATGAGCCCCACCTCAGAGAGTAAATTCTCCCTTCTTCCACCTTTTTGTTCTACTTGGGTTCTCAACAGATTGGATAATGCCCACCTGCATTGTTGAAGGTCATCTTTCTTCAGTCTACTGATTCAAATTCTAATCTCTTCCAGAGACATCCTCATGGACATACCCAGAGTAATATTTTACCAGATATTGGGCATCCTTTAAATCAATCAAGTTAACACATAAAATTAACCATCATAATGAGAAAATAAAATTATTTTGTTTTTAATTAATTTGTCTTTCCTCCTGAGCCCCCAATTATTGGTAGCAGAATAGAAACAACTTCTGTCAGGTTTTTAACTTTATTGTGATCTTATTATTTAAATGGTTCCTCTAGGATGGTAAAGACTTTTCTTAAAAAAAAAAACAATGTTTTGTCTCAGGTTTCTCAGACCTCTCTCCATCCCTCTGGCTGCTCTACAAAATTACATCTGAATGTATATGCCAAAGAGAAGGAGGCGTGCATTTCCTACCACCTCACAGCAGAGAAAATAAGGTAGTCTGCTCTGATACCCATCACCAGCCTAACCCAATTAAAGAGGGCACGTATTGCATGGTGCACTGGGTGATATATGCAAGTAATGAATCATGGAACTTTACATCAAAAACTAGGGATGTACTGTATGGTGACTAGCATAATACAATAAAAAAAATTATTGAATAAAAAAAAAAAAGGTAGTCTGCTCAGGGCACTGCCCTCTAGCACTCTGCCCCTCTGGCCTCCAAAGCAATGCTGCCTGCTTTATTTGCATTTACATCTGAATTCCACAACTATGACAGCTCATAATCTCTGCTCTGTTTGTTCAGGGCTCCAAAAAGTTTCCTGTGCCAATGAGCCCCATGTTGGCTTTTAGCTGCCCCCCAAACCCTGCAGTAGAGTTTGCAATCCTTGGTTTCACCTGTGCACAGAGGAACCAACCACTGCCCAGCAAAACTCAACTTCAGGGCTTCCTCTTTCCTAAGCAAATGACACTGCTAAGTTGCCTTTACCAAGAGGTAATGCACTGACACCCCAGCTGGTAGGATACCCTGTGCAGAGACCTTCTTCCATTGACCCTCCCTTTTCCAGCACATGTCTTTTTCTACAGTCTTCAAACTCTGAGGACTTGGGAAGGTGAAGAAGATGGATATTGGAGCTGCCTGTTTTATTATCTCCTTCAATTTTGTTTTCTCCCAGCAATCGAATTATACAAATTTCCTATCACTGCAGTAACTGATTACCCCAAAGCTCATGGCTTAAAACAATACCCATTAATTATGTCACAGTTATAAAGATCAGAAGTCTGGGCACAGTGTGGCTTAGTTGGGGGTTCTACTTAGAGTCTTACAAGGACTAGATCAAGGTTTCTTTTTGGAGGCTCTAGAGAAAAATTTACTTCTAAGCTCTTTCAGGTCATCGCACAAATTCAGCTCCTTGTCATTGTAAGACTGAGGTCCCCATTTCCTTGCTGTCTGTCAGCAGGGACATGTCTTTGCTTCTACAGGCTGCCTGTGCTCCTACCCATGTGTTCCATGTGACCTCCCTTCAGCAACAACAGTGTGAGTTTCTCTCATGCTTCACGTTTCTTCCCCTTCTGCTGCATCTTTCCACCTTCCTCTTTTTCTAGTCAGGGAAAGTTCTCTGCCTTTAAAGGTTCATGTGATGAAATTAAACCCACTTGGATAATCCAAGATAATCTCCTTATATTCAGGTCTGCACATATTCACATTTCCAGGGATTAGTGTTTGGATGTCTTTGTCAGGGGAGTGTATTCCACCTACTACAGAGGGTTATTAATGAGTTCCTCTTCCTGTATGAACCTATCTTAGGTAAAACACTTTGATCTAATTAAATAAGCCTACAATTGATATATTACATGAAAGCCAAACAAATTGGTATAACAGGTTTGACCTATTGTACAGAGAAGAAAATTGAGGCTCACAGAATTTGATTGCCCTGCTTTCACACTCTGAATATTTACAATGTACAGTGATGAGTCACATAAACAATATACAGGCTTCCTCCCGCCCCGACATTCTCCCTCTTTCAACATGTGGAGTCTATTTTTTAGTTTTGATGACATTCCAGAGAGAATCGCTAGGAACCAGTGATACCTATTTTTCACATCAAGATCAATTTAATTAAGCAACATGGGCTTATGGCAGGCACTGACTTTTCAGGCTCTGCCTTCACCTGTGGCCTTAAGATAGTTAGGGACCCAGAAGATTTCTGTCTATGATAGGCATAAAGATCAAAAAGTAATGAGAAGTAAAAAGAGTCTTTATAGTGAAGGCAGGAAAGTTTGTCACAAATCCAGCTATTTGCTTCCCAGTTTCCTCTTTCTTTAAGATAGAGGTATGCTATCAACCAAGAGGCTGAATTCTGGAGCATGAGTTCTGGTTTATATAATTCATCTCCTAACCCATTTTAGGATATTATGGGAGTCAGGCAATATGTAGAAAAATGTGACCAATTTAGACAGTATAGCAAAACATGCCATTTGGTCTCATTTATCATAATAGGGATTTAAAAGGATACTCATGAGCCATTTAGAACTTATGAGTTAGTTGAGCAGAAAAAGTGGTTTTGCATAAAATCTACCCTTAAATCATTTAGTGCCTTGATGCATCATTAAAAGCATCTTTTTAACTGCAAGAGTTGTAACAATTAACTTCTCAGAAAAACAATTTCACCATTTCTTAAACAGCTTGCAAGGATCAAGAGGACCACCTTTATTCTAAGTCCCAATCCCTTTGAAACAATTCAGTGCAATTTTTCTCCCATCTCTGTGACAGGGAAATGGAATCTGCTTGGCCACCTCCCACTTCCTTTGTAACAGTCTCCAGCTATAGCGTATCGAGGGACTCTAGTACTCTGTCCAGCAAAAGAGAAAAGCCTGCAGCCAAATCTGAGAAAAGAATACTGAACACAGAGCAAGAACAAAAGTGTCAGCTTTGTGCAGTGGGCTGGTCCACACACTTGGGCATACTGGAAACAGAGCTGGCCTCCTGCTCACAAGTGCTATGCCCTTTCATGGAAGTATACAGTGGAAAGGGATTCACGTCTCCCACACACTGCCTAGTTGACATCAGAACAATAGACTGAGATCTCTTAATGGGTCATGAAAAAATGTTCTGTGAGCATCAGATAGTGACACCCACAGTGAAGGATTATTCTGAACACCAAGCACAGTCTGCCAGACCTCTCCTAAAAGGCAGAGACCCTACTAAGGGAACTTCTCAAACCAATAAAGACAGAGCAAACATCCTACTTCAGGATCCATGTGCTCATATTATGAACCAGGGGTACAGAAGATACTGATGGTACAAGAGAATTTTCACTGGAGTACATCATCACAGCTACCAAAACATCATTTTTGTTGACTGCTATTGTAGCTCTTGTCACAATATATTAAAATTATCTACTTAAATAATACTTTATATTTATATAGTTAACCTTTATATGTGTAATAATTAACCTTTATATGTGTTACTCAGTTGGTCCACGTAGTAACCTGAAAAAGGAGACACCATGATTGTCCTATGTTATAGATGAGGAAACTGAGCAGAGGTGAGATTAGGTCATTCCCCATATCACACAGCAGCTCCTAACCCAGGTCTGACTCCAGAGCCTAGCCCTTGAATCCTATGCCAATACTTCATGCAATGGCCTACCTTACCTGCTGGAAAACAAGCTCCCTGAGGCCATAGGCTGCTTATTATGCATCCCTGTGTTTCCTGATGACTAACATACATCAGCTGCTTAGAAAATGATAAAGGCCATGTTAGTAGTTCACATCTTGTCCAATACACTCCACTGATACTTCTGCCTAAAACATGCTCTATTTAGGGTCATGGACAAAGACTCATTCACAGGAAAACAGATTAAGGACAGGTAGGTGGAATCTATTCAAGTGGCATGTAACACTCCTTGAATTGGCTATAGCACTGGTTACTTGTCCTTATTAAGCTATTGGAGACCATGCTGACAAACACTTTTGTCAAAGTGTCTTTAACTCAGTATTATTCTATTATATATACTATAAAAGTTATCAAACTATAATTTATTCACTTTTATACTAAAACAGATAAGACCTACATAACCATTGTCTAATAAGTATTACTGTTCTCTTTATTACCCAACCAGGAGATGAATTTTGAAAAAAAAATCGAATTTAGAAGTATATACAGGAAAAGATCAAATCCCCCATATAGTCTCTCAATTGGGTTTTCCTCCTAGAGGTAATTACTGTAAATAATTGAGTATGTGTCTTGCTTTGCATTTGTATACAACTTTTCTCCCAAATAAATGATACTGGGTAAACTGTTCCTAGATATGGTACACTGAAACTAGATTAAGCCCTGTAACAAAATAAGAAAGAGGATCGAGGCTCAGCAAAGGTTGCTTGTAGAGTAAGTGCAGCGGTGGGTCTTTGGGTCTTGTGCTCCTACCCACCATCCTCCTCATTTATTTCCTATCCTACGAGATTCCCCATTTCCCATAAATTTTGGGGATCTCCAGGGTTTGTATAAGCTTCTGTTAGGAAATTAAGGGCAGATTCATTCACCAAAATGCTCAATCTCTGGTGCATCCTCCATGGTGCTCAGTTGTTGCTTGGGTAGTAAAAGTGAGAGTAATTTTAAGTGAGTGACTCCACATATTCAGAATTCAGACCAATCCTTATGGACTACCCTACCTCGAGGATCACATACTTGTTTTTTAAACCAAGTAAATCTTGGACATCTTTTTTCTACTTTTTTTTTTAAGTTTTTATTTGAATTCCAGTTAGTTAACATACAGTGTTACATTAGTTTCAGGTGTACAACATAGTGAGTCAACACTTCCATACATGGTCTTGGACATCGTTCCATTCTTCTTAACAGTAGACTAGTATTTTCTTTTCTAAAAAATAATAAGCATTTATTTTTTTAAGCCACATAATTTGTGTTGATTTGTTGTAACAATAATAAGATACTAACACAGGGGTCCAGAGGAAGGGATAATCTACCCCTAGCTCCTAGGTCAGGTAGCAAGTCCAACACTAGTATTTTCTGATGAGACTGTTCCATAATATAGTTAGCTATTTCCCTTTTGATGAAGGAGATTGAGGCTCTTCCTACTTTTTTGCTATTACAAACACTACTGGAATACATTTTCTATAAAGGTAGCTGGACTTAATATAGAAAAAAGGTGGTGTGAAGTGTATATAAAAATATCCCCAAAAGGTAACTGGTGGGTTGCATAGTTACATTCCCCCAAAAATTCATATGTTGAAACCAGATGAGATGGTGTTAGGAGATGGGGCCTTTGGGAGCTAAATAAGTTTAGATGAGGTCACGAAGGTAACCATCCCCCCATGATGGGATTGGTGTCCTTATAAGAAAGAAAGAAACTAAAACTCTCTCTCTCTCCAACATATGAAGATACAGCAAGAAAGCATCCTTCCGCAAATCAGGAAGAGAGCTTTTGCCAGCAACCAAATGGACAGGCACCTTGATCTTGGCCTTTCCAGTCTCTAGAACTGTGAGAAAAAAATTTCTGTTGTTTAAGTCACTCAATGTATGGTATTTTAGTTTTAGCAGCCTGAGCTAAGAAATGAATCCCTCCTTAAAAAGATAATCTCTGATACTATTTTGAAATATTTACTTATTTTGAATAATTTTCCCAAGTTTATAAAATATATGTTTGGCTAATGCTATATATTTCAATGTGTTTCCTGCTTTGTATTACACTTAACCTTACATCACAGTATTATCTCAATCCATTATTTTTTTAAAAAATGATTTTAAAGGTTGTCTACTGCATCACATGTACGTACCAAAATTTGTTTACATGTTCCTCTATTTTGGCCATTTACATGGTTTCAGATTATCAGTTATAAATGATCAAATGGATATTATAGAAAATACATTAATGAAGTAGGTAATGTTATAATGAAGATTTTACAGTTAGAGACCCTGAGCCACAGGAAGGCTAAGAAGTTTGCTAAATAGAAGTATACAGTATAAAGAAAAAGAAGAAAGAACAGTATTTGTTGTTTCACACATTATTTACCCTCTCTGCTTCAATTATCTTATTACCTTACCTTAGCACCTTAGTACCACAACAGTTATTAGGATCAAATTTAAAAATGTTGAAATTACTTTGAAAAAATATTATCATGCAAATAAAAGGAGTACTTATAATGTCCAGATATTAAGTCCAAAAGGCAGGTGAAACTCTACTCTGGAAAAAGAGTCAAATATAATGTAACTGTTACTTAACCAATTTCTACTTTGTGGCAGTTTGCTTAAAGATGACAAAAATGTGTCTATCATGTGGGAAAAAAACCCACAAAAACTTGTATCAGATAGTCAGAAAATTGACTGTCCTTACTGTAATTTCGAACTCCTTGTAATTATTTTTTTTGGCATTTGAGTTGATTCCCTGAAAAAAATTGTGTTCTAGAGCTCTTATTGTTTACTTTTAAAAGTAAAATTCACGTTTATATCAATGTCAATGAGCTCTATGATTTTTAAATCTATTTGAATCATTTATGAAAGGTAAGTCTAAGGTTGTGTTCATATTGAACTTAAATACAAGAACATAAACCACCGAAAACATGTTTCTTGTAAATAAAAAATAAATTACCATGGAATTAATAATACAATGAAATTTCTTGCCTAATACTGATAGTAATACTGGGTAATACCTGTGGCTACCACCCATGGGCACTACTGTCTGGTAAATTAAAATAAACAGAATAAAAAGAAAAGGGAAGGAGAAAAACGAAAGTATAAGAAAATGAACAGTGAAGAGGATTAAGGAGGTAAATACATGAATGAGATATTGCAAAAAAATGCAGCAAGTAACATTTAATGTAACAAGGTTTATACGTTACCTATGTTTTTCAGTAAAGATTCTAAAAAAAATGTCATTTTGGGTTCAAAATTATAAATCATCATTATAAACTATATCATATCTCTGTAAGAAGTAAGTCACGATCAGTAGTAGATCTTACAGACCCAAAGCTGTAACTTGGAGCAGAGTGGGCCCTGCTCAAAACAACAGGTGGCTGTTAATAGGAGATGTTCAGTATCCCAAACCAAAATTGGGCTATTATTACGTAAAAGGGGGGTTGGAAGCCACTCAATAATAGTAGCGACAATACCACAAATGCCTGTTATATCTGTTTTGCATAATGTTTTAGAAGAGGGAAGATGGGCAAGAGATGAAAGGTAATAATAGCATGATGACACGTAAGATCCAGAAGTTGTTGTAAGGTCTGTAAAACAGAACAGGATCCAGAAAGAGTTCATTCATACTACCTCAAACAGCAACAAATATAACCTCAGGAAAAGTATCCTAACTTTCATTTTCTGGGTTGCATATACCTATGAGAAATGTGTAATGCCATGTCCTCATTATTACTGAAATTAATTTTGGAAGAGCACTTATTAAAAGTTACAAAATTTGGAAGAAAGATACTATTTTCAGAAAACATTCCAAACACACATTAATCTAGCAGCAAATCTTGTAAAAAGCAGATAGTAATACACAATGTAGACATTCTTAGTCTTTGAAGCATGAGGGGAAAAACATCCAGACCCACTCTAAATGGAATATGAATTTATTGTAGGAGGCAGGCTTTAACACTACTTTCAGTGAGCTGTTAGAGTCTATTATGTCAGCTCTCACACCTCCCATAGCACAGCTTTGTCACTGCACAGCCATTTGAAGTATGAAAAATAACAGACCTCAAAATGTTTAGAGATCTATGGTTTGTTGGCAGTGCATTAGAAGAAAACATATTTAATAAGATCAGAAAATCCAACCAAAGTCAGTAATTCTCTGAATCAGGAAACTGCAATGCTTTCCCTACAGGTACTGAGAGAGAGGTTGGCATCTCACCAATCAACCCTTAGGCTTAGGTGCCCCCGGGAATTGACTTACAACAGTTTCTATCTATTACACTGTTCAGCTTTTTTCCTATCTTACAACAGAGCAATCTAACCTTAGGGCCTAAAAGGTTCATGATACAAGTGTATAGGACTCAGCCTGCTGCCTCAGGGCATGTTGACACAAGAGATTATGGGCTAAAAAATAAGTGACATCAACTGAAAAAGATATTTCAACTTATTCAATTATCTAACAGACAATTACTAAATTTATTTTTGTGCCACATACTGTGATACGCAATGGGAATGTAAACCATAGGTAATAAAGTTTAGTGAAGAAGGTGACCAAACCACTGCATGATGCAGTCTAGATTTGTAATTGAGAATTGAGATGTGGACTCCGTCTACAGGATCACAGAAAAAGAAGCCAATCGAGAATGGCCAGGTCTAGGATCAAAGAGAGGAAGGGGTGCAAGGAATGAGGGAGACTGGGAAATACATCGTGAAGAGCACAAACTCAAGTTGAATACTTGAAGCATGTGTGTTCAAGACTCTTTGTAACTAATTCATGTAAATAGGTATTTCCTAAAAGGGCATTTTCAAATCTTTATTCTACCCTATGACCCAGCCATTGCACTACTGGGTGTTTACCCCAAAGATACAGACGTAGTAAAGAGAAGGGCCATATGCACCCCAATGTTCATAGCTGCATTGTCCACAATAGCCAAATCATGGAAGGAGCCGAGATGCCCTTCAACAGNCTGGTGATGGGTAGTAGGGAGGGCACGTATTGCATGGTGCACTGGGTGTTATACGCAACTAATGAAGCATCAAACTTTACATCGGAATCTGGGGATGTACTGTATGGTGATTAACACAATATAATAAAATAAAATTAAAAAAATAAAAAAAAATAAAAAAAAAAACAAATCTTTATTCAAATAATCAAAAACTATTAGGGATCTTATCTGGGGCAATCATTTGTCCCAGTTGGGCTGAAACAGCACGGATATACACCTGCTATTATATAGCATATTTATTAATGGCACCCCTTTCCATCCTCAAAATGGTAACTCATATAGCAACTTATTCTAACAAAATATCGGTGAGATCTTTTGTTACTCAGTAACAAAAGTTATTTCAGTTATTTCAGTAAATTTGACTAGAAGCCTCTCCCTTCCCTCACAGTCCTGGACTTTAGAAATCCAAATTGTTCCCTGAGATTTTTAAAAATTCCAGGGTCTTACATTAACCCAAATTTCTGGGCTCCCATAACCCTGCATTCTCTCTCTGGGCTATCCTCATATCCCTGGGCAGAAACCTCATCCCTTCGAATTCCGCAAAAAATACACTCCCACAATTAACATCGATAATCTTTATTAGGCACTACAAGTGGAAAACAGAATGGAGGTGTGCAACACTCATTGCCCAGAAAACTAATTTGATCTGTGAAGTGTGTATCTGTCTTCTAATGGAAATGTTTCAGGAGTTTCCTTCTTACCTCTTCCCCCAGGTAATGTCCAGTCTCACATTTTTCCAAATCATCTCCCTCCCATTTGCCCCTTTCCTGTTTTTTACCCTTTCCCTTCTTCCAAGGAGTCAATTTAACCATTTTTCCCTTTATCTTATATATCTTCAACATGATGTTTTAAAACCTGCTAATACCTATTCTGTCCTACCATAAGATTACAGATGCATTTCTCTCTAATTGTAGTTCTAGTGCCAGTGAAATTAGAGGCAGAAGAATGGGGGAAATGAGCAGGAAATTAGAGGTAATATGTCTTGGCAATGACTGGGACAGGAGATAGCACAGAGACCCAGAGAAACATGCAGCTCCTACTCTTTTAGGCTCTTTAAAAAATAATCTATCATAAATACCCACCTAAAATTCTTCTGCCCTTGATTTTTCTTTCCAAATAGGTTTCCCTATTGGAAAATTTTCTATTTTCTTTCCATTGCTGATTATTAAATCGGGGTTTTTTTGGCATAAAATATCATTGTATAAGCTTGAGTAGCAGGATATTGCCTTTATTTTTTTTAAGATTTAATTTATTTATTTGACAGAGACAGCGAGAGAGGGAACACAAGCAAGGGGAGTGTGAGAGGGAGAAGCAGGCCTCCTGCCAAGCAGGGAGCCCAATGCGGGGCTCCATGCGGGGGCTCAATCCCAGGACCCTGGGATCATGACCTGAGCCGAAGGCAGACACTTAACAGCTAAGCCACCCAGGCGCCCCAGGATATTGCCTTTCTTAAGATCTGATTATTTTATGTGTATTTACTTACGTATAGCTATTATTTTGAAAAAAAAATCCATGACAGCTTCTCAAAAAATAAATGACAAGATAAAATATGCAGAAGGGAACTACAGAGGAAGGAAAAAAGTTTGATTAGTACTTTTTTTTAAAAAAGTGCATTTAGTGAACATATCTATGTGTACTAGTTGAGCTGCAAATTTGATTCAGTGCTTCCTAGAAATAAAAGCAAGAAGTGAAAAAATTCATGATATCCATAAGAATTAAGACAACAACAACAACCACCCCTCAGAAACAGATGACTTTCTTGTTACTAAGTAATAAAAAGAACTCTCTAAGATGTAATGAACCACTAAGATGTAATGATACTCTAAGATTAGGATACTCTAAGATGTAATGAACCATTTCCTCTACAATGTCACTTTAAGAACTTTATGTAAGTTTCTTTTCTTCCCTGCAAGTTAATGGCATATGTCCAATGTCATTGATTGAAAACATTTTTAGAAGAGACTAACACTGAATGGTAAAAATATGTAACACTCTGATGGCTTGATACTCAACTTTTTAAACCATCTACAGCATTTGATGGTTTGCATAGCTTTCAGTCAATTGTCCTTGATTATAATTTTTCAAAACCATAATTTTGATAGGGATTGAACAGCAAAGAGTTCAAAATTATATTCCTTAGATAGAACTTATAGTGTAGCTATTGTGTGCTGCTGATTAAAGACAAATCTGTGTTCTTTGCCAATCAGCTGAGCAGGTTCCTATGGCAATTAAATAGGCTAATCAAGACTTGTTACTGAATAGATGGCTACCCTGTCTACAGATACTACAGGTGGGTCAAGAAACCTCTATTGACAGAGCAAAGGACAAAACACAGTTCTGGGTCTGCTCCAACAATCTGAAAATGTGTGCAATCAAGACCCAAGAATTCCACGCCATAGAGCATGAAATAATACAGCGCCAATAGAAGTCTTACTTGAGCAATGTATCTCCCCACTGTATTCTAGTTCTAGTTTGCAAAATGTGCTGTATGGTATTTGATCTGCTGAATAGAATTTGGTCATCCCAAGCTATTAAATATTAGGTGACATTTGCTGAAAACAGCAATTTGGGTTTTGAAACAGATTATCTTGAAACATTCTCTATAACAATTTAACAACAATTAGTTAACAGAACTTTCTTGAAGCTATTCATTACTCAGTACAGAATATTTAGTTACTATTTTCTCACAGTGCCATGGGATTAAAAAAAGATATTTTTTGATATGCTGAACAATATCTTAAAGAAGTGGGAGATCCATTCTTGAAATGCAGAGAGGTATCAGTTCTATTCCACTGGAGACATGCACAGTAGGAGAGGCACAGAGCCACAACCTGGAGGCAAGGACCTGGGTTTTGGTTGGAGTTATGGTTGGAGTTCTATTGTTTACATGGTGTGACTTCAGTCCATTTCTTAACCTCTTTGAATCTGTTCTTCTATAAAACGAAGAGAAGGGAACATCCAGAACAGATTAGTGATTCTCAAGTATTTTAAGGTATAGAATTTCTTCAAATAAAAATTTATCTCTCCAATATGAAATATAGGTGATTGTATCAGTATACCTATATCAGAATTTTGTAGCAATTTTTCTTCTCCAAAATTAATCTATCTTCACCAATTTAGAGTAATTAATATGCATAATATACCTTCATCAAAAGAGAGCAGCAAGGAGCTGTAGAGAATATGTATAATATTCCCACCCATAGACACAATACACAACAAAGTATATATTTTCCATTCATTAGTTGTATATACAGTGTGTGGAATTTTATGGATATGAGGAAACTACCAAAATGGAGTTCCTAGGTTCTCAATACGGGAAGATGTCAATCCAGAGTTCCTTCATTTATGTATCTTTATTTTAATGAAAATCATTTTCTTCAATGTTGTCTATGAATAAACTTAATTGTAAAACACTTGCATTATTTTAGTGCCACACAGATCAATTTGACAATAAAGCCTTTCACAGGAAACAAAAGTTGAGCTTACTTTTCATTAACATTGATATATGCTAGCCAATAATGCTATGTATGCATGTGACTCCCACATATTTCACTGGCAAATGTTTCCCTCTGAACCAAAGTGGATCCTTCAAACGCAGTGGAATCTGCCATAGACAAAGAGTCTATTTAAATAATTCAGCAATTCCAATTCTTTTTTGTAATTCTGACATCCCGTGTTAATCCTATTTGAATCAGGTATTTCCATTATGCACAATCATAAGAAAGCACACTTCCCCCATTCAATGCACATTTATAGATTTCAAATGGCTCTGAAGTAGAGTTCCCCTTTCATGATTATATTTTAAGATTATATTTTCTAACTAGTTGCCTTCATTTCATAAAACATAAAATTCTTATTTTAAAAAAAATCAACCCATTTTAGACTAATATAGTATTCAATCTATGCTCAATATTTCACCATCCAAAGTGAAAATTTAAAAATTTTCTTTCTCACTTTTATTCTCATAAATGTGAAGGCTGAAGGCTTATCTGTTACCTAGAGAAGCATCATGTCCACATTCAGAAATTTTCAGGAAAAAAAAAATATATAGTTAGACGATAAATTTACCAAGATTTGTGACCTTTCCCAGCAGTAAAGGTTTATGCTAAACAGATATGTGGCAAAACTGCTCACTTTAGGTGGAAAAAAAATCATTTATTCTGCAAGGAAGTAGATAAAGCAAAACACTCAATTCCTTCAGCAATATAATTAGGAAAGGGAAAAAAAAAGAGAGAAAAAAACTTAACTATAAAGGTGAATACTCCCATCTTGTGGCTGCTGGTGAAATAACATGTTTTAAATGAGGATTGGTTACTGTAGGGCATTTCATTTAAGAAATCAAAAACATCACTGCTATTTATTGATCCTTCCTAGGTACCAGGCACATATTTGGTACTCTATGTAAACTATTTTAATTAATATTCACAACAACATAAAATTGAATGTTTCGTTTACATTTTGCAATAAATCATGTAATTTTGTAATATGAAAGTTATTTAGTGCTCCTACAATTCTACTTTTTTATTTCACTGATAAGGACAATTCATAGCCATTGATTAGTCATTTATCCTAACAGAGGTTGGACCTCTTGGTTCGAAGTTGTGTACTAAAATACATCTTGCATTATGTTATTCTTAGTCAGATGTGAATGGAAAATACAGACAGACCTCAAACTGAAAACCATAGTCATCATAATCTTCAAGTAATTTTTTTATCAAAATAAAGAGTATGAATCTCTTTTTTTCTCATAGTTAGATATAGAGTTAAAATTGATCTCTTATGGGGGAAAAGGATGTTACTTTTAATGACATAATCCTGGATCAGGTCAAAATACTACTGTGATTGGTCAAAGGCCACTGAAGGACTTCCAGAAGAATGAACAACTACAGCTGGTCTTCAGACAAATGCCAGAATTAAAAACATAACGTGAAATTCTATAACTATAAATATAGCTTATTAACAAACTAATTTTTTAAAAAAGGATTATCAAACCCCCATGACATGGAGCCCATTTTACTATATCATCTAATTCTAGCAAAACCAATGAGAGACAGGGAGATACAGAGACAGAGAGAAGAGTCAGAGAGACCAAAAAAAAAAAAAAAATGGAGAGAGACAGAGAGATACTCATTGTATCTACATGTCTTTGAAAAAGAAAGTAACATTTTCTTGAACTGTTCTGTAATGAATATTTGTTAGATTTAATCTACAGGCTTCCCAGTTGTTGCAGGGGACTGAAAACAAAGTTAGGAGTTATCCATTTTCAAGACCCTACTTATTGGTTACTGGTTTGGAGGCCTCTGCCTTAGATTATGGCAATGAGCAAGATTGAATAAGGATTTTCATTTTTAAAAGCTTTCTTAAGCTTGGAAAAGATAAGATTGGTCAGATAAAGCCATCTATTATAATCACTATTATTTGGTTATTTTAGCCTGTTAACAAAGTGCAGATTTTATTTTGTGCAAGGAGTCGGGAACAGTTGCTCTCCCCCACCCTGTGCCTCATCCCTACAGTCTTCTAATACAAATGATCAGATCTACGGAAACTGAAGAGAACTTTATTCCATAAGCTGACACTGATAGGACCTCATGTTCCTACTAAAACAAAGGGCAAGGATTATACTAATGTCACATACCAAGTCTTACGTGATAAGATTTGGCTTTTAAGTTAACTTAGTGTTTAAAAATATACCTTAAATGTTTTTAATTATAAAAAATCTAAATACAGTTTAATCTTTTTGTATTAAAAACACTTTCAGGGATGCCTAGGTGGCTCAGCTGGTTAAGTGTCTGCCTTCAGCTCAGGTCATGATCCCAGGGTCCTGGGATTGAGCCCCTCCTCGGGCTCCTTGCTCAGCCAGGAGCCTGCTCTCTGTCTCCCTGCCACTCTCTCTCTCTCTGACAAATAAATAAATAAAAATAATTTTTTTAAAAAACCACAACACTTTCAGAGTGGTGGGGTGGAAATAAAAAACACTTTAAACATCAGGGCAGAGTTTCTCAGCAAAATATGGTTTTGTTCTTCAAATGTAATGCAATATTGTATCCCATACCAAAATGAATAATTAATTCACCTTCATATTTTTAAAATATGCCCAATGTTTAAAGTGTTCTTTTATTCCATATTTTAAATGTGTAACAGAATCAACAACTATGCAGACTATATATGTAATGGGCTATATACATGTTACATATATACACTATAATATAGTCTTCTGTGTTACAGTCCCCCAATATTATCATTTATGACTTCTAAAATTAGTTCTGTCTAGAGACTAGCACTGCAAGTTGAAAGCTTGCCTTAGAAATTGTGTGTATTCTGCCACTTTTAGCCAATAAGCAGAAGATCATGTGTTCTGTATAAATTAGCTGCTCACTGGAGGGAGGAGCGTCTCAGTAACAAAGTACACTAGGTATAATAGTCTTCACAGCCTGAAAGAGCCCCTGAGGTCATATCTTCAACATCTGTATGCATGGTTTAGCACTTGAGCTACTGTTAAAATTGAGATACCAAGCTGGGATACGTACAATGACCGAATTAGCGCACCACTGCTTCTTGCTACTGTCAAATTCCACAAGGCTTGCTTTCTCCTGAATTATGTCATTAACTCCTTCCACGAAGAATGGCAATCAAATAAAATGGAAACATAAGCAGATGGTATCAAATCAGTAAGAATCGTCTAGATAAAGTTCTCTAAAATAATAGGATACCTATAGAATAGTTTGAAAACAGTATGTGGAGAGTGGTCAAGATTAGCATAGTTATAGAGGATGTATCCATTAATAAAACCTGTGGATTCTTGTTCACCCTCAGAGGAAAAAGAGAATGCCCCTTAATTCCCAGTTTTTCTACACTTTGGAAGAAGAATGAGAGGCAGAAAAGAGGTAATAGCTCTTTTAAGGCATCCCTCGGGGACCTTCCTCTTTAGAGAAGAGCATTCCTCTTTCCAGTTTAATATAAACTTTGCACTCCAGCCCCTGTAATCCTGACAGTGCTTGATGCAGGCTGCAAGCAAAGGAGGAAGAGACATCACAGCACATATAGGACAAGAATAGCCAGGATGGAATATGTGGCTGCATGTACAGTCTGATTTGCAGAACACCAAAGTGTTCTGTCCTCAGAAGTACCATGCTTTCTCTTTGAAGGCACTGAATTGCCAACATTCTAGATTGATTCCTTTAATTGAATAGAAACCCCTCCACAGTTAACACTTATGTAAGGATTAGTTGACCCTTTGCTGAAAAGAAGTTGAAGGAGAAGATAGATGGTTGATGGTTACCTGGCAGGAGAGAGATGGCAAATGGAGAAAGCAGGAGTTTCATAAAAACACACTTTATCTAGAATTTAATTTTTCCTAGAGTTGATAGACATCCTGCTCTAATTCAAAATATCTGCTTTCAATGGCTTTTTGGGGAGTAAATAGCTAGGATTTTTGCCTCTCAAAGTAAACACAAAGGCTGTGGGAAATATCTCACATCCTTCCTAATTCACAGGCACAGGATCTGTTTTGCAGTTGGAAAAACCTATATTCTGATCTCTATCACTGAGATTTCTACTAACCTGGTTCTCAGGAATAGCATGTAAGACAGATGTTTTATTACAAAAGGGAATTGCATCAAAAAGCAATGGAGAAGTTACTGACAGATCTGGATCTCTTGATTCCTGCTCTACAATTCTTTGCCTCCATTTTATTAAGAAATATATCTTAAATATTTATATTTTCATTCATTGGTAAACCTTTGTTCTCTACGATTAATATGTCACAAGACATAGTCTAGTTATCTGTATTCTGGTCAACTTATCTGTCTTCTATAAATGTGGGAAGAGATCATTTGAAGTAATAGAAAAATACCAATCTGGAAGGATGCACTTGAAAGGAGAAACTAAAACATCATTATAGATTCCCTGTCTCTAAGGCTCAGCCTCAAGGTTTGCCTTAGCTCCCAGTGACAACATAGTTTCCCTGTCCCTAAAGTTGTACCCTCTGGGAAAAACCTGACATTAGGCCAATTTCAAGGAGATAATCTACCAGTCCTAATCAGGGCCTGTAATCCTCTCTTTGAGCCTCAAAGTGAAAACAACCATTGAGGAAGTCAACACTTTTAATACGAGGAAGAAAAGTGTTTTCGTTGATTGGAGTATTAACTTCTTTAACTATTAGCACCTTCGCTATCTTACTGTTGAAAGTCACGTTTCTCTCTTCTCATAAAACTACTAAATTGGTTTTGATGTATCAACTGCCTTCATCTGATGCAAGTAAGAAAAAAATATATATATATAAAAACTCATGAGGTATTTCTTTCTTTTCCACTTGATTAAAATAGTTCTACTCTGGGGGCGCCTGGGTGGCTCAGTAATTAAACGTCTGCCTTCACCCCAGGGCGTGATCCCAGTGTCTTGGGATCGAGCCCCGCATTGGGCTCCCCGCTTTGCTGGCAGCCTGCTTCTTCCTCAACCACTCCCCCTGCTTGTGCTCCCTCTCACACTGGCTGTCTCCCTCTCTGTCAAATAAATAAATAAAATCTTCGAAAAAAAAGTTCTACTCTGTTTCCAACAGACTGAACCATTTCTTACTGTCCCTTTTGGTTGCAGTAAATCCTGGACTATATTCTTTAAGTTAAGAGTGAAGACCATAGATAATACATAGTGCACAATAAGGCCATATTGTACATTGCATACAGTGTGTTAAATTTCTGAAACATTTTAATAAGAGGCTGTTCAGATTACGGAAAAAATACTGCACACTTCAAAGTCTAGTATTTTGTAGATTGTTTTCCAAAAGATAAACCAGAAAATAAGAAACAGATACTGAACATTAGAGTGAATTGATAAATATTTCTTCAATTAATATAAAAAGTATTTATCAAATTATTTTCACCCTAGCTGTGTGATGCTAACTTTGGTACATTTGCAGTTGTGGGTTCCTTCTTACAAAAGCAACCCTCCAGGCCTTGGTGCTCATTTTTGTTTACATTTGGCAAATGGTGTCTTCCTGCTTTTAGGAAAGGAAGGCTTAAGGAGGCTTATGACCACCTACACATCAAATAGTTGCTACAGACATCTTCCTTCTTAAATACAAGTTAGATATGTATGTAATAATTAGAAAGTTGAACTAAAATGGTCAGAATAAAATACGGGAGACCAGTCCAATCGACTCTTACCTATTTGAAAGCTCTCTTGAAGTGTTGATGAAATCAAAACTACGGCAGAATTACCACTTCCTTCCCATAAAACCATGTTGGCTATAAAAACTTGGCTTACCTCCAACAGAGGATGTTTAGTGGACCAGCCCCAGAAAAACATAGTGAGCAAGCCCTGAGCTTCATTCTTAAAGATTCCTGAAAGCCAGAGAGCAATCAAATGAGACTTTTTTTTTAAAGATTTTATTTATTTATTCAACAGAGATAGAGACAGCCAGCGAGAGAGAACACAAGCAGGGGGAGTGGGAGAGGAAGAAGCAGGCTCATAGCGTAGGAGCCTGATGTGGGGCTCGATCCCATAACGCCAGGACCATGCCCTGAGCCGAAGGCAGACGCTTAACTGCTGTGCCACCCAGGCGCCCCCAAATGAAACTTCTTAAAGCTTAAAATGATTTTAATTGTTAAAAATGTGTATAGATTCATATAAACATTTAAATTACAATTATATATACATATAAGCATTATATGGAAGTAATTTCTTATAAAATTTGATAACAACTCTATGCTTAAAATACGTTAAAACCTTTAAGTCTTTGATCTGCTCTTTAGTTCAATTCACTCTTTAAATATCTCACAGCTAATAGGTGGTTTCTAAGAGAAAAGCCAAGTCCTAACACTTATCTACCTAGATCTATTGGGTCTCCATGGACAAGGGTTCTATAAAAAGGAAAACAAATGAAATCAGACACTGTTGCGGACCAATAACTCAACTAGGTCTAAGGAAGAAGGCTGCCACCAGACTTTTACCTTTCTCTTAAACAATAAGATTGCAATCATATAAATCCTACCCAAAGATGCTTTTTAAAATTAAGCCAGAAAATTATGGCTGTGGGAATTACAGACATTTCTATCAATCCTAACAGAAAAAAAACAGGTCTAAGAAAATCTGAATAAATGACAAAATCAAGCATGAGTCTAAGAAGCTCTGAGCATAGTGGCAGAAAAATTCCAGAAAGGTCAGTAGCAACATCTAAAATCTCTCTATTCTCAATCAAAGAATTCATTCTTCACCAATTTAATGAATTCAAAAACCTACAGTTATTTGGATTAAACCTTAAGATGAAAAACTATCATGCATACATAAAGGTGTTTTTCTCATTAATCTCACAGCAGAACATCAAACACAGAAATCTAAATGGACTAATTCCAATACATCTGGAGTGATCAGACCATGGAAATGGTTTCAGTAATACAGTGAAGATCAGAAATGAAAGCTGTATCCAAAAATATAGTCATATCATAAGATAAAGGAAGCCTCCTTCCTCTATACCCCTCCCTTCCACCCACTATCTTACCCCATAACCTCAAATAATCCCCAAATCTGGGAAACATTAGTGGAGCTTCTCCAGCTGACTCCCCCACCACCACTGTCCCCAGTAGGTGAAGATAGTGTCTGAGGTAGCAAATGTCAAGGTTTAGTGAGAAGGGTAATATTCATTTTTAATCACAGAGATATTCCATATGAAATAAAGAGACCATTGATGGAGTCCTGTATAAATGTCTTAAAAGCATAGAACAATATCCTGGGTGAGGAAGTGATAAATAATAAGGCATTCTGACCACACCTGCTACTCGTTAAGAGACAGAAGCCTCTTGGACACCATTAATACTTTCAGCATCTGCCAGAGGAAATAGGGGGTTTTATAAAGGACAAGATGTTTTTTAAAGGTGGTGGTAGGACTGAGCAGATGTGTGTCTATTCACTGATTATACTACAGTGAAATTTAGTGAATAAAGGTTTAATAATTAAAATTCAGGCATAAACAACATACATCAAACACAACTGATCCATGAAACTGAAGAGATTCAATTAGACTCAGAGAGACTTGGTTCCAGTACCCACTCTGCAATTAACACCGTAATTAAAAGATATTTCTTAACCATTGGGACAGCCTTTGGAGTTTCTATAAAATGAGACTTCTTATAAATAGTTTTCAGAATTTTGGATTAAGAGGAAAAATGAACACTATAAATAGAAGTCACCCCTTCCTTCACAAGATGGTTAGTAAGCTGCCTGAAGGATTTATAGTAGTGACATGGAATGGCCTTCGGCACTTTTGCAAGGCTCACTGTCTTAAGGTACACGAACAGCAGCGTAGGGACAAGCCCCTGTACTTCCTCAGACCTAACAGGCTGACCCAGGAATGATCTCACAGTGCTTGGAAATGAGGGTAAGGAAATCAGCAAAATTGCAGACCTCTGGAAACACTAAAAATTGTGTTTTTTCTATTCTTTCCTCTCTCTTCCTATCAGAAATGACTGCTAGACCCAAAATAAAACATTGCACTGGAAAACACTCACAAAACTGAGGTTCTTCCATCATCATAAGCCTGCACCTACAGAGCCCAACTCAAAACCCTGGTTTGAGTATGAAAAGGAAAAGAAAATGTAGTATACCTGCAGTGAATTAATTTCTTCATTAGAAAATCATTTGGTTTGAGTCCTCAGAGTCCAAGTTTCTGGGAGAAAATTAGAAGGAGATTTAATTCTTTAGGACTACTAAGGGATGATTTAAACCATTACTGCTCAGATGCTGTCTTGTTCTGGATCCATCTCTAGTGCCTTTGTAGTGTGACTGACTTCTTTCCAGAATCTGGCTGGACACTGAGGGGAAGTGATTTGGTAACAACTGAAATTTTTTGATTAAGATCAAGTGTTCTTTCAGGGTACTTAGCCCTCTCTCAGTGATCTAATTTTTTTTTCCTATCTCAAAGCTAAGCTTTCAATATAACTCTTGAATATAGATTTGCTATTTCAAGTAGCAACCACAAGATAGCAGAATAACTTAGTTTGAGTTCCATCTGGTTAGATAATAGATTCCTAACTGATTAAAGCAAATCAGGAAACATGTGAGGAAAATGATTATGATGTGGTATAGGACAATACAAAATTAAAATAAACAACTATTTTTTAAATAATTTTAAGAATTGAGTGCATAAATATATTTTTTCTAATAATCAAGAAGGAATATTACATAGAATTTATAAATTGCACAAAGTGAATACTTATTAATATAATAATAGTCACTAATATTAGAACCCCACTTTCAAGTCATTAAAGATGAAAATGATACAAGTCTATATGTAAATCTGTGTGTTTCTAAATGATTCCTAGCCCTTATTATTTTGAATGTGTCTCTAAAATTTGTAGTTTAATTATAGAATGAACAACAAAAAAAGGGAAGAGAATATTGTGTTAGGGTTTTTTTTTTATTAACTACTTCAACAATAAAATATCTTCTAAGAATATTTAAATAGAACAAAATATTTCTTCTTAAAAGTCATGGATGATTCTTCACAGAGCTGCACTATAAACATGTCTCAAGAATCCTAACCAGTCCCTGGAGATTCACAGAGCTTCCTTCACATCTCTCCAAGAGCAGAGCCTGAGAAAACAGATGGGTCTTCCTCTATGGCCCTGAGGCCAGCAGTCCCAGCCTCTGGGAATAGTCAGGGGAAGAGTTTCAGGGCCAAGGGCCCTTCTCAAAAAATTTCCTGCTTCCTTTTACCCAGAATTCGAGATGAGGCTATAATTCATGTATCACAGGATATATTGCCTCTCAATAAATTACTGAATGTCCCACCAGGATCAGTACAAAAGAAGAAAATGAATAGACAGATATGGGGAAGGAGGCAAACCACTTATGGACACATTTGTTAGCAGAAGTCAAATACTTCATAAGATATATTGGTGCTATATGCTATAATTATGGAATGAAGTAAAATAAGCACATTTCATGGAGCGCTGTGTGTTATAAGCAAACAATGAATCATGGAACACTACATCGAAAGCTAACGATGTACTGTATGGTGACTAATATATCATAATAATAAAAAAATAATTTAAAAAATCAAACAATTTAGCCTTGGTCAATGCTAATGAAAGTGAGACACTGAACTGTAAGTATGCCTGTAAGAATGAATACTTAATACCACAGTTGGAGACATAAATATAAAAAAAGGCACACTCTGGTGGGAAATGATACAAAATATTTTCTTAGACTAAGGATTTTTGAAAATTATTTATAAGGATGAGTAAATCTCAACATGTTTATTAGGAACAGAGTAGGAATTCAGTAAATACATGCTGGAATGACTATACTCATCTTCATTTTTATTTCTGTCTCTGAAAAGAGTTGATTTCCCAAAAATAAAACAAGAGTTAGAGAATCACAGTCGGGAGTAAGGAACCAAAAGATCTCGTTCTGTTTTTAGCATTACACGTTTTGAATACATTATTCCTCAGATATACACTGACACAAACTGTCTTCAATTTTCAACTCATAATTAGGAAAGATTAACAGATATCATGGTTACTCTAATAAATACAACTGCCTTCCTTCATAACTCTCTTCCTTTCCTATATAGCCTAGAGCATGAGAGATTAAATTAGTTTCCCTTAAGCATAAACCTTTTCTTCACAACATAGAAAAAGATGATAAATTACTGAAAAAAAAAATGTTGGGCCTGTTTGTCCTTGCACTCTGTCCCAAAGCCATATTATATTTTCACCTAAAAGCCAACGAACCTCAAATTTTATCTCCATGTCAGACTGCTCTCCTGATACCTGTATTTCTGTTCACTTACCTTATGGACATCTCAGCCTGGATGGTCTAGAGACTCCAAAACTTTAAGGAACGAATGAATTTATATGTGTTCTTGCCAAAGCATCTCCTCTTCAGAATATCTTTCTTCATTAATTCCATTACCATCCACTGACCAATCATACACTGGATTGTTTCTCTTCATCCTCTCTGCCATTGCCTTAATTTAGGACTTTATCTCTCTTGCCTAGGATATTACAACTTTTCAAATTACCTTCCTGCCTCCAATATTGAATTCTTTCATTTTTCTACTAAAGAATTTTCTGAAAAAAAAATCCAAAGAAGTTACTCCTTCTACTTAAAACTCTTAATGCTTCCCCTCCAGAGAAAGCCAAAGCTTCTCAGGATGATATACAAAGTCTTCCATGTATGCTTGAAGTTCAGTCTTCATGTCTAACCTCTTCCCTTTCCACTCCCCTACCTTCTTTATGTATTAATCACCTTGTGTTCTAGACATTCAGAAATACATGTAGTTTTCCAGTAAGTTCCAATAAGTCTCTAGGTCACTGCTCAAACTCTTCATGCTCTTTAGATATAAAACTATCTTCAAACTTCTGGTACTTTAACATCTAGATCTTGCAAGATTTCTTGCTCTACTAAATTTTCCTAAAGTCACTCACTCAGATTTGATTGCTCTGTTCTTTGTGCCAAACTGTATCTAGAAAAGAATTCTGATACTGTATGCATAACATTTTATTTTAAAGTAATTTTTAGACTGTCTTCTCTACTAGACTTTGTAATCCTTATAACAGAGAAACATGTTCTTTTCTTTCCTTGTGTTCACAAAGCTTCAGAGAGTGTTTGGTATGAAAAAAGAATTACATATTAAATTTAAAAGTAGTTCAGAACTGAGTTAAAATTATATAAATGTTATGATTTTTAAGTCATCATTCTAGATATTGTAGGGTTACAAATACAAATTAAGAGTGTTCTACACTTAAGGATCTAATGAAAGTCTCAAGATGTGTATGTAAATAAAAATACAGCAAGATAGGAAGCAATATTGCTGTGGGAAATCAGGGAAAGACTTTTTTGTTTTTCTAAAAACCAGGACTAGAAGGATTTCATAGGAAAGAGAAAATGGTTGTGGGAATTAAGAAAGTCATGATGCCAAAATCCAGACTGAAGTGCATGGGCTTTAATTAGAATTAATCAGGGTTCTCAAAGTTTTGGAAGCATGAAAATGACTGGTCAGAGCAAGGCTTCAAAATGATTAATTTGATAGCAGGAAGTAGGAGAAATTGAATCAATGAATGCTGGATACAGAGAGGCCATTTAAAGAATTATAGTAATATTCCAGAGAAACTGTTCTGAGGGACTTGATATTTGAATCCAGAAATGGAGTTGCAGGTGGAAAAGCAAAGAAGTGGGAATAAACTTGGGATGTTTGCAAGACAGGAGCAATGAAACTTAGCAAATGATTTCATTCAGGGCCAAATAAAAGAGATACTCACCCAAGAACAATTAGAAGTTTTAAATCTGAAAAATTGAAAGCATAATGGTACCATTAATAGGAACAGGGACTACATAAAGAAGAATTTTGAAAAGGAAGATTACTTCTATTTCTGTCACATACTTGAAGACAGTGGTACACCAAGAAGGGATGTTCAGTAGGCAACTGGAAAGCTGTCTAAAAAGTCAGAGGAAGATTATGATTGAAAGTACAATTTGTTCCTTCATCTAAGGAAGATATTTGAAGACACGAGAATGAGTACTAATGTGAAGGGATAAAATGTAGGAAAAGAAGAGGTCGATAAAGAAAGTTGGGGACAACTTACATATAGGAAACTGGGGGAAGGAGAGAACCCAGAAGAGCAGAAAAAAAGAAAACAATCGTGACGTCGTGATCATTGAAATGGAGGAAAAGCAAAGAATAAATACATTTTCATCAGATATATTTTCATTACCTAATCATATACTTTCTTAGTCTTTTTAGTTCAACCATAGCAATGTTCAGACATGTATCGTGCAGCTATAACTTAACATTGCTAGAATTATATGTCATGAATATTTACTTCATTATTTATAATTATATTCATCAAATTAAGATGTTTCATCTAATCAGAAAAGGGTTGTGTTATATTTATAAATGCACATACTCACAGACAATAAGATTTTTTCACTGAGTATTGCATACTTAGTATTTTTTGAGGTATTACTTTTTTCTTTTAATAAAGCTTTTTGTTTAAAAAAAAAGCTATTGACAAGCTCTAATGATATTGAGGTATTGAAGTTGTGCTACCCAATAAAATAGCCATTATCTACCTATGCCTATTTACATTTAAATTAAATTAAATTTAAAATGTTTCTCAGTTGCATTAGTCACATTTCAAGTGTTTAACACCCTATGTGGCAAATGATTTCCATTAAAAAAAATAGTGCAAATATAGAACAAAACCATCATGGCAGGCAGAAAGTTCTTTTAGACAGTGTTAGGTTGAGGAATATAAAGACTGAAAGAAAAGTCTACATGATAATGGTCTTTGAAAGCATTTAAGGGCATTGGCTTTATAGTTAGATCAGGGTTAATTCCCCCCCCCATTCCATTTACTATCTGTGTGGACTTACATAAATCACTTAATCTCTTCATACCCAGTTTCTAGCATTAACCTCCTAGAGTTTTTTCTAAGCAACTACATGGTACTATGCATGTATTTTACCACAATTTCCAGACCACAGTTAGTCCTCAGTAAAGGAGAAATAGCAACAGCAACAGTAGAGAGCAGAAGGGACAGAAGAAGCCAGACTGCTGAGGATTACAAAAAATGTAGGTGGTCTCATATATGGCTGCAGCAGGCCTAGACCAGACCTTAATAAGACAGAAAGGTATGAAGGCAGATTATGCAAGTAACGGTTTGGGAAGAATTCTTTAAAAATAAGTGCCCTAGAGGATGCATGAGCATAAGTGATGACAGAGAATACATGAAGAGGGAACAGATAGGCAGAAAGCTGGAAGGTTGTATAAGCATTGAATTATACTTTCTAATTGTTGAAGGAGTTGTTGTATTGTCTATCAGAGATAATCTCACATAGCACGTGGAGATTGGCTAAAGGAACTTTTATTGGGAAAGGGCAAGAAGAAATCAAAATAGAAGCAGAAAGTATGTCCCATTGTCCCTGTTTTGGGGGCAAAGGTTGGTTTTATTTCTAAACTCCAAGTTCATTGATAGTTGCTGTCTGGGGTCCTATTTTGAAAAGATTCTGAAACTGTATCTGAACTCACTGGGGAAGAGTGCATGAATAAAGAGCACTTCTGTATGGACACAGAAATGTCACCTGAAAGTCAACTCTACATGTGAACCTGGTACAGTTGGCTTCAGGGGACTAAATGGTCACAGCCAAGAAAGAACTGTCCTTGGCTTTTCTACCCCTGAAGGTCTCCTGCTTCTGGGACACATGAGCTAGAAGGGCTTAGATTCTGCCCCTGGAGAATTGTGCTCTAGAGGCTCACATCCATTTAACTGACAGGCCATGCCCTATTCCTTCCTTCAACAAACACAGGGTAAGTTTCCCCAAGTGCTCATTCCCCACACTTTCAGATGAAACTTTCAGATGAAACTCCCTATTGTCTCAATGAAATGAATCCCCAGATCCCTCTGAGGCACCTCTAGCCCCCACCCTGGTGAATGTTGATATTCTTTCCACATACCATTCACAGCCACTTGAACTTTAAAAGGCAGAGAGCAGTTATAGGCACGATACACTATTCATTTCTGTATGAACTTTGAATAGTTACCAATCATCAGCCAATGTATTTGACATTGGTGATAAAATGATGAACAAAGTGTCATTCCTAACTTTAAGGCAATTAAGGTCTTGAACATAATAAGCACACAATGATTTCTTTAGTTTCTAAGTGAATTGGGAACAATAATAAGGGTTTTGACTATATAAAAGGGATGTTAATTTCAGTCATTATGCACTCTTTTACATATATTATACCTAAAAACTTCCTAGAACAACAGTGATTATGCTCATTATTAAATATGTCCAAATAACCTAGTTGTGAGATGTATTTGATTAGATAAAATGTATGAATTTTGCAGATTCCCTTAATACTTTTTAATCATAGTCCAGTGGCCTCCATACTTGGGGGGTAAAAAAAAAGAGAATTGCCCATGCCCTACTTCTCAGTCCATTAAAATCCTGGTATAGTTGTTCATGTTCTATACCCTTCTTTCCCTCCCCAACAAAAATATTCAATTTTGGAAGAGAAGCAAATTCCTGGATTAGGTCAAGTTTTGCCAGAAATATAGTGGCCAGACGTTACCACATGTTTAGTTGTTCGCCTTTAATATTTTCCTTCCTTAAATTGAATCGTTTATGACAGGTTTATGAAGAACTCAGAGAAAAATGGGAGAATCGGTTTGAATGATCCTGTTCAGTAGAAAAAAAAAAAAACTGGAACGAGACCTTTTCTCCTTTTACCTGAAATATGGCTAATCCTTAAGGTTTTATTCTCCATGATCAAATGACTGAAAAATTAAAGAGTTTGGGAAGTGAAACAAGGAGTGTTTAAGCTAAAACAGAGACCTCTCAGAAGTTCATTGAGCCGTTCCAAAAAAATAGGGCAATGTGAAGTTGAAAGAAACCTTGCTCTTTAAATCTCAGTGTGTTGTACAGGAGCTGTGAGGCTATTGGAGCCCAATAGAGCCTTTCATTTCTTGCTGAAGCAAAATGTTTCTGTGTAGATACAAGAGCTCTATAAATCAACCAAGCTTTCCAAATCAGTGCCTCAACTCTTTCTCTGTTTATATACACTAAGCATATGCTTCCTGTGACCACTTCAAAAGAAATACAACTTTCTTAAATATTATTTAAGTGCAGCTCCATGGCTGTGAAAGAGAGAAAGTATAACTGACTTTGAATCTTTTACTACATGGGTGGAGAAAGAAGGAAAGAGTGATTGAAATGTTGCGCTGACCAGTCTAGGAAATAGGTAATAACTTGTGATTAAATGCAGATGTTAACCTGAAAAATTCAGTCAATCACAGATATTAAACATGCCTGGAAACTATAAAAAAGCAGAGAGTAAGCCAATGAATAACCTTTCATTGAAGTACTGTAGTAACACACAATTCACACTGGAAAAAAAAATGGTCTAAATTCAAATTACTTCAACTTTTCCATCTTGTATAAATGTTTATGTACAAACGAACAGACCATTACATGGACTAGTAACCAGGGAACACTGGCAAATTGAATAAATCAAAATCAGAATAGAAAGAGCCGTGAATGACAGGTGTATAAGTAGCACTTGGAAAGGAACAAGCTGAAAAATAACTCCATTTGAGTAAGCATAAACCACACTAGAAACATTATAGATAGGTTTTAAAATCCAGAATGCCTGTTATATCTAAAGTTAATACAATAGTATAGAAAACAGATTATAATTTGCCATAAGTGGCATTTCATGGCTAATGAACTAGGCATTTCATAGCTAATGCTCCACAGCCTAGCACTGGACTTGACAGATAATTGACACTCAATAAATGTTAGTTCTGATTTATTGTTAGTAGTGTTCCTCAAAATTAAAAACCCACGTTATAATAATAAGAGAACTTCAAATAGAATTCAATAAGTAAGCATAATTGTAACTATTTATATGTGTGTGTGTGTGTGTGTTATATGCATGTGTGCATGTATGTACATTTTACCAGCAGTCACCACTTTTTGGCATGTCCAGTACCAATCTAACATTGTTGAAAAGCACCTATATTTCAATTGGAGCTCCAATGAGTCTCTCATTCATCATTTTCAATGGCTGATTTATCACTTTTAGCAGCTGGTTCTTCAAACCCCGGTTGTAAATGCAGTCAGGAGTTAGATGATAGAATAGAATAACCACAAGTTACAAAGTGGCTTTTTTGAAAACACAACTAAACTATTTCCTACCATAGTTGCTTTCCAAAGCAGCTTACGAGATGCACTCTAGCAAAATATGGGAATGTCCCATATCCATACGACGACAACAAAAACAAATGTGTCCTGAGAGTCACAATGATGATCAAATCCCATTAGGAAGATTGGGTGAGAATTGCATAGTTTTAAATAGTAAACAAGCAAAATGAAAAATTTAGGTGTTAAAGAAACCACTGAGACTGAAAACTGAATTCCTGGCGCCACTGATCCAATTGTTTATGTTTTTCTCCATCAAATTAAGGATTGACACATTGTTATTGGTCTATAAGAAGTATTTTGTTGAAAGACATAGGGAAAGGGTTAGGGTTAAGGTCAGGGTTAGGATGGAATTGGTGAAAAAACAAACAAGCGAACAACTGACTGACCATGTAATCCAATATAGAAAACAAAGAAAGCAGGCCTATAGGAGGTTTGTAAATGGAATAAAATGGAGTGAAAGGGGTAAGAGTCTTGAGGTCCAAGAGCAGTGGCTGTGCAAGGTAGAGCATGTCAGCTCAGTTTCTCTTACCATGAGCCATGTTAAGCATGAACCACTAGTCTCCAGAGTCTTCTGTGGTAGAGAGAGATACAGAATATGAAAGTTGAGAAGTCACGTCAAGTCTCATACTTACAGTTCTTAATAGTAATCAAAAAGGATAATTCTGATGAGTGAAGCACATAAAGATTTCATCAAATGTCATTTCTTCCCCATATTAGTTTTCATAAAATCCCACATTTTGATGGGCCAATGTTTGCAAGGCTAGTAATGTTATCACTGTTTTTCCAGATCAGTTTTCCTTATCACAGGGAAAATGCTCTACAAAACGGAGGTTGAAAAACACCTAGAAAACAAATCCCACAGGAAATGCCATGTGTTGAACTGGGAAAATATGAATACCAAAGAGTAGAGATAGCCATCGTCACAACTGGAGCCATACTACAAATTTTGAAGTCTTAGTTTCTCACTCAGTGTTACATATCCATAAGCATGGAAATATAAGTAAATGTGTTCAGTTAGAGAGAGACTATTTTCATAGTTTTCGTCCTTTTTATTTCCCCATGGACACTCCAAAATAAAAATAGAATTAAACCTATCTCCTGTAATCCAATTTAAGTTTAAAACATGGTTGGATATATCCAGGGATAAAATAATGAACATATTTGAGGCTAAAAAACAGTCCGTAATCTCTTAAGAATTTAGTGAAATTCCTTCTCTTGTCAATTGTGGTTTACCCAAGCATCTTTGCCTGAAGATCTCTATTTGATGAGGTGAGTCATTTTGTTTATCATGAACAGGCCTTTTCAAATGAAACACTTTGCTTGGTTGGTTAATATTCTGTCTCCCTCACAAGATAGATCTCCGTTCCTTCAGTTTCTGAAACTTTGTGGGTTTTGATGCTTATTTTTAATCTTGAGATTTCTTTATCTGAAAACAATGATTCTGTTTAAAGGAATGTACCTGGATGCATCATAGCATAAATGAAGACAATACCAGTGAAGCAAATATATACAAACTAGACTACAAATTCAACAGATCTTTATACACCACAAGTGCTTTTCATTCAGGAAAATAAACATAACTAAAGCCAGGGAAAAAATCAGTACTTATAATTCTAGTGCCCACAAGAGTGCCTGGTTCATAAAGGTGGTCAGTTTATTGACCAACAGAGTGAATAGGTGAATGACTGAAAAATAACTTAGGAGTTATAAATGGATTCAGTTGAAGGATCAAAATGCATATAACATTTAATTTGCTGTACTTGAAAACAGGAGGTGGGTGCAGTGAAGGTGCTAGGTGATGATTTGTAATCTTGTCCAAGATCACTAACTCAGTAGAAGATACAAAGTAAAGCTCAAAACACTCAATTATGTTTCTGCTTCTATGTCTTTTTTAAAACTTTTCATTTTGAAATAATTTTAGACTCACAGGCAGTTGTAAGATAATACACAGAGATTCTGTGGACCCTTCACCCAGTGTCCTCCAGTGCTTACATCTAGTATAATAGTAGTACAAAATTACAACCAAGAAAATTACACTAATACAACCCATCAGCCTTAAGAATATATGCACTGACAAAAATATGCACTTATTTGTATGTGTACTTAGTTCTATGCAGTTTTATCACATATGTAAATTTATGTGATCTGCTTAGATGTCTTTTATTGTTTTTAATTCAGTTTTATTTTATTTCAAAGAAATTTCTGCCAGAGAGTAGACGAATGGGCCTTAAGTGGAAGGGAAATGACTGAAATCAGGGAAAATATTACAGGATCTAGATATATGAGTAAACATAAAAGAGAAAACTAGGCTACACTGTTACAACAGTATAAGTTGAGGGAAATGCAAACAGGAAGAAAACTCTGTGCCTGGAATTATATACATAAATAAGAAGGTAGTAAGGGTCACATGAAGGAATCAAGTAAATGGCAAAATAAAAAAGAGAATGGGCACAAAAATCTAATATGAAAAAGGTGAGAGAGATAGGAAGATGTCCAGATGTTCGTCAACATGGGAAGATATACAGGGAAAGATTTTAGGACATTGAAATTAGTCCCTACTAATTTCATACCACATTCATTATTAAAGACCTGTTCAGCAAAACCAGTGAGCATATTAAAATAACTAAGCATAGCATTTCATAACTATGCAACGTATGACTTCTATCTTTTTAAAAGTTATTCTTCACACAAGTGCATGTGTGCACACACACACAAATTTGGAACTGACGTCTACTCCTACAGGTAGAAAAATAAACATATCATGTCAATATCCTAAAATTATTGATGTCTTTTTTTTTAAGTTTTTATTTTAATTCCAGTTAGTTAACATACAGTGTTATTAGTTCAGGTGTACAATATAGTAATTCAACACTTCCATAGATCATTTTGTGCTCATCATGGCAAGTGCACTCCTTAATCCCATCACCTGCTTAACCCAACCACCAACCCACTCTCCTCTGGTAACCATCAGTTTGTTTCCTATAATTAAGAATCTGTTCCTCTCTCCCTTTCTTTCATTATTTTCCCTTTGCTTGTTTGTTTTGTTTCTTAAACTCCACATATGAGTGAAATCATATGGTATTTGTCTTTCTCTGACTTACTTCACGTAGTATTATAATTTTAGCTCCATCCATGTCATTGCAAATGGCAAGATTTCATTCTTTCTTATGATTGAATTATATATAAATACACATGCCACATTTTCTTTATCCTTTCGTTAATTGGTGGGCATTTGAGCTGCTTGGCTATAGTAAGTAATGCTGCTATAAACATAAGGTTGCATGTATCCCTTTGAATTGGTGTTTTTGTAGTTTTTGAGTAAATACCCTGTAGTGCAATTGCTGGATCATAAGGTAGTTAGTTCTATTTTTAACTTTTTGAGGAACCTTCATACTCTTTTCCGCAGTGGCTGCACCAGTTTGCATTCCCAACAGTACATGAATGGTCCTTTTCTCCACATCTCACCAACCCTTGTTGTTTCTTGTGTTGTTGATTTTAGCCATTCTGACAGATACCTCATTGTAGTTTTGACTTGCATTTCCTAGATGATAAGTGACGATGAGCATCTTTTCATGTGTCTGTTGGCCATCTATAGGTCTTCTTTGGAGAAATGTTTGTTCATGTATTCCACCCATTTTTTTTTTAAAGATTTTATTTATTTATTCGACAGAGATAGAGACAGCCAGCGAGAGAGGGAACACAAGCAGGGGGAGTGGGAGAGGAAGAAGCAGGCTCACAGCAGAGGAGCCTGATGTGGGACTCGATCCGGTAACGCCGGGATCAGGCCCTGAGCCGAAGGCAGACGCTTAACCGCTGTGCCACCCAGGCGCCCCTCCACCCATTTTTAATTGGATTATTTGGTTTGGGGATGTTGAGTTTTATAACTTCTTTATATATTTTAGATACTAACCCTTTATCAGATATGTTATTTGCAAGTATCTTCTCCCATTCCTTAGTTCGCCTTTCAGTTTTGTTGATTGTTTCCTTCACTCTGAAGAAGCTTTTTATTTTGATGTAGTCCCAACAGTTTATTTTTGCTTTTGTTTCCCTGGCCTCAGGTGACATATCTAGAAAGATGTTACTATGGCCAACATCAAGAAGTTACTGTGTTCTCTTCTAGGATTTTTATGGTTTCAGGTCTCACAGTTAGGCCTTTAGTCCACTTGGAATTTGTTTTTGTGTATGTTGTAAGAAAGTGGTCCAGTTTCATTCTTCTGCATGTTGCTGCCCAGTTTTCCCAACGCCATTTGCTGAACAGACTGTCTTTTTCCCATTGGATATTCTTTCCTGCTTTGTCAAAGGTTAATTGACCATATAATTGTGGATTTATTTCTAAGTTTTCTATTCTGTTCCATTGACCTATGCATCCATTTTTGTGCCAGTACCATACTGTTTTGATTACTAAGTCTAATTAATGTCTCTTTATTTTCACATGCTCAAGAGGTAATAACCCATAAAAAGGCTACAAGAATTGGAAAAGGGTATGTTTATAGAAAAACACTCCAAAATATACCTGTTCCCCATACTAACATTGAATGTAAATAGTAGTGATACGTTCTAAATCTTAGCAGATTAAACATTTGCTCTTTTGTTCTATATTTTTCTTCTTTATAAAGCTATAGATTTATCTCTAAAGTTTTACTTATATTTTTGGGCACTTAAAGTCTTGAAACCATGCCATTCCCTAGAGTTTTTGTAATGTTTAGGTGTTCTGACTTCCTCTTCAATCTTGCATTCTTGCTGTATAAAAACTTTGATATCCCTTCCTGGTAAATCTATTCACTTTCTGCCCATACACCATCCTCCCTGGCAGCTGATAGAAAGCATTTATTAACATTTTATCAATTTCTGCATATTTTCTTCAACTTTTTTCCCCTTTTTTAAAAATAGCTCTATCAATTCATACTTTTGATCTCCATATTTATAATTAACTATTCACATTCTTGAGGGATTAGGCATACAAATTCTTTGGAAGCTAGTACATAGTGCTCTCTTTATATTCCTAATTGAGCTATGAATAAAGAATTCTTATAAAAATAAGATTTGGCCCTGAGTTTGGAAGAAACCAAGATAGACAAAATGGTATTCAAAGAGTGAACTCATTAATTATAGTAATAATAATAATAATATATTGATATTCTCTTAATAATTTTAGCTTTCCTGATCCTACACACAAAGGAATTGCACCTATGTATGTATAACATTAAACTTTAAACAAATAAGAAAAGGGGGAAAAGTTGACACTAAAACAAGATGCCATTCAGACAATACAGGAGAAATCAAAGCAAATCATAAAAATTGATTTAAAAAGAACTGGACTCCTGATGTAAATAAGTGTTTTTATGGTTTAAGACAGGTGAACCCAGAATAAAATGGCTTTGTAGCAGTTATCTCAGTACATTAATCATTAAAACACTCTGTTTAAGCATGGAAGAAGGTGAAAAGATCTTACATACTCTTTTCCAACTTTCATTAAACCTATGAAGGAAAATTTGAAAGGCTTTAAATGCCACCCATTGGCCTAGAAAAGTAGTCAAAATGTCTGCTGAAACCCAGAGCAGTAAAGAGGGGAAAGATTTTAGTAAAACAATATCAGGACTCCAATCCTATTTTTGACGTGGATTTAAATTTTAACTCACATCAGGCAGAAATTTTACTATACAAACTGTTCCATAATCAGAAAAACTCCTGGGGCGCCTGGGTGGCACAACGGTTAAGCATCTGCCTTCGGCTCAGGGCGTGATCCCGGCGTTATGGGATCGAGCCCCACATCAGGCTCCTGTGCTATGAGCCTGCTTCTTCCTCTCCCACTCCCCCTGCTTGTGTTCCCTCTCTCACTGGCTGTCTTTATCTCTGTCAAGTAAATAAATAAAATCTTTAAAAAAAAAAAAAGAAAAAGAAAAACTCCTGAGTATCTAATGTAGATAAATTTAAATATACCTTTCAAAAATGTTTGTATAGCCCTGGGTACTGGCACTATGGAATCATTTAGAGTTAGACCTAAGCCCCACAGAGCAAAAACAGAGGTTCACCATGATCACATAAACACTGTGATCAAATTGGTATTGCGTATTGTGTGCTCAAGCATACAAGAAAATGCTCTTAGTAGGAAGAATAGTCCAAGGACTCAGAGCTCAACTTCCAGGAGCTGTCCAAGAGCCAATTCTGAAAACAGGCCATTCTTGGAAATACGGAGGGTTTGAACAACTCACATCTGAAGAGTTAACCCTTTCCTACACATATTTATAAAATTTTAAAATATCAGTGAGTGAGTTGAACACAAGAACAGACACAAAAACAATATAAACGAATACATTGAAAAACTGATTCAAGGAAATCGCCCAGAATTCAGTACAAAGTGACAAAGATAAATATAAGGACACAAAAGATAGAATGGGAATGTCCAGTGGCCCATTAGAAAGAGTTACGGAAGGGAGAAATAGAATTAAAGGCTTTCATTCAAAAATATGTGTAATCTCAGGGTGCCTCGATGGCTCTGGGTTAAGTGACTGCCTTTGGCTCAAGTCATCATCCCATGGCCCTGGGATTGAGCCCCACGTCGGGCTCCCTGCTCTTCAGGGATTCTGTGTCTCCCTCCCGCTCTACCTCTCTGCCCAGTTCTGTGCCTTCTCTCTCTTTCTCTCTCTCTCTCAAATAAATAAGTAAAAAATCTTTAAAACAATGTGGAGTCTTGAAGCAGCCCTTCAAATCACCAGCTGGATAAGAAAATCAGATCCATACCCAGAACCATCTAAATGCATCTGCAGACTACCAAATAGAAATCTTTAAACTTACCAGAGAGAGAGAGAGAGAGAGAGAGAGAGATTCATTTTCCAAGAGAGCAAAATAATTAGACAACATATTTTTCATCAGTAGATGTCAGCTAAGGACAGATTTTTAGAGAAGCAGTTATTTTACCTTCAAATTATATTTTCCATTGCTTCTGGCATTCACTGTTGGTAGCTTTTAAGAATTTCCCAATCTAAGAAATTACTTTTTCCAGTCAGCAACTCAGATTACTCACTTATAAAATAAAAGTAAAAAGCAATAATGCTTACTTTATAAAATAAAATCCAGACATTTTCAAACATACATAGATAAAGAGCTTATGTTTGGTAGGCTTTTGTTAAAAGAAATACTAAAACAGGTGATTTAACAAGAAAGAAAATGAAACCAGAAGGAAAGAATGCAGGGAATTAAAACTTTTTTGTTTGTTGGTAAATATGCAAGTATTGACTATATAATATGTTAATAATGAAATGTGAAGCAATGTTAAAACATGTTGGAATTAAAATATCAGATAACAATAATGTGGGATAAATCAGAGTAAATAGTTCTGAGATCCTTGTATTATATAGATATTATATCAAAGAGGGGAGGGCTAACAATTCAGTTAAATATACAAGTTAAAATTTAAGATAAGCCATTATTTTGAAAGTAAAATGAAATGGATAGCCTATAAACCAGTAGACATCAAGAAAAGAGAGAAATTCTGTCAATCAAAAAGAAAACAAAAAAAAAGGAGTAAACTAAGGGGAAAAAGAAGGGGAAGAAGTGTTATACAATTATACAGTTCAATGAATTGTATTGAAAAATATCCAAATATAAAAAAGATGTGGTACATATATACAATGGAATATTACTCAGCCATCAGAAAGGATAAATATCCGCCACTTGCATCGACATGAATGGAACTGGAGGGGATTATGCTAAGTGAAATAAGTCAAGCAGAAAAAGACAATTATCATATGGTTTCATTCATATGTGGAACATGAGGAATAGTGCGGAGGACCACAGGGGAAAGGAGGGAAAACTGAATGGGAAATCAGAGATGGAGACACACCATGAGAGACTCTGGACTCTGGGAACAAAACTGAGGGTTACAGAAGGAGGGGGATTGCGGGAGGGAGTAACCAGGTGATGGGTATTAGGGAGGGCATGTAACACATGGTTGGGATGAGCACTGGGTATTATACACAACTAATGAATCGTTGAACACTACATCAAAAACTAATGAAGTACTATATGCTGACTAACTGAACAACAACAACAACAAAAAAACAAACTTCCAGTTGGATTGGAAGTGGTATGTGAGAAAAAGAAAAGAAAAAAAAATCTAAATAAAGAAATATCCAAAGAAATATCCAAAAAGGCAATAATTACAGACTATAAATTAATTATATCCACTCTAAAATTAGAATATTCAAATGTGATTACAAATAAAATCCAGTTATATGCTGCTAATGAGTGAGTTTACATGACCCAGTCTGTGTAGAAAAGACTAATAAACCACAAAAACATGCAAAAGACTAATCCAGAAATGGGACACACACGCATACATATATACACATACATACATTCTTATGTGTGTTTGTTCGGATTAAGTTCTTTATCCTTTAAAAGGAAAAGGTTCAATAAGTTGCAGTATATTAATAGGATGGGATATTATGCAGAAAACTGAATAAATAGATTAGATCTGTAAATATCATGAGTAGATCTTCATAACATAACATAATGAAAAGAATAAATTGCACAATGTTTTCTATATTGTATTAAGTAAATATAAAAAAACATAAAATTATTGTTTATCAATCCATATATATACATAAAAGTACAACTGCATAGATTGACTACACATCTAATTCATGATAATACTTTCCCTGGAAAAAGGAGAGAGAGAGAGAAGAAAAGAGATTTCAGAGTAGGAAAAAGAGAGCTTCCACTTATTTATAGTTTCTGTTTCTTTTGTATTAAAAATCTGGGGCAAATAAGACAATCCTCTTTTTTTGTTTTTGTTTTTCTTTTATATTATGGGTGGTAGCTCAGTTTGCAAGGTATTAGGTTTCCTGTCTAGGATTCAAATATTCTTCAGCAGCTCTTCTGGTAAGGAAATACTATCAGAAATCTAGGAACCAGATATATTCTGAGATAATACGGTGATCTTGGGTCTCTCCAATATTCCCTAAACTAACTTTACAGGTTCTCATCAATCTACAACACTGGTTCTCAATTCTATTAGACCCAACATTCCACCACCTTTTAACCAAATAATTGTGTAATATGCTATCCTAAAAAATATTATTAAAAAAACATAGCCTGACTTCATGCAGTTTTTTTAAAATCAGTGTAAAGCTAATGTAAAGCCCTAACTGTAAACTGAAGAATAAATAAAAATAATTTAAAATAAAGCAATATGTATTTAAATACGTAAATGCTCGGGCACTATTATACTTGAAGAGGTAAGGAAATATTCAGTTACTTAAACTAATTAAGCTATAAAATAAATATACATGCACGACAACATAATTGTAGATGTTACATAATACATCTAATAACGTAAGTAGTGTGATTTTTAAAAATGATTAACATCTCTTGGTAAAGGCCTGAACAAGGTATTAGACAATCTTCTCTCAATGTATCTGGCATTGACATTCTCGAGAAATTGGGTATATACTCTAAACTTTGAGTTCTAAGCTTAGACAGTAATTCTCAAATGTTAATATGCAACAGTAGTCTTGATAAGATACAGATTTCTTGTTCCCATCCCTGAGAGTTTTATTCAGTAGGTCTAGAGTGCGGGCCAAAAAATATGCATTTAAAACAAGTTATCAGATGACACTGGTGCTGTTGATCTGGAGGACAAACTTCAAGAACCACAACTTAGAAAATTTTAAATGTGCCTTTTCACATACATGAATGCCTTATAGGATATTTGAAAAACATGTGTAACCGTTTTCTGTTTGGCATGACCACCCCGTTGTTGCAGGAGGTCTGGCATCCCTGGCACCCATTCACTAAATGCCAGAGTAGTTAGCTTTCTCACATGATAGTTCAGGGTTCCAAGCACAAGTGTTTAAAGAGAGAGAATGTGGAAGCTATCAGTCTCCTTTTTAAGACTCATTTATTCCACATTAGTGCCCTAGTCTGTATATTTCAAAACTATCTCAAATCTCTGTAGCCTCTCTGTGATTCTGATTTAGGAAATTGAGACACAGGGCAATAACCTAAAGTATGAATATTTCGTGTCCCTTTGTGGCAGGGCTTTTTTTTTTTTCACATCTAGAAGAATTCAGCTGAATCATGCCTGTGGTCCACGAAAGCAAACAGGAAAAACAATTGGTGATTTTAAATCAGTTAGATGTGTAGAGAATTGTCTGTCTGTTCTTTGAACAAAGAAAAACCTTTGGTTTTCTACTGTATACCTTTAATCATGTTCTAAGCAATCCCAAGTACGAGTTTGTCACTCATGAATACAAAACTATGATGGCAGATCTTAGATTTGGGGGGGGGGTTCTTGCAAACTAACCAATAGATTAATGACTCCTTGAAAAATAGAATATTAAAACATCTCTACTTTTTTGGGTAAAACAGCAGATTAATTTGTAAGCCAAAACCAAATGAGGCATTTTCCAGAAAGTCACAAACCGTAATTATATTTTATAACGGAATTTTATCTGTGCCAATTGTAGCTTGAAAGGAAATGGTGTAGAGTTACTTGTCTCTTTGTGCAGATCATGTTACATTGCTTCTCAAAGGCTAATCCAATATTCAGTGTGTGTTGTACAGTAACATCTATAGTGAGAAAGGGGGAAGAAAAGCTGAGCTAGTCAAATGTAATGTCCTCTTTCATGAGGTCAGCCAATAGGAATTGTAACAGCTAATATACTAGACAGTGGGAATGCAGTAAAGGGTTTTTTCTCTTCTTTCCCAGGAGAAAAAATAAATATAAAGGCAGTCGTTTTGAAATCTAGAAATATCACAGCTGGAAACCCAAAATAAACCATCCTTAATCCTCAGATTCTGTCAGTTGATCTATGATCTCCTTGAGACTACAGCTAAAGTGGAACATTAACTTTACAAGAGGTGGCATTCTGATTTGTACCAGGGGACCCCAATTAGTGGTAACTTGCTGTTTGGGTTAAGATTATTGTACACCTTTAAAGTTTAATATCGCTTAACACTATTTAATATAAGTGATTCCTATCCATATACAACCTCTTTCAACAACCTGAATTTTATCATCTTCTGTATCTTATCGAATAAATCTTTGTGAAGTATCACATGGATGCTTTCCTGAATTATAGATTAATCTCCTTTACACACCCAGCATGTATGTGTTAGTTCATTTTTTCCCCCTACTTAAAAAGGTTCCACTCCAACTCTCATCCTCTTGCCTGATGAAGTGGGAATGAGATGTATGTAGGCTTCTTCAAAATCATTGCACAATCAACCAGCTTCTCTTCACAAGCTGTGTCAACTGCCTTTGTTGCCTATTCCTATTTGGAAGCAAAAGGACAACAAAGAAAATGAGGGCCCAAAACATGCATATGTCCAGCCTTTCATATCACTACCAGCCTCATAATAACTGATTATGCACTTTATTCATGTGAATGTTAACTATGTATTGTGTCCAGTGAGGCTGGTGTCAAGTAAAATTGACAAGGTAAAGAGTAAATAGTAGACCCAAAGTATCTCTACTGCCATCCCACACCTGTTCTGAGCACCATCTGAAAATCCTCTTTAGCATTGTTCTATAAATTGGACCAGTTAGAGGAACATTTATTAAAAGTCTTTCTCTTCTAAAGTATGGATAGAAGCTTACAGACAACATTATAAACTTATTTTAATAAAATATTCTTTCTGTAATAGTAGTATAAAATTATTTGGCACTTTCCACGTACCGGCACCATTCTAAGTATTTCATATATGCAAACGTCAATGACCCAAACCAGTAAATTCAGAATCTCTCAGGTGGGATCCAAACATGATTTTTTAATGCTCCGCAATGATTCCAGTAGAATGCTAAGAGCCACTGCTTTAGTGTATCTGCAGTGTCAGAGACTAAATGCCCTTAGTAACAAAGTCTCTCTTGCCTTTGCATTTCCTTTCTCTTTTTCTTTCCTGAACACATAGATAATAGGCTGTAGTTTCCTTTTTGTATTTTATTTAACACATTTAGAGTATCTTTATCTGGAGCACTTCTTTGCTTATAACTCAAAACAGGCAGCAGGGGGAGTGGTGTGGGGGTGGTCATTGCTATGTACTTTATCCTTTGGACTATGAGAAATTCAATGGGAACCAGTGTAATATTATGAAAATGCCTGGGCTCTAAAGAGATACATCTCATCTTATATCTCAGTTCTTCTGCTCCATATTATGACCTTAGGGGAATCACTTAACTCTTGTAGTCTTGCTTTCCCTTTTTTGTGAAATTGGGACAATGATGCCTTTTGTGAGAACTGAGCTGTGTACTTATGTAAAGTGGCTGGTGCAGAGTAGGTACTCAATGAATGTCTTCTGCTCTACTGGTAATTATCTTGCTAATTAGAATAAATTCTGACTCTTGTTGAGGCCTTCTTTGCTAGGTTCTTCTTCCAAGGGCCATATTGTGTGATGAAGTCCAGGGGCTATTCTCCCCAATTCAGACTAAAATCTTTGAAGCTCTCTCTCCATTTCCTTTAGCAGTAATTTCCCACACTGTCCCGCTGAAGTCATATCTTGGCTTCGTACTAAGAGTTTTCAATTCTTCAGATTCTTTTGTCTCTCTCTCTCTCTCTCTCTTTTTTTTCCCTCATATCCTCAGACTTCCACTTTAAAAGTGGTCTTTGCTCTCAAGATCTTTCCATATACTTCCTTCCTGTTAGTTTTCTCTTCCCTGTGCTGAATCTCACTTTATCCTCTCACCATGCTTTCAAATACATAAAATGGACACTAAAACTCTTTATTCCAGCTTTTTACTTCAGCTTTTACTTTTAAGATTAAGGCTATAAACCCGATGAATATTTCACGTAGAACACTTCCCATCCTTTATTTGCTGAGGTAGATGTAACAACCAGCAAAAAAACTATAATAAAATAAACTCAATAAAGATAACTAGACAGAACATATTAAGAGACCCAAATTTATGACTGCTTGGTGAGTCAGAATGTTCTAGATTTGCAAGTTCCCTTTTTATCTCGCTTTCCTTAATCTCTTTTCTCAGTGCTTGTTAGTATCATTCTTTGCACCTAACCTCTGCTGGTTTCCTTTTTTAAAATAAATGAGCATTTCTTATTCTCTATTCTAAGGACTTTCCTTTCACTTTTATCGTTTGTGGAATAGACTGAAAGTGGTGATTCACTGTGCCCTTCTTAGAGGTTTCTGAATATCACAATTGTGGCCCCATTTTATGCACCAGATCTGCTTCTTTTCATTTCTTATTTTGCCTACCATTCTAGCCTAAGAATAGCTGGAAAATCCCTGTAACACATGGCCTCCTTTCAATGCATAGACCAGAGTTCTGTTTGGAAGTTTGACTTACTCCTGTTGCCTTTGTCTTTTCACCAACCCAACCATTCACTAAGGAGATGCCAAATGTGGATTTGTCAGGTGTCGTGGGTGACAGATAGCAATGAGCTCATATTCACTCTTTTGAAGAAAGCTACATCAGCCTACCTAATGCTATCTGGCTCATCCATCTTCTCATTTCTAATTTAACCATCTTTTCCTATTTTCTCAATGTTTTAGTGTAGTTTGTAACCTTTCTCTGTTTATATCTGTGCCTCTTATCTATTGGTATTTCTGTTAAATTAGCTTTTCATCATAGGCTGTGAGTTAGCATCTTGTAGATGATTAATTTTAGGGAATCTTTTTTTCTTATCCATCCTATAGCTTAAAAATTCAAAAATCTTCTGAATTTCGCTCCATGCTTTTTTTCTTTTTCTCTTCCATTGGAGGACTGAAACACGTACATCTTTGTCTATCTATCTAGCTATCTAGCTATCTATCTCCCTATAATACACAGACACAAATATATATGAGGGGCAGGGACTGAGAGAACCTAAAAGCAGACTATATTCAAGTTAATGCCTATTGTCATTGGTAGCTGTGAGCCTTTCCAATAGGTAGGATTCTGTCAATGTTCTTTAAACTCTTAAATGTATTTTTTCACTAGTGGACAATTTAAATTACTCTTAGAAAAGTCTGGATAATATTGGTAAGGTATAATTTCTATGATCCAGAGATTAATTTCCGAAGATTACTAGTCTTCCCCAGAGGCTTTACAAAGGCACTACTCCTTAGACACAGCTGTTGCTAAATATGTTTTTTTTATCTATGTGGCACCAAAATTGTGGGCAGCAGAGAAAAGCAATAAAAGGCCTCTGAGAAAGAAATCCCAAGGTGTTCAAGGAAAAAATTCCAGTTAGGAAATCATAGCATTCACATAGTTGAATGTAGGGAAAATGCCACTTTTTTATTTCCCAAAGACTATGTTATCAAGCACAGAGCTGGATACACAAGAAACTATGCAAAAATAAGCAGTAACTTGTAAATGTCAACAATGATATTTCAGGCAAAATGGGTATTTATGACAAGGTCAGTGTCTAATCAGTTAAGTTGTGATCTTAATATAGAATTACAAGTTAAAAAGAAATACATTTGAGGTCATCAAGCTCAGTCATTAAAAACTCTAATCAACAAAACAGGAGAGCCCTTGCTTTTAAAGAAATCTTAGAAGATAAAAACAAAGTTTCCAGGATGAAGAATGGGTGAGAGACCAACTCTCTAAGTCACCCCAACCTACCCATCCCTGTGGAGACTTGTTTGAAAATGTCTGATCTAGTTCAGTATTTTTAAGCAAGGACACTAAGCCTAAATGAGCTAAATACCTTACCCAAGGGTGAAGAACTCACTAGTAATATAACGTAAATAAGAACTGGCCAAGAGGGCTCTACAGCATGCCATGATGTCTCCTCCTTAAAAGAGGCCATTTTAAAAATCATACCTTGACTACAAAAGTGTCAGTAGTGGAACATCTTGAATTGCTGGTCAAAATTGTGAAGTGTACATTCCAAGAAAAGTAGACAAGGCCCATCATTGTATCTGTATGTGTCCTGTGGGTTCTGTACTCTTGCCACTTACATCTTTGTATCATTAACAAATAGGCTGTACAGCAGCTTTTAGCTGAGAACTCTCTGGTTTCGTATTTATGGGAACCTATGACTATAGGTATGATGGCAAGGATAGAATTATATAAACACTTGTTATGTAACCATTCAGCTGTATTAAAATTTAGGCAAGCTTCAGTAAGTTTGAGTAATATTTTCAGATATATTCTATAATGACTGCTACTGTATAGCTATAATTCAGCCAGCGATAGAAGTCAGCCAACAAATAAACAAATTTCTATGAACTGGATCTTCCTTGGGAGTGAAATATCACAAAGCTTCAGGAATACATCAGTGGGACAAAATACATTTTAAAAGGCTATGAATACTCTTGTGTATCATTCACAATGATTAAAGGAGTAATCTAATTAATCTGAACCTCATTGAATTCAGAACTGATGATACTTCTAATCAATACACATTTTCTTAGCTCAGGCTGCTGTGATAAAATGCTATTGACTGGGTGGTTTAAACAACAAAAATGTATTTTCTCACAGTTCTGGAGGCTGGAAGTCAAAGATCAGTATGCCAGCATGATAAGGTTTAGGTGAAATCTCTCTTCTTGTCTTTGCAGACATTGCCTCTTGTTGTGTCCTCACATGGCAGAGAGAGAGAGAGCAAGAGAGAGCACTCTTTGGTGTCTGTTTTTATAGGGACAGTAATCCTATTGGATAAGGCTCCCATCCTTAGGAACTCATTTAATCTTAATCACTTCCATAAAGCTCCTATAGCCAACTATGGTCACATTGGACATTAGGACTTCAACATAAGACTTTGGCAGAAACACAATTCAGACCATAGCATGCATGATTCTCACTTAATATAAAACTTGGAATGAGTGCCATAACATGGGCCTTTGATATGTATAGCTTATATTGTAAAAAATTTTATTTATTACATAATTATACTGATGTCCATATTACGTCTTTATTTAAAATATGCTCAATATAGGAGGAAAGCCATTTTTCAAACACCATGTGGGAATAAATTATTTAATACATATGAATTTTCCAGATTTTCCAGAGCATGTTCACAAATCTCCCTCTTATAGACAGCATATTTTTAAAATAATTCAAAAATATTTTCTTTACAATGCAAGGCCATCATTTGGAAGATCAAGTATTATACTCTATTAGTGAAGAATATAAAATGTGCAAAACTGTTTCCTGTACTATTAAGGGACCCCAGATTTAACATCTTCCTACTAAAAGGAAAACAAACCCAGAAAAAACAATTCCAGATATTCCAGATAAGGGATCTTCTATTGCACTGCTTTACTCTGTTCTTTATTAGATAATCTAGTATATCAATTTGCAAAGTTTCTTCTTAACATTCAATTCTGAACCAATTGAATGTGGTCTAAGCACTTGAAGTCATCCCAGGGAAGAGTGTGAACTTTGTAACTTTTTAGTTTGTCCCTACATGTCCCTTATTTATTTATGTGTGTGTGTGTGCATGTGTGTTTATCTCAAGGATCAAAGTTACTAAAAGTCCAGTGATGTGTAGATTCATTATTTTAAAGTAATAAAGCTGCATTTAATTTAAATATTCTACAGTTCAGGCTTTTCACCTAATGTACTGTATTTATAAGTATACATTTGGATTAATTTAGTGTTAAAGAAATGAATGGGAAACATTATATGACCTCAATGATTACTATTGGAATATAATCATGTAAATATTCCTCCATTCCATTGGGATTAACCTAAGTACTATTTTTAATGTATATACTTCCTTTTCTCATAGACCCTACATATTTAAATAATTTAAACTAAATAAAAACAAATGTCTTTTGTACAGTCACAAAAATTTGACTCAGCTTTCTCATTACAATAATGCCCTTTTATACATTTTCAATCTTTATTTCATTTTACTAAGCTGACTCATGATTTTGCTAACAATTTTTAAAGTTATTTTGATAGATTTTTATTACTCTTGGTGAAATTAAGCCCTAAATTTTATTTTGAGTATACAATATTTATTTCTTAAGTAACATTGAAGTATATATTAAAATATAGTATGCCTATGCACCTTGAGAGTTGGAGACCATTTGTTCTTTTTCAAAATTCAGTATGTACAATTCCAAGAGGACACAAATTAAAATAAAAACTATTGGTCATTAATATTAATGAAGAGATTAGTTCTAGATATGTAAGAATGTTTTTTTAAAGAGATTGGCTAATAGTCTATATTGAGGTTTGACTACAACTTCAGATTTCTTTTAAGAATTATACTAGTGCTTCACTAAAATGTTACTCTTGTTGAACGGATTTTGGCCTTATTTTTCACTCTGCAAACCCAAACCTGGTAGGTCAAGGCACCAATATTCCAGGAAGATGACAAAGTAAGCTGTTATATAAATTTCATGGATCATGACGTATTAATAAAATAGTTCTTTTAGATTCTTTCATTGTCACAATCATTGACAGAAGCAACGCTGTCTAGAAAGTTCTAAACTTAGAATCAGTTGTTTTATTTCAAAGAAATTTGGGAGTATCAAGTAATTAAACTATTGTTATCCTTTGACTTGGCATTTTTTTCTTAGGGCCTTATTTTTAAATATTAAAATACTAAGTAATATTAAAACTAAACTCTTTGCACAAAGATATCCATTGGCATATTATTTATATTATAAACATCTGCAAAAATTCAGCTGATATGGCAAAATATTATGTTGTCCTAAAATGTGTTGTACGGCCTAAAATTAAGGTCCAGTGTTATGTACTGCCTTGACATCTGGTGAAACCGGGAGGATCTCAAATGGCCTAACAACAAGTTCCCCTTCCCCCTCTGCTCCCACAGATAAGGTGTCCTAGCCAAACAACCCTCTTCATCAAGGGAACCAAGGCCAGTTCCTGCTTAGCCCTGAGTAGTGGATTTCAGTTCCCTGCCAGCCCACAGAACTATTCAAACAAGCCAGCCACATCCTTCCTTCTGCACACACCAGAAGTCACCTGCCCTCTTAATACTACAAAGCCTGCCTCCCATAGCTCCTGGTTGTTCATCCTGTTCTTGAGTGAAACCCTCATATCGCCTTGTGTGATGCAGTATCCCCTTCCATCAGGTTGTGAGTTTAAGTGACTAATATCAGTTAGTTGATATTATCAATCTCATCTCTCCAGTGTTGAGTATCTTCTGTTCAGCCATCCCTATACCCTAGGGTGGGACTTTCTGCTTTACTAGAAATGAATAGGAGGGGATAAAAACAAAAAATTTACATACACAAAGAATTTGTAGTTACATAGGGAAAAGAACAAGTTATAATAATAACAAATATAACAATATAACAAACCTAACTTTATTATAAAAAAATTTTTTTAAAAACTAGAAGGAAAAAACTAACATGTTAATAGTAGTTTCCTTTCCATAGTGAAGTGTTCTGTATTTTTTCTTCTTTTCTACTAGTTTTATCAATTATCCAACATTTAATATATAAAAACATTTTAAATTAAGAAGTCCTATTTTTTGTTAGCTATAAAAAACTTGAACAATTGGTTAAACTTTCTTTATTCCCCATTTTGTCCCGCAATAAGGAGTATAATAGCACTTTCCAGAGTCATTGCTAGACTCAATTCAGAATACTTTGAGACTACCTATACCTAATTTATAATAGATATAGGGGCTCCTGGGTGGCTCAGTCGGTTGGGCGTCTGCCTTCAGCTCAGGTCATGATCCCAGGGTCCTGGGACAGAGTCCTTGCTCAGCAGGGAGCCTGCTTCTCCCTCTCCTTCTGCTGCTCCGCCCGCTTGTGCTCTCTGACTCTCTCTATCCCTCTGTCAAATAAATAAATAAAAATCTTTAAAAAATAATAGATACAGATTTCTATCTAGATTATGTTAGGTAACAGAAGGTATTTTTGTTATTAATTATCGTAGTAATAAACCAAGTTCTTTAACACAGCTAGAGTTTCTAACTACACAGAGACAATTTCCTGTCTTTAGGCTCTGCTAGCTCTATAAAAAATCCCATACTTAGGTAAGCTGAATTCAGCATTCCTCTCCCCTCCCAACTCTTTGAGTTTTATGAGGGCATCCAGATCTCTCTCAGACAAACCACAAATCATCTCTCAATGATGTGGTTATTTTTTTCTCCCTCCCTTTTCCTATCCCTTGACAAAATGTGAATTTTTTCAAGTCTCAGTACATCCTCCTTTCTGTTTTTCAGGATAACAATCAGAAAACCGTCTAAATCATCTTCATAGTGGGTTAAAATCTGTAAACGGTTTGTCTATCTCTGGCAAGATATGTGTATTTCAACAATGCCTTCATATAACCTTAACCCAAAGAAGATACTCAAATGGGAGTAATTTATTTTATTCTAAATTGTCATTCTATTATGTTCCTGATTACCTAATGTAAGGGATATATGGCACCAAAGTGATCAATGCAGCAAATAATTAAAGGTAGCAGGAAACTCCTATCTTGTTCCTGGCCAATGAATTACAAACTTCCCCAGGAGAAGATCAGGATGAAAGTCTGAAAGGGTGAGTCCGAGGTTGGCCCACAGCCTGCCTGACTGTAAAGTAAGGAGCTAAAGTGGTCAGACTTTTAAAATTAATAGGTTATGTTTGCCAAGTAAATTTAGGAAAACATACTGGGGAAGAAAGTTAAAAACAAAAACAAAAACCCTCTACGTGAATTTAGTCATATGCAAAAATGTACCCTTATAAATAAATGTAATTTGTATTCTCATTTTCATTTTTACTTGTTATGCCTTCATCTTGATGGCTGTTTGAAAGCCACATTTTTCAGGGAAGTTGCAATTGCTTCAAACCCAAGCATACACTGTGATTACACACTACAAGGTCGACAGCTGAAGCACTGAAAGCCCTTTCGAATGTTATTGGCAATACTATTTCTCCCTTTTGTGACCAGAATTCAGGTGCTTGTATTCTGCTATAATTATTACTTGACATTTGGAATGGGCTGGGGTTTATTTTTTTTTTAACTATGTGATCATCAAAAGAGCACATCAATGATAATTTTGAACATCTTAGGAGGCCTGTTTCCATCTAAACTGTTTGATCTTATGTAATTATAGGTTAATATTCTATTTGGAAAGGCCTTGGCAACTATCATTCAAGGCATTCACAGATGTACGTGATGCATCATACAGGATAGCTTAGTTCTGGAAAAGCAAGGTTAATAATGATAGATAGTTGACCAGAATATAGTTTGAGTGATAATAAGGTGCAGAGTGAAATTAAGGGAGTCAGGGGAAACAAACAAACAAACAACTTCTGGAAACTTCTGAAGTAAGCTACCACTGAACTGTTTCCTTCACTTAAAAATAAATAAAAAGAAACTTAAAAAGACATCTCAGAACTGAGGGCCATATATGCTATCAGATATGAATTATTTTCTGATTTTCTGTCCTGAATGGATGTTTGCTTTCATCCAGAGCTTAGAAATTAGTTTCTTTCTATCTGTCATTATAGCTGTGAGCTGGGAATAAAGTCTCTCTTTGCCACATGAACACCACCCACTATAACTTACATAGTCAAAGAATCCAGTGGTATTTTAAAGAATATTTTGGCTGATTTTCTTTTGTAAAATATTAGGGAAAATGTCTAAAAATCCACAGAAGCAAAAAGTCATACAAATATTTAACTCTTTGACTTAAAAATAGGTCCCAGAAACAAGGCCCACCTCAAGAGGACCTATATAATGTGATTAATAGAGGACCAGGCAGTTCTCCTGCCTCTTCGTTTTCTGGTTCAAAACACAAAACTTACCACTTTGCTCTCCACAAAAAGGCTTTCTACAGTTGTGTCCCAAATATTAGTGACATAAAGTTTCATCAGCAGATTTTTGAGGCAGAATTATAAGAGGCAATGAGTTGAGTAGGACTTTCAACTTAAAATAGAAGCTTAGGAGGAAGGAGAGAGTCTTGGATAAGGAAAAGGATTGGGGCCCTATGTGTGAAAGAGATTTATTTTATCATTTACTTTGCAAAAATATTGGTATCTTTTGTACAGTTTCAGAAATACACATTAAACCACACACACACATACACACACACACACACACACACCCACACACACAGAGGCACCCATTTTTGACATTAATTCAAGAGATACTTCTTCACTAAGATCATCTCTATCAGATCACATCAGCCTGTAATTATGGACTCACATTAGAATCCAGCTTTAGGCACAACACTTACTAAGGCACAAACACCTGTTACTCTTTCTCAGTCTCAGAAACTAGGACTAATATTAAACTTTTATCAGAGCCCGAAATCAGTCAACTTAGACTCATGCATTAAACAAACTAACCAATAAAATTGAACATTTTTTCCTTTTTTTTCCCCTTCATTTTCTTAGACTTGCAGTAGCATTGGGATTTGGTTTTGCTTCATTAGGCATATACAGGTGCATCTAACTGAGTATTTCTTGAGGAAACTACTGATAACATCTTCTTGCTACATCACTTCTTAAATATTCTTATAAAAATTATCAGTAGTGCCATATATTTTTGAAGTAGACAAGTCCTAGAGAAACCTTAAGTCTCTGTGCACATGAATTTATTAATTTCTATTAAATTCTTTAAATTCCCACTTATTCAGATGACAGAACAACTAACCAAATCTAGAGGAGAATCCGTCAGTGGAACCACATGTAAAATTTGAGTATTAATGGCAAAGTCCAAACTTTACATAAATCTCAGATAATAACTCTAGCTCATGCTCATTATGGAAGTCCTACATTTTTCTCACACCTCTGCACTTTGAGTTATCTTTAAGACTGAACATGGAAGTGCTCAAATACCAAAGGCGTGACGCTTTCATGTTATTTATGGCCTGACTGGGGCAGGAAGTATCAGAAACCTCATGAGGATTCCCTCTCTTGTGTTATTTTCAGCATCATGTTTCATGTTTTTAGAAGTCAACATAGTTTGGAGGTCTTTCTCAAAAGAAAATGAACCTGAATCTTTTTCAAAAGCAAGTCCTAACAGTCTTCATAGTTGCGTTCTCTAAATTTTGTAAGAGCTAGAAGCAATGTATTCCAGAAAGCTATTCCCTGACCTGTAAACTAGAGTCAATAAAAAGCAAGAGGTTCCCATATATTTGAAACGTTTAATCTAAATCTTACTCAAAATAATCACACAATTATCTGTGAATAAGCCCAAGGACCCAAGTTGGATACAGAGCATACAACTCAATATCCGAATCCCTATTCCTATATGGCTAATTGCAGATTTCTTCGATTTCATTAAAAATAGCGAGTCATAAAGTTTCTAGTAAATGGAGGCTATGGAAGAGTAGTACCAAGTTTATCATCCAAAATCATAAAGGCACAACAATACCTTAGCAAAACGATAATAAGGTACAGTAATTCTAACCAAGACCACCACTAGCATATGTCTCCCCCTCTGGAGGGATGTAATGGAAAAGGCATCTCGACAAAGAAAGACACATTGGGAAAAGGATGCCCTGCCTATAGGAAAAGGTATTTACATCCTAGGGCACATGATATGGTGGGTGTAATACAGGCTGCAGAATTCCACCCCCACCTCCTTCTCTGACACTGCTTTCATACCCAACTGTATAACCATAAAGCAGGATTTGCCTTTTATACACAGCCCTGACTATTGTCATGGTTCACATGCCCAGAGCTTAAAACGATTCAGCAAGCACTGGATTTAAATATTGTTATCATTTTAAGTCTTCCATTTTATGTTTATTGGGAGGTCAGAAACTCTAAAGGTGTTTTCTACTGGTCTGATCCGTATACTCTTATTCTTCTAAAGTTGGAAGCAATAGAAAGGAAAAAAGTAGGAAAGAAATAGAATAGCTCTTGTGAATGTAGTATTAGTGGAGACTGCATGAATTTTATGTGCCTAGTCACTTTTTCAGGCATATTAAATTTCATAAACTATATGCGAGTCTGATAAACAACAAAAAAAATTCTCACAAAATGACCTGGTGTTTGTCAAAACTTAGGATGTATGGCTTTCTTAAAAAATGGAGACAAATATTTTTGCCACATATATTATTAATAACAGAATTACACTGATAATGTAAGAATTCCATACAGGAAGAGTTACCATTCTCTTTGTTCTGTTCTCTGTTCTGACTTAGGTCATTGGTGGGTAATTAGACAACTATTGAACGTTGAAAGGCATGTAAGCAATTGTGTCAAATCTCTCCAATAACAGGTTGAGAGATGCAATAGTTCACTAAGTTAGAGAATACATTATTTTATGACCAGAATGCACATGGAAAAGATTTAAACCAACTCCTAGGATACTATGCTCTTAGCTTGCCTATGGGTTGGGCTATAGTTTATGTTTAGCAGGAAAATAATGCCTAACACACTCAGGCTACCAAGATCATTTGGTTTCAGGAGCATCCCTTCCCTTGCATAATGTATTCTGAGCCATACTGAACTTGACAATAATGCTACAGAAAAATTTGGAGACACATTTTTTTCATATACTTCATCTCTAATATCGGTATAGCATAAGACGGAATAAACCTCAATTCTAGACCTAGGTTTAGCAAGTGATAGCCCACAGTCCAAATTAAGCCCATAGCCTATTTGTGTTAATAAAACTTTATTAGAACACAGCCACATTTATGTACATAATCTGTATGCCTGCAACAATCAAACTGGGTTCAGAGGCAATATGGGCCACATACACCAAAATATTTACCATCTAGCTCTTTACCAAAAAAAGTTGGTGGATCACTGTTTTAGATGCAGTTTGTTATTTGTTATATCTGTGTGACTTTTAGCAAGCCACCTGACCTACCTAATTTTTCCAGAAAATAAAAGCTACTGACTTCATTCAGCTTTTGTGTGGGTTATATGAGATAAAGCCGATGAAGCACTTATCCCGGAACTGGATGTGTAGTAAACTATTATTACGAAGGTGTTGAAGAATCAATCTTGACTCTCTCAGCATGTTGTTGAACTCCATCAGAGAACTGTAGAAAACATTTTGCATAGCAGCTACTGGTAATTAAATAAGAGAGGTGAAGAAGAATTTTTAAAATCTTTGATGTGTTTAGTCAGGAGGCAAAAGGCAGGAGCAGATGGGACGTGTGGAAACAGAGGTATGTGTGGTGCTAGACTGACATTTTTTTGTTCTTCTTGAGTCTACCAGACTCATCCCTGTGACTTTTATTGTTACAAGGCATCCTGAACAAAAGAGTACAAAAAAATAATACCCCAAACCACCCATTTAAGACTATTTGTGAAGCTTTAGTGATACAGATAGTGTGTTCATTACTGATGCCACTATAAAGTGGAAGACAGTGGACAAATACTAGATAGACACAGTTGTTTTATGATGGAAAATGTATATAGAGATTGTTTTTATCTTAAAACAAAAACTACCATTCTAAACCAAAAACCACCTTTTTTTGTTTTTTTTTAAATTTTAATTACTTTAATAATTTTTATTTTGTTATATTAGTCACCATACAGTACATCCCCGGTTTTTGATGCAATGTTCCATGATTCATTATTTGCGTATAACACCCAGTGCACCATGCAATATGTGCCCTCCTTAATACCCATCACTGGCCTATCCCAATCCTCCACCCCCTCCCCTCTGAAGCCCTCAGTTTGTTTCCCAGAGCCCATAGTCTCTCATGTTTCATTCCCTCTTCTGTTTACCCCCCCTTCATTCTTCCCTTCATTCTCCTACCGATCTTCCTACTATTTCTTATGTTCCATAAATGAGTGAAACCATATAATAATTGTCTGTCTCTGCTTGACTTATTTCACTTAGCATAATCTCCTCCAGTCCCGTCCATGTTGCTGCAAATGTTGTATAATCATTCTTTCTGATGGCTGAGTAATATTCCATTGTCTATATGGACCACATCTTCTTAATCCAGTCTTCTGTTGAAAGGCATCTCGCTCCTTCCACAATAGCTATTGTGGACAATGCTGCTATGAACATTGGGGTGCATATGACCCTTCTCTTCACTATGTCTGTATCTTTGGGGTAAATAGTAGTGCAATGGCTGGATCATAGGGGTAGCTCAATAAAAACCACCTTTTGATATAAATAGGAATTGCTCTACAAATCCTCCTACACAGACAAATATCTCTCTGTGGTTCTCAAATAGGTTTTTCCCCACCCCTAACCCCAGCTCTCAGGGGACATTTGGCAAAGTCTGGAGATAATTTTGTTGTCACAACTGGGTGGGTGGGAGATGTCCCTGGCATCGGGTTGGTGGAGGCTAGGGATGCTGCTACCCCTCCCCAGACACACACAACAAGAATTAACCAGTCACAAAAGTCATTAGTGCCAAGGTTGAGAAAACCTGATCTAACTGAAGTCATAGAAAGTCAGAAACAGAAGCAGAAAACTCATAGCAAAATAACCCGTCTATAACACCTGGGCAGTCCTCTTCGAATGGACTCAAGCTGGCTTGATTGAATTTAAAATAACTGTTCTTACTCCTGATCTTAAAGCACGGATATAAGAATGGTCAATTCACTCATTAAACCTCTCTTTACTGACTAGTGTCTATGTGTTAGGCAGTGTGATAAATACCAAGGATAAAATAGACACGGCTCCGGCATTCGTAGAGCTTATACTATATAGTAGGGGACATTATTTATAAATTCAGTGATGAGAGTTATACTTTCACCTCTAGTTTTCATTCTTTACTCAGTGTGTCTTTGTTTTGGACTCACCATATCCTAGATAGTGGACTGAATGCTCCTAAAGAAAATGTAGAAGGTACATTCTCTATGGAGCTTATCAATAACATGACATGAGAAGTGTTACAGGATGCTTTGGTGGCACAAGAAATTTATCTTAGTTTTGAGAAATTGAGGGAGGTTGCCTAGAAGTTGTGACATCTAAGTAAGAAATGAAGCATACATACAAATTGGACGGGCAAGAAAAGTGGAGAATCAGGCAAGGTGGGAGTGTCTCAGGTAACACGGTGTGCTTGAAGCATTAAGAGGTGAGCCTGACAGGTAGCAGGGTCATGTCGTAACGAAATTTATACCACATGTTTATATTTGAACTTTATTCCAAGGACATTTAGAGCTATTGACAGGTGTTAGATACATGATTTGGTGTGCACTCTGGCAAGGTCACTCTGAAAAAGAATAAGAGGGAAAAAAAAGAAAAAATGAACACTGTAGATGAAAGTAAAGTGTGTAATCCTAAATACAAGCAGTTGCATTAAAGCAGTTGAACAAAGATTGTGACCTAGAGTAAGACGATGAGAGAGGAGGATGGAGATCACTAGATTTGAGGGATGTTTAGGAGGTAAAATGGGTAAGAATTGATCATTGCCTTAGATATAGTGAGGGCAGAATTCAAGTATAATGTCATTTTTCTTGCATAAGAAAGCGAGTAAATGGCTGCACAAGATCATAACAGTGGGCATATTTTGGAGTCACTGTAAGACAGCTCTTTGACAGGAGGTTGATTGAATATATGCGTCCTGTCCCCTGCTCTTCTCTCCCCTCAGTCCAAAGTCCCAATCGATCCCTCTTCATTAGTATTTAACTATTTGTCATAGATGAGAAGTGGAAAGAGAGAGCAAGGTAACTTACACAACTACGAATACATCCTATTCAATCTTTGCTTCATGCCTAGCCCAGAAGTAGGATCAAGTTACATAGAACCAGGAGAAGTGAGAAGGAGCTATAAAACTGGCTCAAGAAAAACATCTGTTGTAACAGGAGCTCTTTAATTATTCAGGGAGAAATAATTATGCAAATAGGTGTTTTATTGTTTACATTCTTATATGATATTTAATTACACATAGCGTACCATATGGCATTCCAGTGGCTGGTTGCAGAATGCTATTTCAGCTCATATAATTTTAGAAAGTTCCAAGTATTATGTTTCAGGACATTTCACCCAAGATAGAGGTAAATTCTGAGACTTAGAGCTCACTACCTCAGAACTTCCTCTAGACAGATTCATCTTGGTCCACTAATGATTTTTTTAAAGAAAGGTGGATGGGACGCCTGGGTGGCTAAGTCACTTAAATGTTGGACTCTTGATTTCAACTCGGGTTGTGATCTCAGGGGTCATGAGATGGAGCCCTGTGGGCTCTGCACTCAGCATGGAGTCTGGTTAACATTCTCTCTCCCTCTCCCTCCACCCCCTCCCCCCATGTGTGCTCTTTCTCTTGAAGGAAGGAAAGAAGGAAGGTAGGAAGAAGGGAGGGAGGGAAGGAGAGAGGAAGGGGGGGGAAGGAAGGGGAAGGGAGAAAGAAACGTGGTTAACCAATTACCAATTCCCTAAAAATAATAACAGCTCATAGTTAGGCACAAGGATAGCATGACATATTCTTAAAATCCTTCCTCCAAAATAAGAGAAACAATGGCAATGCCATCCTCTTAACATTCAGTAATAGCACTCTATCAAATGAAGGAAGTGAGGTTTATTTAGCATGATTTGGTTTCTGCTGAAACTATGGGCATTATAATAATTAACATTTTGTTTTGGAGTGTGTCCAAAGCCTTAGTTATCTGTCTGTCTAGGATTTTGTCTTGGGCTGTCTTATTATTTTCTCACATCTAACAAAGTCCCCCCCCCATGGCAGATTATCTGCTAGTAACTCAGCATTATTTTTTCCCTCGTATGTTCTCAACTTTTTTTTTTGAAGTTTAAATTCAATTAATTAACATACAGTGTATCATTAGTTCCAGAGGTAGAATTTAGTTATTTATCAGTTGCATATAACACTCAGTGCTCATTACATCAAGTGCCCTCCATAATGCCCGTCATCCAGTTAACCCACGCCCCCACCCTCCTCTTCTCCAGCAACCCTCAGTTTGCTTCCTCGTATGGTTGGTCTCCCTCTCTGATTTTGCCTTTTTTTATTTTTCCCTCCCTTCCCCTATGATCCTTTGTTTTGTTTCTTAAATCCTCATATGAGTGAAATCTTATAATTGTCTTTCTCTGGTTGACTTATTTTGCTTAACATAATAACTTAATCAGAAGACCTGGAAACCTGGGTACTGTGTTTCCCAGAATCCCTGCCAGCAGTTTCCACCTTAGACAAGAGGCAGTCATGTGGAATTTAGGAGGGAAAAAAAGGAAGCAGAAACCATATTTTTGGTCCTCTGGAGGCTGGAGTATAAGGCCCATGGACTTCAACAGCCATGAGATTATAGCAGTCTCTACTTATTTCCCTGAAAACCACCCTTTTTGGTGCTAGAGACAGCTGTGATCATTGCCAGCAAGTTCCTGCAATTTTTTCAATTTCCTGACATCCTAAAAGCAGCAAGCCTGAGGTAACCTCTCCTCCTGCCCTGATAAGCACTTGATTTCTCTTTTGAATTCTTTAATGCTTGAAATTCTCAGGGTGACTTCTGTTTTCCTAATAAATTTCCTATTTAAAACAATGGGAGAGACAGTATAGCATGGTGATTGACAGCATGGGATTTCTTTCTTTCGTTTTTCTTTCTTTCTTTCTTTCAGAGTTTTTCCATCAGAAACTTTATTTTGTAGTGAATCAAAAAACATTTAGTACTGGTCAAGAGTAGGTGAGAGTGGCTGTTTATATAAGGGGGAAATGTCACAAACTAATTTTATTAGTAGTAATGGTGAAGATATTCCGTCATTCCCAGGCAAAAGGAAACATGACATTTAAGAAAAGTCACTTTTTCTTACAACATGGACATTTTTTAATGCAAATATGGGTGAATTACTGCCAGATTCTACTTAAAATGCCAAGAACACCCAGAGAATTGTTAGCTGAGTATTTCAGTGTCAGTCCTATGCAAGTAACATTCTTTTCCGGAGTGTCAGACTTAAGTTTTCATTCAGTGCTTGGAAAAAACAAAAATTACAGGAAGTTTCAGAGGAATTGGGAGAGACAATGTGATGATTCTCTGCCATTTAATTTTACTTTCCATTCTCAAATTCTCATTCTAAAAAGCAAAACGTAAGTGAGACTTTGTGTTCCCCCCCAACATTTATCATCTTTGCACATTAAGAAAAGAAAAACTGCAAAATGTGAAGGCAAATGGCTTACAATGAGAGTTGAACAAAATCACTTATTTAAAAAGACCATGGGACATTTTGTGGTTTGGGTTTGCTAGTGTTCATTTCCTCCCTAAACATCATTTTCTACTAATCTTTTTGCATATTCTGTAAAGGAATATTTTTTAAAAAAGAAAATGAATATTAAGAATCAAAACACCAAGAAGTAACTTTTTTTTAATTGAAGTGTAAGTGACATACAATATCCTGTTAGTTTCAGGTGTATATCATAATGATTTGATATTTTTATACATTATATAATAATCCCCACAATAAGTCTAGTTACCATCTGTCACCATACAGTTATGACAATATTATTGCCTATATTTCCTGTGCTATACAGTATATCACCATTACTTATTCTTCTTATAACTGGAGTTTGTGCCTCTTAATCTCCTTTACCTCTTTCACTCACCCACCCCCCTAACCGCTCTCCACTCTGATAACCAACAGTCTACTTCCTGTGTCTATGAGCTTTTTTCTGAAGAAACAAACTATATTTCTTGCTATTTTGTTGTTTATTTTTATTCTTCTTTCAAATTAAATGAAAGATAACCTAGCGTATTAGATTTGCCGGCCTTTTTTTTTTCTTTTAAGTAGGCTCCACGCCCAACGTGGGGCTTGAACTCACAACCCTGAGATCAAGAGTGACATGCTCTACTGGGTGAGCCAGTCAGGCTTCCCTGCCTGCTTATTTTTAAATAAAAGTCATAGTTGTTGAATTTTATACTTGTTTACACTAGGAGGCTTGATATATTTTTTGTGTGCATTGTTCCTAAAATAGCCATGTACAAGAATCACACTTATTTAACTTGTAACAGATATTTTTCACCTACTTACAAGATTCAAGAAATGGTTATGGTTATAGCTTCTGGGTTGGATACAAATATGAATAAGCCATAATTCTTGAGATCCAGAAGCTCAGAGTTTGTCAATTTAGGCATGTCCTATGTTTCCTGTGCCTTTTCTTCAGCAGTCTGGAGCAAAATATATACCTAAGGATGAGAAATAAGTTTTCTGGCCTAAAGTTGCTTACATGTAAAGAAAGGGAACAAAAAAAGCACTGGACCCTTCAAAGCTTTAGAAGTTTCCCACAAAATTCGTACTGATTGACACAGCAGCAAGAATGACTTAATAGAGGTAGTTAGCAGAACAGTGGACATCCCGTCAGATCTTTCTTGTTGGCAGAGTTCACTACAAACCTCACAAGAATGCACACTGTTTATTCGAGAGATGTCTGGTGTTTCCCTGGGAGTCACTGATTGGCCTGAAATGTTCATTTCCTCCTGCTACTTGAGCCAGAAGCAGATGGCCTATTCTTCCCACACAGTTCACCTGGGAGGATGCAGCAGCCAAGGACCTTGGCCTTCAGGACTGATGAATAATTCCAGGACCGAACACTGCCCTTCTCATTTCTATTTTCACATTTTACTTAATCCATTACCTTTAGGCCCATTAAAGTACATACTATGGGTTAAAATAGCAACTTGTACCAGTCTCGGGGGTTCCTCAAGCATTTCCATGCAAAGCTGGTGGAAAATTCTAATTTACCTGGATCAAAGGGGGGTCTGCCACCTTTCAAATATTGCCTTTCAGTGGGGCTTTTCCTGCATCCCAACTTAAAGCTGCTCCCCCAGCATTTTCTATCCCCCTTTCTTGCTCTGTTTTGTTTTCCTTTATAGTATTTATCGCTTTCTAACAGGTTATATGTCCTTTTTGTTATTGACTGTTTCTCTCCACTAGAATTTAAGTGGGACATGGGTGTGTGTGTCTGTTTTAATTCTTGCTGTATCCTCAGCACCTAGACCAGTGCCTGCCTATAAGAGTACTCAGTGAATATTTGTTCAAGGACTCTTATAAATAATCTTATACTGAAAACCACTATGAATGTATAACATATGGTTCATGAACCTGAAAAAGAGTAAATAACACTGTGAACCTCTTTCAAGAACACATTTGTGGGAAGCAGTTGTATGGTGTAATTGTTAACCACATGGCCTATGAACTCAGACTGTTGAGTTCAAGTTCCAGTTGTATGACAACATGTTGTGTTACCTTATCTAAACTTCTGTTTTCTTTCTGTGAAATGATGATGAGGATGGCATTAGGGCCTCCCCTGTAGGGTTATTGTAAAGACTAAATGAAATACACTTGACTCTTGAACAACATGGGTGTTTGGGGTACAAACCCCCATGCAGTAAAAAATCCACATAAAATTTTGACTCCCCCAAAACTTAATTACTAATAGCCTGCTATTGACTGTTATGGATAACATACACAGTTGATTAACATCTATTTTGTATGATATATGTTTTATATACTCTATTCTTACACTAAAGGAAGTTAGAGAAAAGATTACATTATTAAGAAAATCACGAGGAAAAGAAAATACATTTACTGTACCGTACTGTACTTACTGAAAAAGATCCGCTTATAGTCAGACCAGGCTAGACCAGGCCTGGCCTCAGGATGGTGATGTTCTGTAGAGTTTTGGCCTTGGCTTCCCAGAGGTCGCCACTAGGCAGGCCACAGGTGGCAACAGGGATTTGGAGGCACAATACAGCTGGAGGTGTACCACCAAACAATGGTAATTGGCAGCTGCAGCTACACAGAGTGCAGCCTAGGGGCCCGGGCATAGCCACATGGAGGGGTCTGACCTGGTGCAGCCCCCAGGCCCACAGATGACTGAGGGTGGGGCATGGTGTCAGCATGCAGGGAGCTACAGGGCTCCTTGCAAGGCACCATCCTTGCCCTTAGGGCACATTGTTCCACTTCAGCCCAGGCTTCTGCACACCAGTCCTGGGTGCTGGACCTATTCCAGGGCCCCCAGGTGGACCACCCCAAGTACTCAGACAGCAGCAGCATGACCTCTGTGCCAGTCACCTTCAGTTCAGTCCAGTGGAGACTGGGGTGAGCAGTTGTAAATAAATGCTTAGTGGCTTTTGATGTCAACTCTTAAACAAAAATTGTGTATAATTGGACCCACACAGTTCAAATCGATGCTGTTCAAGGGTCAGCTGTACACATTGTGTATATGACAGTATTGCTACCATTTCTGCTTATTTCTACTTAATGCAGTCTCAGTATGTGGCCAGGATGTATTTACAATAGCTTCTTTCATTCTGTAGGGCAAGTATTTTACTAGGTAATCTGTGAGTCATCACAGTGAGTGACAGTCTCCTATACCTCATGTTTACCTCAACTCCAGGTTAAGCTGTACATTCTGGGATCAGTGATCAAACAGGAGGCCTCTTTCATGGTGTTATAGATTTAGAAAAGACTGTGCTTTCTTTCTAGTAACCACCTCTCCCAAACCACCCCCCACCGCCGGAAAAAAAAACAAAAAACAAAAACCTAGAGTTGTAGAATCTCATAGACAAAAGAAATTCCATCTAGGTTTCTTTGAGCCTCTCTCTCACTGACTACTGCTCTTCCCACTCCCACCCCCAAACTGAACGCCTTCCAAAATCTCTCTGCAAAGGTGGTCATGAAACTTCTGCTTCATCTCTTTCAGCTGCCCTCCAGCTCTTTACATATATGCATCTTTACATAGATGCATATGTGCATCTCATATATGCCCAGATTGTGTTGTTCAAAGGCTCTAGCTCACACTGAATTAAATCTAGCCACTGGCCTAGTTCTGACCTCCAGAACGACCCAGAGTAAGATGGCTCCACTTACCATGTCATGCTCATATTTGAGAACAACCTAGATTTCTCTTCCCTGATGAAACATCCCTGGTCCTTGTGACCATTCCTCATATGACCAAGTTTCCAGGTCCTTCTTCCTTTTGCCCACTTCCTTTATTTTTTTTCACCTCAATTATGATCCCCATGACACGGCCCCCAAACTGTAAGTGTGCCATGACCTGTATTGTGCCCTAGAATTTCACCATCCAGGATATGAAAGATCAACTTCTTTAAAGGGTATATGGGCTTATACAGACAGTTTTAGAAAGTACATCACACTCTTGTCTCAGAGCAAGGTTGTCATCAAGTAAAATCCCCAACTCTGTTTTGTGTGAGCTGCTATTAAGTCAGGTTTCTGGCTTCTTTATAAATGGGGCAGTACTCTGTTTCCTCCTGGTGATCCAAAGATGTGCTGGATTCACACTTGATTTTCTTCTGACAAACTGTGTTCTAAGCTCCATCCACAAGATTGCTTATTAGAAACCCAGGCCATAGGTTTGGTGTCAGGAAGAGACAAGCCTGAGATACATCTGAAGGAACTAAAAGGAAAGGTCTAAGTTAGCATAAAGAACTTACTGAGAATCATTCATGATCCTACAGATAAAGGACTGGTATCCAAGATCTACAAAGAACTTCTCAAACTCAATACACGAAAAACAAATAATCAAATCAAAAAATGGGCAGAAGATATGAACATACACTTTTCCAAAGAAGACATAGGAATGGCTAATAGACACATGAAAAAATGTTCAAAATCATTAGCCATCAGGAAAATTCAAATCAAAACCACATTGAGATAGCACCTTACACCAGTTAGAATGGCAAAAATTGACAAGGCAAGGAACAGCAAATGTTGGAGAGGATGTGGAGAAAGGGGACCCCTCAAACTATTGGTGGGAATGCAAGTTGGTACAGCCAACTTGGAAAACAGTGTGGAGGTCCCTTCAAAAGTTAAAAATAGAGCTACCATATGATCCAGCAATTGCACTACTGTGTATTTACCCCAAAGGTACAGACGTAGTGAAGAGAAGGGCCATATGCACCCCAATGTTCATAGTAGCATTGACCACAATAGCTAAATTGTGGAAGGACCTCAGATACCCCTCAACAGACGAATGGATTAAGAAGACGTGGTTCATATACACAATGGAATATTACTCAGCCATCAGAAAGAATGATTATGCAACATTTGCAGGAACATGGGCGGGACTGGAGGAGATTATGCTAAATGAAATAAGTCAAGCAAAGAAAGACAATTATCATATGGTTTCACTCATTTATGGAACATAAGAAATAGCAGGGAGGTCAGTAGGAGAAGGAAGGGAAGAATGAAGGGGGGGTAAACAGAAGGGTGAATGAACCACGAGAGACTATGGACTCTGGGAAACAAACTGAGGGCTTCAGAGGTGAGGACGTGGGGGATTGGGATAGGCCCGTGATGGGTATTAAGGAGGGCACGTATTGCATGGAGCACTGGGTATTATACGCAAATAATGAATCATGGAACACTACATCAAAAACTAAGGATGTACTGTATGATGACTAACATAGCATAATAAAAAATTATTATTAAAAAAAGAATATAAGAAAGTTATCATGACTTCAAATAGATAAAATAAAATTTAAGACTCCTTTAAAAAAATAAAGAAATCTTCATTTTTCTAAAAAAAAAGAATTATTCATGATCCTACAATAATTTTACAAGTTCTATCATTTAGAAATATAAAGTTCAAAACCTGTTATGTCTGGTTGTTCTTACCCTCAAGCCCATGGATGTACTTCAGGAAGCCAATGACCTTTTTCAAAGGCATATAAAATTTAGTGCAAATATGTGTTTTTGATGTTTTCTGGGGAGAGTATCCAAAGATTTCATCACACTCATAAAGGGGCCCAAAAGCAAAAAGAGAGTAAGAACCTCTATCAACCCCCTTATTTTAGAAAGGGCATATTCAAGCCCTGGAGGTGTTAAGAAAATTTTCCAAGGTCACATAACTAATAGGCAGTAAAGTCTGAACTAAAATCAAGGTCCTTCAAATCCTTTCTCAAGCTCCCTTCATTCCCACATGCAATTGCAAGAAAGCATTGCTAAGTAGAAGAAAAAATTATGTGTGTGTATTTGTATATGTATGTATGTAAATGAATGTGTATTTAATACATAGTGTTTTACATTTCTTAAAACATACTGCTCTATTATATTATTTTATATTTATATTCAAATATCATTGAAAAGGATCTTAGGCATTGTTAATTGACCACAGACATAGCTAAAAACATGGCAACTGACACAGGGTAGGAAATAATGTCTTCTCATAGATGTCATGTAATAGCCTTCTTTGTGCTTTGCAATTGATGGCTTGGACATTGTAAACTTCAAAGTAAAATCTGTACTTCAAAAGATCAAAGGAATTCATACCAAAAGAATATAAAAATAATCAGCTTTGTTTCACGTATGTATATGACAGACAGGGTTGGGATCTATGAAAATAGATGTCACATTGTTCTAAGTCAAGGGCAGGTGCCTTTTCTACTGGGGAGGAGTGAATAACAATCCTCTTGTATTTGCAATTTGCTAATTTAACAAATGTTATTCAACAAGAGGGTAAATTTTATATTTTTTTAGTTTTATTTTCATGCTGGTTTCAGTTTTTAAATAATATATCAAGTTCCATTGTAAACCTCATGTTTCTGTTACCCACTTTGAAAAGCATAAGCACCAGTAATAGTCTCTCATGGTAACTTAAGACATGTTGGACTTCAAAATTCTAAGTTATAGTATCACCCAATTTATAAAGGTTACAATGAAAATTAATACCAACAACAATATGGAAAATCAGGTTGAAGCCCAGAACTATAATAATTCTAACAATGGTAGCCTTTATCTTTCAGGTATACCTGAAACAAGGTATAGATAGAAGTAATAATATCATTGGCATTTATCTTAGTCTATTATTATTTTAGTGAGATCAGAATTATCCAAGTCCTCAAAATGGGCTCCATTTTCAAAGGGATGTCTATCACAAATAGTTATTTTTTTAGTCCTTTTGATGTTGACTTGCACATATGTTCAAAGTTTCTGAAATATGAATGATCTTAGATCATATGGAGAATCACAGATTATCAGCAATGGAAAGAATGCTAGAGATTGATCATCCAAACCAAGGGCTTCCATATTTTCAGATGTGGCAGTTGAAATGCCAAGCAATTGCAGTAACAGTAGAGGTGACTTACAGTCAAAATAGGAGTGCCTCTCACTTAACTATCACTCCCAGTAATTTGTTTGGAGAATTTGTGCTTCTTGTCCCCTTAACCAAGGCTCTATAGAAAAAGCTTTAACAAAATTTAAACTACAGCTGCCCCTGGTCACTCATACTCCAGGTTTCAGGACACAGCAATCAATAAGTCATCATCCTGCAAGGATATTTTATCCTAATCAGCAATAGCTGCTGTTATACAATGAGGGCAGGAGAGAATGTGTTTGTAACCCAGCCATCCTGGTCATCTCTTAGTATTCTTTTGTGCAATTGTGATGATAAATGGACAAGTGTATCAGCAATAGCCTGAAAGGAACGTGGTGACCTAGGGTTTAGATCTTTCAGGGAGGAGAGTCTGGGTCACCCTACTAGTTAATCCACCAAGACCAGCAGAGATAAAAACCAAGGAAAAGAGGAATCTACAATGAATAGTAGAAAGGGAAAAGATATTAGTTGGATCCATTGCAATGGCAAAGACATCAGTCAGAATCTCAAAGGAGGTGTTCTCAAAATCCATATGAACCAGGTGTATTTGAATAGTTCCAGGTATGGAGAAATAACTAGATCATTCCTCAGGACTGAAGCACCTGTTTCTCCAATTTCTAACACTGCAATCCAGGTCTTCTCCAGAGATTGCCCTTAAGGGAGGAGACCCAATTTGCTCAATGTAATTCCTCCTTCTCAGAAGCAACACACATTCAACAAGTGGTTTGCAGAGGAGTATAAAGACCTGGTCGCCCCTTACCCAAGTCAGAACTGCCCTGCAGTGTCATCCAAGTTTACATGCCCCAGTGGATTGGCTGAGGCCTTTGCTGAGACTTCACTGCAGTCCAATTTCTTCCTCTTCCCTACACCACTTTATTTATTTCTGCTGATTCTGACTCCACTCCTCACTAAATCTCTTTTTGGGGAAGCTAACTTTCAAAAGTCACCCACCTGGTTAGTACTTGAAAAGCACTAAATACAGGTTTTCTGATGCTCAGGCAAGTCAATATAAGGCCCCTTTCCCTTTATAATGTCTCCAAATTGAATTTGAAATCCGGAGTTTTGTGCTCATGCATACAAAATTATGCATAGTGTAATTTTATCAGAAGTTTAGGTAACCTGAATATCTCAGACATATATATGCTTAACACACTGCTGACCACTCCTAATGGAAAAAGAAGAGTGCAATAGAGGATCCTATGCACTAGAGATGAAACGCTGTTGGGAGAGAAGCAGCAAGGAGTTAAGGACAACTGCGTGGAGCAAATGACCATAACTAGATTTAAATAACCCCCATTTGAATGATGGAAATTTGATTGAAAATGACAAAGTCAAAGGATCTACTTTTGAGTAAATTTATCTAAAAACTTTTAGGTGGAGTCCTTAATTTCCTAATGAATGTGTTTATGCCTATGTTCAGTTAAAACACATATGTGCATGCACACACAAACGCACACTGCACAGCAAAATGTCTCAAGCATTTGTTTCACTTATTCTAAACAACAAAAATGTGTCTTAATCTAACACAGGAATCAAGGTATCTGAGACGTTTGAGGTTCATCTTTTTTAAGCATTTCCTGTCATAAAGTTCCTCTACCTAATATTTTAAAGCATTCACATTCACTACTTAGTTGAGCAGGGTTCTTCGCGAGTTTTGATAGTATGGTGACCACTTCCAATAAGTGATTGATCTTGTTTTATTTCTTTTAATGAGATACAAGAACAAAGTGGGATGTTTTTTAATAAAAAAGGATTCAACCCCTCTGGTTAAAAACTTTTCACTTCTTCATCCTACATTTTTTACACTCAATGGTAAGACCCTGGTCACACTGGACAATTAATAAGTGTTTGAGAGCTTATTTAGAAATGAGTGATGTTTCTTCTTTTCCCACATTTTGTCTTGCGAACAGAGCCATCAAGTTTAGGGAGATGAACTGGGTGAAGTGTAGAGATGAATGTAAAGAAAAATCAAGCTATTTGTTCTTTTTAAGATGGAAAATTAAAACAGAATTGAAATATTTTCTCTTTCATTCACAGAACAAGTCAGGATCCTGAGGGTCCCAGACACAACAGCACACAGATGGAGACAAAATCCAGCAGACTGAAAAAGCCAAATATTTTAAGCCTGTACATCAGTCCATACAGACACATGCTGCTTCTCCTGCACGGGTAAGTCTCTTGCCCCTGACCAAAATCACTATAAATTGAGGAGTTAAACGAGGAGAGAGGCTGGTAATATGCAGGAGTGAGAGGAAAAGGAATAGAATGAAGTCTATGTTACAATATAAATATGCAGCATGAAATAATTTTAAGTTTTAATGTAAGCCAATGGAGTTCATCATCAACTGCATAATATGAATACCTGAATAAGAATATTACAAAAAGATAAATAGAAGTTTTCAACTTAGTGCTTCTTCAGGATAGAAGTGTGATGAAGTATCTGTCTTATATACATATATGTTTGGGACAGAGGGGTAGTTTATCAGCAGGATATGGAATGAAGGCTGGAGAAAAAAAATACATAAACAACAAAGCCACTTAAAGAATTGACTGAGTGCAGTGGTTAATTTTTTTTTTTTTGTCAGTGTGACCCATCCACCCTGTACCAGATATTTGGTTAAACATTATTCTAGGTGTGTTTGTGAGGGTATATACAGATGAGATTAACACTTGAATTGGTGAACTGAGTAAAGCAGATTGCCCTCACAAATGCGAGTGGACATTATGCAATCTGTTGGGAGACCTGAACAGAACAAAAGGAGTAAGGGAGCATTTACTCTCTGTCTCACTGTTTTTTGTTTTTGTTTTGTTTTTTTTTTAAATAATATATTTTTTATTATATTATGTTAGTCACCAAACAGTACAACCCTAGTTTTTGATGTAAAGTTCAATGATTCATTACTTGCATATAACACCCAGCGCACCATGCAATACGTGCCCTCCTTAATACCCATCACCAGTCTATCCCCTTCCCCCACCCCCTCCCCTCTGAAGTCCCCAGTTTGTTTCCCAGAGTCCATAGTCTGTCATGGTTCATTCCCCCTTCTGTTTCACTGTTTTTTTGTTTTTTGTTTTTTTTTTTAATAATTAATTTTATTTTATTATATTATGTTAATCACCATACAGTACATCCCCTGATTCTGATGTAAAGTTTGATGCTTCATTAGTTGCGTATAACACCCAGTGCACCATGCAATACGTGCCCTCCTTACTACCCATCACCAGTCTATCCCCTTCCCCCACCCCCTCCCCTCTGAAGTCCCCAGTTTGTTTCACTGTTTTTGAGCTGAGAATTTGGTCTTCTGCCCTTGGACTCAGACTCAGACTGGAAATTGCACCATTGACTCCTCTGCTTCTCAGGGCTTTGAACTGAGATTGAAACGATACCATTAGCTCTCCTGTGTCTCATCTGGACTTTTCAGCCTCCATAATTACATGAACCACAAATTCCTTACAATAAATCTATGTATCTCTCTATATCCATATATACATATATAAATATGTAGAGAAAGAACTGCTTATATATGTGTATATACATATATAACAGTTATATATGTGTATGTAAATTATTCATACAATTTATATAGATATGTAAAATGTATTAAATGCCTAATTATATATATCCTATTGGCTCTGTCTCTATGGAGAACCCTGACTAATACACTGAAGAAACAGGAAGGAGAAAAGAGGTGATCCAGGATAGAGGGTGTGAAATACAAGAGGTAGGAAACCTGTTAGAATAAAGGCCAAGTACCCAAAAGTCAGATCCCAGGCACTTCAGCAAACTGGTGAGTAGGTGCAGCTGAGCTTATAAGAATATAACCCTACCAAAACCCAAATCCATGTGGCCCAGGCCAAGAGAGGTGTTGTCTTCAAATAAGCGTGAGCAAAATGGGAGTTCCATTTACTTACATCTTTACTTGCATCTCTCAAAAACATTTAAAGAATTCTAGAGCATTGTATACTCATAGCTGTTTCTACTAAATGTCTGGTCCTCACCTTTGTTTAGTCCTCAGAAACTCTCAGCTGCTTTACATTCTTCCTTCCCAGGCAAATTCTTACCACCCAATTACCGATCACCTCTGACCAGAATCTTCCCCCATAAAATATTCATCCAATTTGCTCAACACCAGGAGTTATTTTTCTTGAGAGAACCTACTGACTTTTTATGTGTGTGTCCTTTCTCTCCTCAAATGTAGTTGAGTAGGAGGGATAGAGTGTTGTGAATCTTCTAATCATTAGTAAAGTTGTCTACTCCTACTTATTTTGACCAAGGTTGTAGTGGGGGCTCTATGAATTAGACATTCAGTACATAAGAAGATAAGACCTTATTCCTTCTGAGAAATCCTCATCAACAGGGTCGGTTAAACCCTAAATGGCCTAAGGTATCCTTTGTAGGTGATGAATTAAGTTATCTTCTATACATCGAGAATGGTACCAACTACTTCCATCCTTGGAAGAATTACAAAAATCGTCACTCAAATCATTGTCTGTACAGCTTAATTCTCTTATGGAACTGGTTGAGAAAGACTGCTTTAGAGAGCAGATTAGGTTAAAAGCAATAACTTCTCTGTAAGATACATATTATCAGGAGTTATGACTATCAAGTTCTCCTAATCCTGAGTACCTGACACAGTGCACAGCATTCAGTAAAAACCTGTTGCATTGATGAATGAATGATGCAGAACTGGTGGTCCTATCCAAATAAACCTAAGCTCTAAGAGTCAGAGTCTTAAAGTAAATGAACAGCAGAGAGCACCTGACAAAAATTCATTTGTACTTTAACCTATGCCTGGAAAGGTATCAGTGATACCTTGCTTGTATTAATCCATGACTACATTGTACTCCATTATTTCCTCTCTCTGCAGAAAGGTTTAGTTGTGCACCTAAATAGTATGAGCTAGAACACAACGTAGAATCAGACAAGGGACACTTTTCCAGAATGAAGTAGGAGAAAAACCCAAAGCCAGAGATTTGCTTTTGATATATACATGTTCTGTTTTTATCCCAGAACCTACAACACTGTGGTTGTAGTCAATGCTTAGCATTATAACATTTCTAGACCACTCACTGCTTGCTGTTTAACCCCAGCCATCAACAGCTTCCAGCAAAACTTCCTGTTGTTTCATTTGCCAGATGCAGTCTGATAAGAGCAAGGTGAGGAGGCAGGGTGGGCCATGCTCTGCCTCTCATTTCTCATAAATAGGGATCCATCTGCATACAGCATGCAGTGGTATATAAAGCAAACCACAATGAAACCGTCAAGGAGTTGTGGCAATCTTTTAACCTTCTGTACTTTGCTAAGTTCTCTCACCATATTTTGGAGTCAAGACAATAAATATTCTTTCCTTCTTCCTCTACTTCTCTGTTCCAACTAGACTGTAGATCTTGGACCTTTAAGATAACATGGGCCTGCAAAGGTAGCACACCTGGGTTCTTGATTAGATTCAACAACATCTGTAATTGTAGAAATAGAACATTAAATAAAAGGAAGGTCATAAACAATGGGATCCTGGAAGGCAGCCAAGCCCTCAGTCTTGAAAAAAGTACTTACCACAGCATAATGCTAATAGCTGGACACAGGTGAAGGACTAAAGGCCCAAGCTGCCCAGCCATCCTGAAAGTTCAAATAGGGGGATATATTCAGACTTTCCGGAAAGTTCTGCTTCTGCGTGGAAAAAAACAACTTATCATTCTTTTCAAAAAGTGGAACAGACTACAGCTTAACAAATGAGTTCCAGCTGTTTAAAATTAGACTATTAAAATAATTCCATATAAGAATATTCCCTAGGAGTATATCATTTTCATTAAGTTGGGACCTGGATGATTCATTCATTTAAGGTACTGGTCTCCAAACTGAAGCCTAAGATAATTAATAAGTGTTAATAAGTATGCTGTTTGTAACAATCCTGTCTTCATTGCTTAAATTGCCCATAACCCTTAAAGTTGTATGTTTTTTAAAAACAAAATTCTTGAATCACCACCCAGAAGACACTAATCACACTAAAATTATTTAACTTATGGGAAAACAACAGAGTATAAACTGGAAGAATTCTGCACGAGGATGCAGGAAAGCTGCTTGATGATCTGTGTTTTACCACTTGTCAGTCACATGGACTTGGGCAAATCCCTTTACCTCAGTTATCCAACTATGATATGGAGATGATACATACGATGATAAAACATTCATGGTTGCTAAAAAGCAAACATAAATAAATAAATGAATAAATAAATAATAAATAAATAAAAAGCAAACAAAAACATCATGTTGCTTGAAGTCCATTCTAGCTAAATAATTCCATATCTTTTCTGTAAATTATATTTTTAATATATGTCTAAAATTTTATTTTTAATATATTCCTAAAAATCAAACATAGGCACATGTAACTTGGCCCCTTAAATTGGTGGGGGTTTTCTCCCTGATGTGACTTATACTTCTAACTAGGCCTTCTTAATCCTCCTTAATGTAATAAAGTGACAAGGTCTTTTCTAGTTTTTCTCTTCATGGTCTTAGAGCCCATTCTTATGGGGTTGTTGTTTCTTTCTTTCACATATCAGTTCATATTATGATAATTCATATGAATTTAGAGAATGATTCAAACAAAGGAATATTTTGTAAGTTCTAATTATTTGTCAGTTTACAAAAAGGTGCAAATATTACATGTTAAATATGAGTAGTTAGACATTCAGTACATAAAAACACTACAAAATATTTACAATGCACTTAGCCCCTCCTAAGCAGAGGGACTAAATGAATTCCTTCTTTTAAAAAATGTCATTGTCAAATAACTTAGGACCCTACAACCTAGAGACCCTAGACTCAAGAACAACTCCATAAATAAGTCCTCTGTGGGTTGTTTTTTTTTGGGGGGGGTCCCTGTTTATCCTAGAAACCAAACAAACAAAAAACCACCCACCATCTAAGACCATGCTTCTTAAACAGCAATAAACAGAAATGCACGTAAGTACATGTTCACAAATAAAGGGTGATCCTAGCCAAATAATAAGCCCGATGCATTTTCCTGGAACATCTGTTTGAAGATTGAAATGGAAGTTTATATGATTTTCTAAAATAATGGAACACAAAAAAATTCTTAAATTTCTATATGCTGCTTGAGAATATACTCCCAAAGCCAGATCCCCTACAGACTGAAGATATTCATTCTTACTCCTCTCCCATTTAGGAACATTTCTTTGGAAACATTTGAGATGAAGAGACCTAAGGAAATCTAAAGATACCTCTTCTTTGAAAAACAATACATTGACCAATGTAGTAGAAAATACACAAACTATTTTCTTCAACAATAGAGATAACTTGCATTCTAAGTTGGTGTCTAAATATATATTCTGAAATCCTTGAGGTCTTTTCACCATCAACTGTGTCACTTCCTTCAGGTAGAGATAGTTTCCAGATGGAAGGAAATAAGGAAAATACCACAAGAAATTTGCCCACTTCCTCACTATCTGTCTTCTCATATAAGAACTGGCTTTTTCTAAAAAATATTTTGTTCACAGAATGCCACAGAAGGTCTGGTTTCCCTTTCGCTTGTCTCTTCCGTATCAATAAAGCTTAGATCACAGACTTTACATGTCCTGTTCTTTGTTTGAAAACCATTCTGGAACACTAAGTGAAGAAAGGAAAGAGGATTCCAGAGACTAGAGCCAGCTTCACTTTGGGTCAGAGACTGAGGAAAAGACTGTGGGAAAAAGGGCTGGCCTCCAGGGCCTTCCTGATCTCACTGCTCTTCCAAGCCACTCCTTTATCGCCACAGGAAGGAGGGGGCTGAGCCCTGTTGCCACCAGAGAAGATCAACCACAAGCCCTTTGGGCAGGGACAGCCACATACCCTACCTTGCCAAAGACAAAGGATGGATTTCCAAGGGACAGATATGGCAAGTCACCAACAAATCACTCTACATGTAGTTTTTTAAAGGGAGAATAGTTTAATTTTTTTAATAAAAAAACTATCACATGCTTATTATACAAAATTCAGAGAGCATATAAAAGCACAAAGAAGAAAGTATAAGAAAATCATGTGTATGTAATTTTTTGAGAATCTACTGTGTGCTTGGCATTGTATAAAATGCTGTTAGTACTAACAAAGATGCATAGGGTGCTCTGAGGGAATTTATAACCTTGTAGAAATCTGGCATTTGAGGCAGTCTCAAATAGGATGGCAAAAGAGATCACTGGATGTACGTTATTTAAGCACTCAGGGTGTTTGCTGGGTCCACAAAGGGTTGGCTGAATGCCAGTGAAGAGAGGGCACTCTGGGCAGTTTCTCTTACTTCTCTCCAGGAGGACAAAGATTTGTAGAACATGTTGAGAAGAGAGGGCACACCAGGCCCTCCTCCATCTACCTTTTTTTTTTTTTTTTGACACTGAGGAAGCACTGACTCTGAGTTCAGATAATAGCTCTGTCACATATAGCAATGCAAACTCTAGTCAACCCTCTTAAAATGTCTTAGCTGATTTTTTAAAACAAGCGTAATAATCCTCCACCTCAACATTGTGGTAACACATTCAGCCATGTAATCCTCATAACAGCGCTAGGAAGTAGCTACTTGACTGACACCATTCTGCGTAGGAGGAAACCGAGACGCAGAGAAGCTGTGTAACTGGCCCAAGATCACATACATAGTAAGTGGTAGAGCCAGGATTTGAACTCAGGCAGCCGAGCTCCAGAGTATATACTCTAGACTCTATCGTAGTTAGTAACTTCTGCCTTTTTCATCTCCCCTGAGTTAAGTGAAAGCCCAATAGCTGCCATTTAAATTATAGTCTGGTGAAGAGGGAGGGGGGGATTTTTTAGAGCCTGGGGAACTGCCACCAAAGGCCACACTTTATAAAATCTTAAACAGAGTAATAATAATAATAGCTGATAGGCTTATCAGCTGAAAAGCATTATAGCAAGTAACGGGAGACAGAGGTAGTATGTGTGTATAAAATGATCTCATTTTAATCCTCACAATAATCTGCCATTCTACAGATGTGGCAGCTGGGGCCCTGATGTTTGAGCAATTTTTGAAATCACAAAGCTAGTATATTGTGATGCTGAAATTAGGATTGAGATCTGTCTAACCAGGCACTCAACTCTTGAAATGAATTTGTTGAGTCAAAATGGTATGTAGGCACTATAAAAAAGAGAATAAATAACAGAAAATGAATGAAAAATCATAGGTCATCTCCCGCCCGCAATGTGAAGTAGTGTGACAGTGACACCAGGGTGCCTGGGTGCTGATCCTAAGTCAGCCACTAATGAATGAACTCCATGGAATAAGCAAATCACTTAGTGTCTATGCTTTGGCTTCTCCATCAATTATATGAGCACGGCCTTAATAGGTTACTGGTTCTTAATCTCTTGATGATCATAAACCACTTTTATGCGTTCAGTGAGCTCTCCCTCCAGAAAAATGCACATATGAACATAAGACAGAAACTGCATTCAGTTCAGTAATGACATCATATTATGTTTGTCAGACTTTCCCACTGAAATGTAATATCCATGAGGGCAAGGAACTAGTCTTTTTCATGTCTATATCCCCAGTTACTTACTGTAACACTACTTGGCACATCATAGGCTTTCCCAAACTATCAACTGAATGTATAACTACATGAGGGTTCCTGGTCTCCTTGAAGTCAACCCATATTAACCCCACACTAAGAACCTTGGATTGAATTATTTTCAAGGACTTTTTTGATTCTGAAAGATAAAGTTGAATCACATGAAATTGCCAATATTCTGTTGCTTCTAAATAGTAAAAATGGCAATTTCATGTGCTTCATGAACATATTAACATATTAATTTACAGTTTTATTCACTCACCTAGTGACTATGTGTACGTGCTTTGATATCTGGTGCTGTTTTAGTTCTAGTCCTGTTTATCTGTGACAGCTATTACTCACCTTGCATTTACCACACGATGAAACCCAGGGAAGTAGATAAATGTGTAGTATTTCCTGCTTCTTGTAAACTGACTGTGAATGCAAACAGAGCCCGTATCTGTTATAGGTACAATTCTTTTATTCCTTAATTTTTAGTTTCTTCTTAAATTACATTGTTTGAAATTTACCAGCACTTACATGGTTCCAAATGCTTCCTTAATGAGGTAGCAACTAAACAGGTTAAGTCTGGACTTATTATAAATAAGTCAGGTTTCTGGAATTATTGTTAAAACAAGAAAACAGTGTGTTCGACCAGAAGCAAAGCTTTTAAAAATGCTTGCCAAGTTTAATATTTGGGTTGGTTAAAGTGTAAAATAGCTATTTCATTGTGAGACTTCTGTGTTTGATCATAAAACATCCCGGCTAGTATATATTCAGCATTACAGGTATCCTTTAACATCTAGTGTCCACTATTCAAGCATTATGCATTATGAATTTTTTTAAATGATTTTTTTATTATATTATGTTAATCACCATACAGTACATCCCCGGATTTCCAATGTAAGGTTCGATGCTTCATTAGTTGCGTATAACACCCAGTGCACCATGCAATACGTGCCCTTCTTACTACCCATCACCAGTCTATCCCATTCCCCTACCCCCTCCCCTCTGAAGTCTTCAGTTTGTTTCTCATAGTCCATAGTCTCTCATGTTTCATTCCCCCTTCTGATTACCCCCCTTTTCTTTATCCCTTTCTTCCCCTACCGATCATCCTAGTTCTTATGTTCCATAGATGAGAGAAATCATATGATAATTGTCTTTCTCTGCTTGACTTATTTCACTTAGCATTATCTCCTCCAGTGCCGTCCATGTTGCAGCAAATGTTGAGAATTCGTTCTTTCTGATAGCTGAGTAATATTCCATTGTATATATGGACCACAGCTTCTTAATCCAGTCATCTGTTGAAGGGCATCTCGGCTCCTTCCATGATTTGGCTATTGTGGACAATGCAGCTATGAACATTGGGGTGCATATCCCTTCTCTTTACTACGTCTGTATCTTTGGGGTAAACACCCAGTAGTGCAATGGCTGGGTCATAGGGTAGTTCAATCAATTTTTAACTTTTTAAGGGACCTCCACACTGTTTTCCAGAGTGGCTGTACCAACTTTATGCATTATGAATTTTTAAAAGCCTCTAGAAATAACCTTACTGTTGAAGACTCTTAGTATTAATTTTAAAAAAATCATTGAAACAAGTAGAATACAATTTTATGAGTTAATTTGATGCAGCTTAACTACTGTGGCAATATTTCTGAAATATGCTATGCATATGTTACCTAATTCAGTCTTAACTGTCACATACAATGGCAATGGTAATTTATTTGGATTTGTGAGAAAAACAAAATGACAGTATATGGAGGTTCTGTTGTGTGCTAAGACCACTCCTACCTCTTCTTAACCGTAAAGATTTAATGAGTGGTATGTCAATGAGACTTCTACCAGTCTCCAGCTAAGCTGCCTCTTTTCTTCTCTGAAAGAATGTCTCCATTAAGATGAGTTGGGGCACCTAGGTGGCTCAATCAGTTAAGTGTCTGCCTTCTGCTCAGGTCGTGATCTGGGGGCATCAAGCCCTGCGTTGGGCTCTCCACTCAGTGGGGAGGCTGCTTCTGCCTCTGCCCCTCACCCCACTCATGAGTGTGCTCTCTCTCTTAAAAAAAAAAGTTGAGTTGAGGTCAGGTCAGGTAGAATTAAGATTAAAAAACTAAACCAGAAAAAGTGTGGAAAGGTTGAAAACTAAGAGATGTCCAGTGCATAGCAATGTCTGTCAAATACAAAGGAAACAGAAATAATATGATATAATTATTATGATATTCAGCATGTATTTCCCTAAACCATTCCTGCTGTCTGGTATATTTGTTAGGAAGTCCAAGTGGGGAAAAAATAAGTAAAAGGGTTTTTTGTCTTACTTTGCTAGTTGCATTTTTTAAATATTTGGCTCACTCATTGCTAGTTGGAGGTGTCCAAAAAATGATAGAACTGGATGAAAGAAATTAATATCTGAATCCTAAAGCAATGCAAATTCCTGAATGGTGTGTGTGTGTGGAAGAGAGGGGGTATAAAGCAAAAGCAAAAAAGTAAGCAAAAAATTAAAATTAAAATCAATACATTGATTCCTCAATTGAACTAGTAATAATGAAATTAGCACTTTTGAAGAGGTGCTTAATAAAAAGGAAAAGGAAACCAAAGAGATTGACTCATCTAACCCAGAATTACCAAACTTTGCAGTCCTTTAATTCTCTAGAGATACTCACCTTTCATTCAGTCATGGGGAAGCAAACCTGAGTCTATTTTCTAGAAAATGGATTTTGTCAACAGTCCATATAATGCTTCATGGTAGCTCTTATTGAAAATAATATTATCATCATATAGACTCAGGCACCCATACTCAGGGAACTTTTAGAGAGAATGAGATGATCGGGGGAAAAAAAAGATGAAAATCACAACTACTTCTGAACTATACGTGTAAGAAAAACAGTAAGGAGAAACTTGAAACTATTGACTATGATAAGAGTTTGAGAATGCTTCGCTGATTTTAATTATTCTATATTTATTCCTTTTTATCATTGATGAAGTAGTTGTCTGTATCTAGTAAAGGTAAATCCAAGTATTATGTTCAGAATTTATTGCTATATTTCCCCCAAAGAAATCTCTTTCATAGTAAAAGGTAGGATTCAGATTGTCAAATTATTTACTACTTTAATGGGGTTTGTGTCGCCAGACGTTAAGAAAACAAGTGGCCCAGGATTCCTTTCTAACCTCTACTACTTCTCTTTGGTCTCCTTTGAAAATTCTGGAGAAACATAATAAAATTAATTATTTTCTTTTTGAGCATAGCAACTTTTGAAAAAATAAAGAGAAGAAGGAAGAGAAAAGCAGGAGGTAGATTTTTTTTTTCTCCTTTTGGAGAAAACCACAAGAACCAAGAAGTTCTACTTTTCTGAGGTTTTGTGTGAGGAGGGAGTGTGCAAAAATCCAACAATTGCAGAGTCAGAAGCCAGAGCCAGAACCCATCTGAGTGATGTCCCTCCTCATTATCTTATCTCCAGTGTGAAAGGCACCAGAAAGGAAGGCCAGGGTCCTTTCCTAATCAGTAGCCAGAAAACCAGATATAAAGGAAAAAAGACACAATTTACCCTGAGGGAAGATTTTTTTAAAAGATACAACATTGAGAGAAAGGTTACTGATCAGTACTCTTACTCACAGTTTACATTAAAAACAGAAAAGTAGCAAAAGTAGCAAAGAAACCAAGAAGGAAGAGGAAAGGGTACTAAAACATAAGCAGCAACCACATGGGCAAAAAATATATTTATTCAATTGAACTAGTAAAATGTGAAATTACAAAAAGGTACACAGAAATACAAAAATAAAAACAGAAAGAACCGTTAAGTCTTTGTTTCACAGTCAGATGGGAAAAAAACTATAAAAAAGGAAAATTATAAAGTCTCAAAACAATGAAACAGCAACATAATCTTCAACTTGAAACTGCAAATCTCCATCAGAAAGAGCATCTCAGATTACACTAGAATAAGGTGTTCACTGGTTGGCTGCAGTTGCTCCAGGCTCAGCTTTCCTTAAGGACTTACGGGAAGAAATTTACTTCTTTCCCCCAGATCTGTGATAATCGAGGTAAAGTATCTATCAAAAGAGTGAGCAGAAGAGCCACTAAAAGAAGCTTTCCAATTTAAAGTGCATTGGAATCACCTGGGGACCTGGATGGGAATTTTGATTCCCATGATCCTCCACTAAGGATGCTATTTCATTATCTGAGAATGAGGCCCAGAGATCCACATTTTTAATAAGCATCTATGGTGACTCCAAAGCACGTGGCCCTAAATCTCACTTTAAGAAGCACTGCATTAAAAATTACTATAAGAATTCCTCTGCTCATGTGCTGTCTGTGTAAGTTGTCGTGGTGAGTGTGAAACATCTTGGTTGCCCCTCCCCAGTAAAGAAGGGACGAGCACAAGTCTTGTTGCTTGTGCTTGGAAAAAGGATAAAATTCAAGGTGTTTCCAGCAACCTGTGCAACTACCAGCAAGCCTCCTCCTTATTAAAAAGCCAGAAATTTTGCTAAATTCATCAGACTATTGCCTTCAAAGATCCAAAAAAAATATTGTAATTTGAAAACCATTTTCAGATTATTTCTTTTCTAGAAAAAAACAATCTAAATACATAAGTATGTATTTTTAGTAAATACATGTTTTAGAGAGGAAATATATGCTGCTTGTCCAGATTACCAGATTGGATTTTAAATACATTTGTTGACTTAATTTGAATGGAAATTTTTAGAAATAGGATTTTTAAAGTTATCTTCAAATAATTAAGATCACACACACACAAAAATTGAAA
>NC_048220.1:109357584-109412605 GCF_002007445.2 Ailuropoda melanoleuca | reverse complement strand
TCTCTCTCCCCCTCTCTCTCCCCCCCTCTTTCTCTCTCTCTCTTTCTCTCTCTCTCTTTCTCTCTCTCTCTTTCTCTCTCTCTCTTTCTTTCTCTTTCTCTCTCTCTTTCCTTTGTTATTTTTTTGATTGCCAATTCAATTTTGTCACTTGTAATTGGTCTGTTCAGATGTTCTATTTCTCCCTGGTCAGTTTTGTAAGATTGTATGTTTCTAGGAGTTTGTCCATTTTGTCTAGGATGTCCATTTGTTCATGTATAATTTCTGATGTGTCTGTTAGCCATTCGTATGTCTTCATTGGAAAAGTGTTCATATGTTCTGCCCATTTTTTTCTTTATAGATCTTGGATACCAGCCTTTTATCTCTAGTGTCATTTGCAAATATTTTCTCCCATTCTGTGGGTTGCCTCTTTGTTTTGTTGACTATTTCCTTTGCTGTGTGGAAGCTTTTATCTTGATGAAGTCCCAAAAGTTCATTTTTGCTTTTGTTTCCCTTGCCTTTGGAGGCATGTCATGAAAGAAGTTGCTGTGGCCGATGTCGAAGAGGTTACAGCCTATGTTCTCCTCTATGATTTTGATGGATTCCTGTCTCACATCGAGGTCTTTCATCCATTTGGAGTTTATCTTTGCGTATGGTGTGAGAGAGTATGTAGCTGTATATAGCTATATACTTCTGTACATAGCTGTCCAATTTTCCCAGCACCATTTCTTGAAGAGACTGTCTTTTTTCCATTGGATGTTTTTTCCTGCTTTGTCAAACTAGTTGACCATTGAGTTGAGGGTCCATTTATGGAGTCTGTATTCTGTTCCATTGGTCTATGTGTCTGTTTTTGTGCCAGTACCATGCTGTCTTGGTGATCACATCTTTGTAATATAGCTTGAAATCAGGCAGTGTGATGCCCCCAGCTTTGTTTTTTCTTTTCAACATTTCCTTGGTGATTTGGGGTCTATTCTGATTCCACACAAATTTTAGGATTTTTTGTTCCAGCACTTTGAAAAATGTCATTGGTATTTTTATCGGGATGGCGTTTCTAATGATTGTTTCTATTTCCTTAGTGTTCATCGTGATCTCTCCCTTTTCATTCATAATTTTATTAATTTGGGTCCTTTTTCTCTTCTTTTGAATAAGTCTGGCCAATGGCTTATCGATCTTATTAATTATTTCAGAGAACCAGTTTCTAGTTTTCTTGATCTGCTCTACTATATTTCTGGTTTCTAATTCATTGATCTCTGCTCCAATCTTAATCAGTTGTCTTTTTGTGCGTGGCTTAGGCCTGTTCTTTTGTTCCATCTCCAGCTGTTTAAGGTGTGAGTATAAGGACTGCATTTCAGATTTTTCTATTTTTTTTAGTGAGGCTTGGATGGCTATGTATTTCCCTCTTAGGACCGCCATTGCAGTGTCCCATGGGTTTTGGACTGATATGTTTTCATTCTCATTGGTTTCCATAAGTTGCTTAAGCTCTTCCTTAATTTCCTTGTTTACCCAAACATTCTTAAGCAGGATGGTTCTTAGACTCCACAAATATTTGAGTTTCTTCCAATTTTTTTCTTGTGATTGAGTTCTAGTTTCAAAGCATTGTGGTCTGAGAATATGTAGGAAATAATCTCAATCCTTTGGTATTGGTTGAGACCTGTTTTGTGACCCAGTATATGGTCTATTCTGGAGAGAGTTCCATGTGCGTTTGGAGAAAACAAAACAAAACAAAACAAAACAAAACAAAAAGAGTATCCTGTTGTTTTCGGGTGGAATGCTCTGTATAGATCTATGAGGTCCATCTGGTCCATTGTGTCATTCAAAGCTCTTGTTTCTTTGTTGATTTTCTGCTTAGTTGATCTGTCTGTTGCTGAGAGTGAAGTGTTGAGGTCCCCTACTACTAATGTATTATTATCTGTCTCTTTATTTTGGTTAACAATTGCCCTATGTAGTTGGCTGCTCCCCTGTCGGGGGCATAGGTATTTATAATTGTTAGATCCTCTTGTTGGAAACAACCTTTAAGAATAATATAGTGTCCTTCTGTATCTCTAACTACAGTCTTTAGCTTAAAATCTAATTTGTCTGATATGAGAATTGCTACCCCAGCTTTCTTTTGAGGTCCATTGGCATGAAAAAATGGTTCTCCATCCCTTTATGTTCAGCCTGGATGTATCTTTAGGTTCAAAATGTGTCTCTTGTAGACAGCATATGGATGGGTCATATCTTTTTATCCAATCTGCCACCCTGTGGCATTTTATGGGAGCACTTAGGCCATTCACATTGAGAGTGATTGTTGAGATATGATTTTAATGTTGTCATGTTGCCTGTGAAGTCCTTGTTTCTATAGATTGTCTCTGTAAATTTCTGCTCCGTATCACTCTTGGGGTCTTCTTTTATAGAACTCCCCTTAATATTTCTTGTAGGGCTGGCTTGGTGGTCACATATTCTTTCAGTTTCTGCCAGTCTTGGAAGCTCCTTCTCTCTCCATCCATTCTGAATGACAGCCTTGCTGGTTACAGTATCCTTGGCTGCATGTTCTTCTCACTTAGTGCTCTGAATATGCTTTGCCAGCCCTTTCTGGCTTGCCAGGTCTCTGTAGACAGGTCTGACATTATTCTCATGTTCCTCCCTCTGTACATGAGGAATCTCTTCCCCCTCACTGCTTTCAAGGTTGTTTCGTTGGATCCAAGATTTGCGAATTGTACTATCATATGTTGTGGTGTTGGTCTGTTCTCATTGATCTTGGGAGGGGTCCTCTCTGCCTCTTGGACACAAATGCATGTTTCCTTCCCCAGATTAGGAAAGTTCTCAGCTACAATTTGTTCAAATATCTCATCTAGACCTCTCTTTCTCCCCCCCCCTCGGGGATCCCAATAATTCTGACATTGGAACATTTCATTGAGTCAGTAATCTCCCCTAGCTTTTTTTTTTTTCATGAAATTGGAGGGTTTTTTTCCCATGTTACCTCTTTCCTTTTCTATCATCTCATCCTCTCACTAATTCCTTCTTCTGCCTCGTTTACCCTGGCAGTCAGAGCATTCAGTTTAGACTGCATTTCATTCAAAGCATTTTTAATTTCTGCCAGATACATTCTCATTACAGCCCTTAGAGATTCTGTATTTTCATTAATATTTTTCTCAAGCCTATATATCATCTTGATAATTGTTACTCTGAAATCCATTTCTGACATCTTGGTTATATCCATATCCATTAGTTCTGTGGCAGAGGCCACAGTCTCTGTTTCTTTCCTTTGTTGGGGGTTCCTCCCCATTGTCATTCTGATGAGGTGTGGCGGAATGTATGGAATCCAAATTATTGACCGGGACCCAAGCAAGATGCACCTGTTTTATAGGGACCTTAGGGATGTGGGCTTCTTGTTCTTGTAGCCTGCCTTCTGGGGGAGGGGCCTGCCGCGCTGATACCCAGGCAACCCTGTTTGGGCAGAGTTGCCCTGTGTCCTGGCGGGGGGGTGGGGGTGGGGAGATGGCTCAGTAGGAACTGATTTTTTTAGGGCTTTTGTTCCCTAGTGGCTTTCTGTGTCTCTGATAGTCAAAGCAGCAGTGACCATATCCAAACCTCTGTTTCAGAACAGAGAGATCGCAGTCTGCTCTTCACTGAGCTCTCCTGGCCACTCTAACTCCCTTTCTGTTGGTGCTGCTAAAAACCCTGCAACATCCCAGGTTGTGCACCCCACAGCTGCTTTCTCAGTCTTCGTTCCCAGGACCAGCACGTCTCTGTCCTTTGTGTTTCTAAAACCGCCAGTTGTCCCTGGCTCACATGTGTGCTCTGGGGCTCCTGGTCCCTGAGTCCGGCCCACCCCCCAGCACAGAAGGCTACTGCCTCCCAGCACCCGAGCCTGGCGGCTCCCTCCTCCTTCTGTTTATCTTCCGATATCTGCATGCAGACTCTCAGCTCCCTGCTCGTACCGCAAGACCAAGCGTTGGAGATGTTCATTTGTAGAGATCCAGACGTATCTTCTTATGTCTCAGGCTGATTTCGTGGGTGTTCAGGATGGTCTGGTAGATATCCAGCTTGATTCAGGGGACCGGTTGAAATAGAGTCCTCCTCCATCTTTCCCCCTCCTCTGTTACTTTAAACTTCTGATTTTTTTAAATTTGTGTTCTTTTTTTTTTCCCTTGACAAATTTGGCTAAGGGTTTATCAATTTTGTTTATCTTTTCAAAGAACCATCTCAGTTTCATTGATTTCCCTTTGTTGTTGTTGTTTCTAGGCCATTTATTTCTGCTCTGATCTTTATTTCCTTTGGTTTTGTTTGTTCTTCTTTCTCTAGTAAGGTTAGATTGTTTATTTGAACTTTTTCTTATTTCTTATTTGAGGTAGGCCTCTATCACTGTATACGGTGTATTTCCCTCTTAGTACTGTTTTTGCTACATCCCAAAGACTTTTGGACCATTGTGTTTTCACTTTCATTCATCTCCATGTATTTTATTTCTTCTTTTTTGCTTTATTGAACTATTGGTTGTCTGGTATCATGGTGTGTAGTCTCTTTGTGTTTGTGTTTTTTCCTTTTTTCTTGTCATTTGTTTTTAGTTTCATACTGTTGTGATTAAAAAAAATGCATGGTATGATTTCAATCTTAAATTTATTGAGGCTTCTTTTATGGCCTGATATGTGATCTATTCTGGAGAATGTTCTGTGTGTGCTTGAAAAGAATGAGTATTCTGTTTTGGGATGAAATGTTCCATATATATCTGTTATGCCCATCTGGTCTACTGTGTCATTCAAAGACATTGTTTCCTTATTGATTTTTTTTTCTGTTTTATCTATCCATTGATGTAAGTGGGGTTTTAAATTCCCGTCCTATTATTGTATTACCATAAATTTCTACTTATGTCAATTTATGTTTGCTTTATGTATTTGGGTGCTCCAGTGTTGGGTGTGTAGATATTTATAATTGTTCTCTCCTCTTGTTGGATTGATCCTTTTATTATGTAATAATTGTTGTTAGTCTTTAAAGTCTATTTTGTCTGATATAATTCGTGCTACCCCAGCTTTTTTTCACTTCCATTTGCATGGTGAAAGTTTCTCTATCCCTTCACTTTCAGTCTGTATATGTCTTTAGGTCAGAGGTGTGAATCTCTTGTAGGCAGCATATAGATGCGTCTTTTTTTTTTTTTTTAATCAACGCTGTCACCCTATGTCTTTTGATTGGAGCATTTAGACCATTTATATTTAAAGTAATTATTGATGAATATATACTTTTTGTCATTTTTTTTAATTTGTTTTCTGGTTGTCTTATTGTTCCTTTTTCTTTTTGTGATTGGTGAGGTTCTATAGTGTTATATTTAGCTTTCTTTCTCTTTCTTTTTTGTGTGTCTATCATAGGTTTTGGGCTTGTGGTTACCATGAAGTTCATATATAACATTCCAAGTAAATAGCAGTCTATATTAATTTGGTCATTTAAGTTCAAAGGCATTCCAAAGGTGGCAGGAGTTGGGGGGGGGGCTTTTTCTTTTTCCCCTTCTCTTCCCTTTTTACTCCCTTCTCCACATTTTATGTGTATGTTATATTTTACATATTTTATTCATAATTTTCTTATGTCTAATTATGGCCATTTCTTTTCCGCTTAAGTCCCTTTAATGTGTCTTTAAGGCCAGTTTAGTGGTGATGAACTCCTTTCTCTTTAATTTGTCTGGGAAACCCTTTATCTCGCCTTCAGATCTGAATGATAATCTTGGCTGTAGGTTTTTTTTTTTTTTTTCCTTTCAGCACTTTGTGAGCCAGAAGAAAGTGGCAGGATATATTCAAAGTTTTTGCTGAAAAATCAGCCAATAGCCTTATAGATTTTTCCCTTCTAAGTAACCTTTTTTCCTTTCTTGATGCTTTTAAGATTCTCTTTATCTTTAACCTTTGACATTTTAATTAATACGTGCCATGGTGTGGCCCTCCTTGGGTTCATCATATTTGGAACTCTGTGCTTACTGGACTTGGATGTCTATTTCCTTCCGTAGCTTAGGGAAGTTTTCAGTTATTTCTTCAAATAAGTTTTCTACACCGTCCTCTCTTTTTCTGGGACCCCTGTAATGCAAATGTTTGTTCACTTTATGTTGTCCATGAGCTCTCTTAATCTATTTTTTTAAATTTTTTTAAATTATGATGTTAGTCACCATACAGTACATCATTAGCTTTTGATGTAGTGTTCCGTGGTTCATTGTTTGCATATAACACCCAGTGCTCCATGCAATACATGCCTTCCTTAATACTCTTCACTGGGTTAGCCCATCCCCCTCCCCTCTAAAACCCTCAGTTTGTTTCCTGAGTCCATAGTCTCTCATGGTTCATCTCCTCCTCTGTTCCCCCCCCTTCATTTTTCCCTTCCTTCTCTTAACAATCTCCCTGCTATTCCTTATGTTCCACAAATGAGTGAAACCATATGATAATTGTCTTTCTCTGCTTGACTTATTTCACTTAGCATAATCTCCTTCAGTCCCGTCCATGTTGCTGCAAATGTTGGGTAATCATTCTTTCTAATGGCTGAGTAATAGTCCATCGTATATATGACCACATCTTCTTTATCCATTCCTCTGTTGAAGGGCATCTTGGCTCCTTCCACAGTTTGGTTATTGTAGACATTGCTGCTATGAACATTGGGGTGCGTATGGCGCTTCCTTCACTACATCTGTATTTTGGGGGTAAATACCCAGTAGTGCAATTGCTGGGTCATAAGGTAGATCTATTTTTAACTTTTTGAGGAACCTCCAGACTGTTTTCCAAAGTGGCTGTACCAACTTGCATTCCCACCAACAGTGTAAGAGGGTTCCAATCTATCTTTTTTTTTTTAAATTCTTTTTGCTGCTCAGCTTGTGTTGCTCACCATTACCCTATCATCCAGGGTGCTGGTATGTTCTTTTGCATCCTCTAATCTACTGTTGATTCCATTATTTCAGTTATTGTATTCTTCAACTCTGATTGGTCCTTTTTAATACTTTCTATGTCTTTATTGAAAGTCTCACTGAAATCTTCCACTTTTTTTCTCCAGCCCTGTATCTTCATAGTTATTTAAATTCTTTATTAGGCATGTTGCTTATCTCTGTTTCATTTAGTTCTTTTTCTGAGGTTTGTTTTTTGTTTTTTTGTTTTGTTTTGTTTTTTTCCTTTTGGAGCATAGTCCTCTGTCTCTGCATTTTGCTTGACTTTCTGCATGTGTTTCTGTGGATTAGTCAGAATGATTACTGCTCCTGAACTTGGATGGTGTCCCTTTGCAGACTGTGTGTGCTTGGTGATTTGCTGCTGGCTGAGCTGTGGCTGTATATGCTAGTTACTCTTTTAAAGTGTGGCTTTCTGCAGAAAGAAGAAAATAATAAAATTTGAAAGAGAAAGAAGAGGAAATAAAGCAAAAGACTTTTTTTTTTAAATTTAAAAATAAAAATTTGTTTTAATTTAAAAATTTAAAAGAAAAACAAAACTCTAAAATTCCACAACTTATTTTCCATGCCCTGGCACCACAGAGGCTGGTATGGCTTACAGACCCTGGGCTTGCTGATGTTGCAAGACCCCTCTGATGACTGAACCCTGCCATTTATAGGGCTGGGACCTGCATGTTACAGCATCTAAACCCACTGGTTATTGCATTTAGACCCTGTTCCAGTCTGGGCTTTAAAGGGGGAGGGGGAGAGAGTGGGCCCACAGTTCTTTGGCTCTTTTAAACTGTGGCTTTTTTCCTGTGCTGGGACACAATACAGCCCACTGAGACTGGTGTGGGCTTGAGGACCTTGGCTTGCTGAGGTCGGTGAGGCAGAGCTCACTGAGACAACCGGACCTGCCCCTCCGCTGATCAGACCTTGTTCTGACCAAGGTTTTAAGGTGGAATGATAATAACGGAAACCATCATTCTCCAGTCCCTCCAAAGAGCTTAGCCCACAGCTCCTCCGCCTTGTGACGGAGTTCTGTTATTTCCTTTAGATGCTAACTGCTCTTTTAAACTTTGGCTTCTTTTCTGTCCCCAAGGACAGAGGAATCTGTTCCTGCCCTCCCAGTACCCTGCATCCCCAATGCATCAGTTTCCCTTTGTTATTGTGTCTCTGTCTCTCTTTGTGTTCTCTTGCCATTCTCTCCATCTTTGGCTGTTCAGTAGTTGTTCAGTCAGCCCTGTTTTGTTTTGTTTTTTAGGAGGAATTGTTCTATCAATAAGTGTAACTTGGTGGGTTCCAGGGAGGGGTGAGTTCAGGGTTGCTGCCTTGCTCTGGAGCCTAGCGGTCTCGTTTCCTACTTCCTGTACTATTATAATTATGTCACTGTTCAGTGATTTTATTGTGTCTCCACCTTAATTTTTATTCAAGATGTTAGTAGATTTTCATCAGCAAATTTTAAATCAAAAGTTTTTTGAAACAGGTAAAGATCCTAATATTAAGGGGGAAAGGAGGTAAGGATATGGATAGTGTTATGTACGTTGTGCAGTCACAGTAAAGAGAATTCACTGCTTTCACCTCAGTTTATGAGCACATATCCTATGAGCTTACTTGCTAGAATTCTCATAATTCTCATCAGAGAATTTTTGTAATCTACATTTACAATCCTGTCTACTTTTAACAGTTTACAAATTGGTTTGGGCATCATTTGCTGTGAATTTTAGTGGTAAAAGTTGAAGGTTTTCTTTAATCATCCTTCTTTTCCCCTTTGCAAGGGTGTTTTGAATTGGCACCAATTTCTTGAAGGCCCCGAGGGTGTTGAAAATGCTCGGTTTGGTTCAGCAATTGCAGCTCTTTCAGATATCAACATGGATGGCTTTAACGATGTAATCGTTGGTTCACCTTTGGAAAATCAGAACTCTGGAGCTGTGTACATCTACAATGGTCACGAGGGCACCATTCGCAAGAGGTATTCCCAGGTAATCCGTGAGTTCCATAGTGATGTATGCACGTGTTAGAACTACAGAGTACCATGCAGACAATCTGAGCCATCCCACTTATTTTTAGAACTTTATTCGTTCATTAAGCAAACATTTAGTGTACCTCCTACTGTGTGTCAGGCACTGTCCTAGTGCTTGGAACCTGGTGTCCTAGGTTCTGGAGATATTGTAAAGAACAGGACAGATAAAATTCTGCTTTTTTTGGATCTTACATTTTTTTTTTTTGTGGAGGAGTCAGAGGGAGAATAAGGTAAGTGAGAAAGAGTGTTCCAGAACATAATAAATGATAAGGCATTAAAAAAATGTTTTTAAATGTTCAGGGATGGGAGTTATTAGGTACTTTAAAGGGTGTCCAAGGGGGCCTCATTGATCAGGCAACTTCCCAGTGAAATCCTAAAAGATGTGGGCTAGGAGAGCAGTCACACCCAAGCTTGCATCAAATCCTGTTCAGTTGTTCAGTCCACTGATCTGTTGCTGCTTTGTGATTTTTTTTTATGTTAAAAGATTCATGCTGTTTCTTTAATGTGGCTGCAAGCATGACAAACAGATGAGAAAAGCTGCAATTGAAAAATCAATGGAATTTTGTGGAGTATAATACAACCTGAGAAGTGGCTGTATAGAAAATTGAACGGTGCAGTGTAAAGTTCCCTTTGTTTCTATTTCAGTTGTTACACATTTTAATTTCATGTCAAACTTGCTCTTTCAGAAAATCCTGGGATCCGATGGAGCCTTTAGGAGCCAGCTCCAGTACTTTGGGAGATCTTTGGATGGTTATGGTGATTTAAATGGGGATTCCATCACCGACGTGTCCGTTGGTGCCTTTGGGCAAGTGGTTCAGCTCTGGTGAGTCCGTTGAGAGCCAGATACAAATGAACTAAAAAATGACCTGTTAAGTAGAGCAGATAGCTGTGCTGAAATTGTGGAAATGCCACATGGATTCTAGAAGACTTCAGGACAATTATGTGTCATAGTTTATGTATCAAAGGAAGAAATGTGTTTTTCCTTGTGGGAGAAGAAAAATATTTGCTTAACGTCGCTGTCAAGTTCCTCTTCTCTATATGGTGAGCAGAAAAAGGACCTAGAAAAGACAAAGTCTTTGAAATGGTATCCAAGATATTTCTGAATATTATCTTCCCAATAACCTTGCCTCAGCTCACAGAAAGGAAGCCTCATGAGAATGCTCTAAAAATACTGAATACTCAGACCACACAAGTGAAGTATAACTTCTCATGTGGTTACGAAGTAACTTTTGAAATTATTAGTCATAAACAAGAAGCCCTTATTTAGGTTTAGCTGACCTCTCACTGACCTCAGTAGAAGCTGAAGAGCAGGGAGGAGCAATAAAGGATTCAAGGGCTGTGTGATTCAAGGACAGAAATAAATATATTGTGTTGGGCAGGGACTGGAATCAGAAAGAAATTGAGAATTCAATCAAGAGCTCCCCCCGCAAAAAATATATTTCATTCATTTGTCTCTGTTGAAAAATGTGCTTTAAATGTCCAAATATTTCAAGAACAGAAAAACATTACATATTGGTGTGTTGTTTCTGAATTTCATTAACCTATTTATAATATTTCACATGTGCTTTTAAAAAAATGAAATGCACTGTTTGGAGTGCATCATTTTAAAGAAAACTTCATGTGGGGGGGAAAATACAGATCATACTTAAGACTGACACATTAAAAATATATTAAATAAAATCAGTTAAGAATAGCATGCCATTAGAAAAATACAAGGTGTGGTAACATAGTCACGGGACTTATTTTTTTTTTAATTTATAAGAAATCCTACCTTTCAGTGAACATCACCCTCCAGCCATCTTGCTAGGCTACATCCTTTGTAGCCTATATAATTATTATACTATGACACTCCCTGTTTTTAAAAGATTTTATTAAGTAATCTCTACACCCATTGGGGGTTTCAACCCCACAACCCCAAGGTCAAGAGTCCCATACTCCACTAACTGAGCCGGCTAGGCACCCCAATACTCCCTTGTAATATCGCCAATGATGGCCAAACTTTTCTTTAAAGGTGGATTTGATTCTTCACAAAGTCAAGACACATGGAGTCAGATCAGTTTATTGAGGTGATCAGTCAAGCTAGGTTCTTGGCATTTTGTGGTCACATTCCTATAAGGTGCTGAGACTGGACTTTCTGGGTAACTTCCTGAGAATAATTTTTTAGAAAAAAGTTTACAAAATCATTTCAATCAATGCCACCATCTCCACTGGGATAAAAGATTCTCTTAAAGAGATTGACTTACAGAAAACATTCCCTTAGACATTTTAGATCCTGTAGGTTTAAGGAAATGTTATACTTGTTGTTAGATGTTCTATGGCTGCTTATTAGGGGGCCTTATAGGTACATGATTAACTGATGAAACAATTTTTCAGTTGACTCAAGTCCTTCAAATGGTACCTGAAATTAAAGAAAAAAAAATGTCTTCCGCATTTTCTTGCAGTACTTCTCAAAACAGTGAAATTACTAATTACTACCTGCCTCTCTGTAAATAATGGAGTGTGTGCATGAAGGGTCATTACGATAAAGAACAAAATTCTGCTGGCAGAGGAACTAGGAGATCATGAGCTCTAGTTCCTCACATGCTAACTATTACTCGGTAAACTGACAAGTTACTAAATGTTTTTTGTCTCAGAATTTTCGTCAATAAAGGGAGACAATATCTATTTCACAGGAGTGTTATAGAAGCAAATGAGGCCATGTGTATGTGAAAGCTTTTTAGATATCTAGAGGGCTGTGCCAGAGTCAGAAGTCTTTAGTGCCCTGCCTGAGAAACTCCCCAGCCATTTTCGGGTACCAGGCTAGTTGCCACCATCATGGTCATATGCCACACATCAAAGAACTGCTGCCAGCCATTAAGGGAGGCAACAGGGAGACAGCCACGGCCACGTTCCTCCAGTTGTGCCACTCCCACCTTGCCACCTGTCCCTTTGTGAGAAGAGCAAACATCACTGTTGGTGGCTGGCATTATACAACAGGGATCTTGACTTTGTACTTCATTTGCAAAAAGGCTGCAGACTCACATCCTGCACTTATGCATGCATCGAACAAAAAAATATTAAATGTGGATTGGGCTGGCAGTACAGTCACAAACACAGAAGACATTATTCCTACCTGCCACGTTAAGGCTTTGAAATATGAAATACTGCTCAAGTGCTTAGATCGTGCAGAGAATAATTTGATAATGTTGGCCCTGGGTCCTCTAGGTAAAGGTTCTAACATGTGCACTTGGTAGTAACCTGTTTCCATTTGTGTGTTTCAGGTCACAGAGTATTGCTGATGTGTCAGTGGATGCTTCGTTCACACCAGAAAAAATTACTTTGTTCAACAAGAATGCTGATATAAAGCTCAACCTCTGTTTCAGTGCCAAGTTTAGACCTACTAAGCAAAACGATCAAGTGGGTGGGTTGACCTAAAATAATCTGTGTGGAGACAGGTTTGCTTGTAGAGTTTTAGTCCTGAATATAACCTGTACTTTGGGCTTATGGACCAAAAGGAATAAAGGTCTTGAAGACATTTAAATTGCCACACAGTTGAGGTGCCTGAGAATGGTTAATTAGGCATGGAAGATGTGGTTAGATCTTCCTCTATAGTCTCTAGAAGGTAACAGTCTGCCGCAGAAAGTTACTAACTCTGTGACCTAGTCCCAGGCTCTCCCAGCTCTAACCAAGTGTCTTTTACCCACAGGCGCCTTACCTCAAACCTTGGGCACACACAGATGACACTGATGTTACTCCCCTATTTTATGCCATATGTCGGCTATGACATGATCTAGATAGAGTGTGTTCAGCACAAGTACCAAATATTCCTATTCTTGAGCAATTAATATACATGAAATAGAGAAAATATGAACAATATCTAGTTTGTGCCCAGTGTTTTAAATGCTCTAAATAATCTGGAGAAGTAGGTAAAAATCTGAAATGTGTCCCGCCAGCAGGAAAGAGTGAGGAAAACTGGACAAATGTCACCAGGAATTGTCCTTTCTCTTGGACCGGCACGTCTTCTTTCAGGGTGTGACCGAGTCCTTCCTAACCACTACCCCTCCCTTTCATCTCTCCTGCTCCAGTGCTCGAAGAGCATGGCAGTGGAGTTAGCACTTCATTAAACCCTGCCTTCCTTCTCTTGCTGCTTTTTCGTGGATTCTCATCCCCCTTCCATCAGATTTTGGCTCTAACCTTCAGACACCTGTAGTTCCTACACGTTTCATTAAGTGGTTAACAAACCAATTTAATCTGCCTCTCTATTTTCAGTCTTTGTCATGAGTTATACCAAGAAATACGTAGGTTAAAAACATAAAGCAGAAGTGAGACTCACATCTTGCCATGCTTTCCATATTTTCCTACTTCTCATATCTCTCTGGCATTTTTCCTTTCAGGCATTCAAACGCTGACCCAACTCTGAGTAGCACATCTCACAGACCTGCCTTGTAGCACGTCCGTTTGAGTAGCCAGGAGAGCTGAGTCAAAAACCATTCCCGTATAAAGACTAAGTGGCTAGACGTAATGTACAGCATGGAGACTATAGCCAACAACACTGTGTTGTATATCTGAAGGTTGCTAAGAGAGATTTTAAACGTCCTCACCACACACACACACACACACACACACACACACACACAGAATTGCAACTGTGTGAGGTGACGATCTGTTAACCTTATTGTAGTCATTTTCCAATATTTACATATACAAAATAACTACACTGTATACCTGGAATTGATACGATATTATATCTCCATTACATCTCAACAAAGCTGGGGGGGGGCGGGGAATTAAGTGGCTAGTCTGCCTAAAACATTAATTTGAGAAATATATTAGTTGGCAGAAATGGCTGGCTGGTTAGCTCTCCTGGCCTGAAAGCATGGATTTGTCTCCTAAATCTTCCTCTTTTTGGTGGGGCTAACCCCCTTCTGTTGCTGTAACTTGAAAGCAGGTTTCCACCTTCAGAGAATATCCTTCCCTGGGCTTTCTTCCCATTGGGCACCTTTTCCTTGACGTCTTCAGGTCCACACAGACAAGCCAGTCATGATCATTTATCACTTAATTGTCTGGCAATAATAGTATGTAAGACCAGAATCCCATCTTCACAACTCTGAAAAGTAAATTTCTAAAGCATATGGTCTTGATTATTTATTGTACCAGGTGCTCACGCCAGTTTAAACTTAATAACCTAAAAAACTGATATATTGCCTATGAGGCCATCCTTTTCACCAGGCCACTGGAGAAAAATGAGCTGGTATTACCATGTGTACTAACTCTGTCCTGGCTACGTTCACCTCCCTGGCATTGTTTTTCCTTTGTATTATTTTCACCACTTGTTTTTAGTTCATTTGATTCACTTATATTTTATCTATCTTTGTTAACCTCATTAAGTCATTGGAGCAAGAAAAATTATCTGACATCTCTAATAGATATTTTAAAGGTAACCTGTAGAATTAATCTATTTTGGAAGTCTATTCAAACTTTAAAATATTTAAAATAGTAAAATAAGATGGAATAACCCCAGATAAGACAGCTAATGCTTTGAATGTCATCAGGTCTTCTTTCTCAGTTTTGGACAGCAGATTCTAGTTGAAGGCTCTGATACTTTGTATATTGGCTACTGACATCAGTTTTATTGCTTTTTTTTTTTTCATTTTCATTTCCCTGGGTTAGTAGTATTATCTCTGTTTTATAGATGAGGAAATGGAGGTTCAAAGAGGCTGCACAAATTGCCTAAAGTCATAGAGCTCATAAATGGTGGGATTAGAATCCAAACCAAGTCTTTAACTCCAAACTTCTTACTGCAGAGTTACATGCCTTCCCCCTCAAATAAGCGTCTAGGGTGTTCCCTCAGAGTTGATCTCCAGTCACAGTCAATCCTCACAACTGAATGGAAGCCAAAAGAACATGAGCCCTGATTTCAAAATTACTCCGTTTCATTTCTGACTATGCCCTAGCTCTGTGAATGGAGTTGGTTTATTTTACCTCTTTTATTATGTTTATTATCTGAAGTATGAGATCATATCCACTTTCCAGGTGGATAGTAAAACTTGAATAAGGGAACATATGAGAATGTATTCAACTGCAGGCACTCAGGAACTGCTTTATGACATCACTGTGTCAGGGATGATGAAATAGATCCTTGAGGAAGTGAGTAATTTGACCAAATTCCCTCAGTAGATTTCCTGGTGGCAAGCCCACTTTGCTCCCCACTCTTCAAGCCATGCTTCTTTGAATCCCATTTCTCTGTAACCACAGTCCCCTACATTGTACCAGAGCCTGAATTACAAATGTCGTGGCTGTCCACGGCTCACAATCCATCCACATAAAGACTGTTTTTATATTTTCTTGAGGTCCTTGATTTTGCCCAGTAAGATACAGTAAGGCAGGGATGGTTTTTCTGTAAAGGCTTATTTGCAATAACATTTCTTTGTGATTTTTATTATAGCCATTTTATACAACATCACAATTGATGCAGACCTATATTCATCCAGAGTAACCTCCAGGGGTTTATTTAAAGAAAATAATGAAAGGTGCCTACAAAGGAATATGCTCGTAAGCCAAGCACAGAGTTGCGCCGAGTACAGCATCCACATACAGGTGAGGCCTCAGTCTTTTCTTCATCTTTTCCTCTGAATGACTAATGAATGGCCAAAGTCTAACAAGGAAGCTTGGGAGTTAGAAAATGCTTGCCCTTCTAATTAATGCTTTTCTTGTCTAATCTTATGAGCAGAAAATCCCATATTCTTTATGCTAGTATGTGGTCACCTTCTATTATGTTACTAGCATGAAATTTTATTTGGGATTACCACAAAGGCTAAAAATAAGGTTCTTACAGAAATCAAATACGGTGCTTTCTTAAACATTTAACAGGAAAAGCTTTTAGTAGACAGTAAATTTTAATTCTAGCATTTTGCTATCAGGGAAAATTTTTATTTTTAAGCTGCGGAAAAGGACAATTCCAACTGTGATTTCCACCATTGGATTTAAATTAATATAGGTTAAGGATGAGGTTTAAATTATTTACTCCAATCTTATGCCATAGTTACTATAGTTGACATGAAGTTTGAAAATCTCACAAGTAGAAAAAATGCTTCTCAGGGGGAAATTTCCAACAGAAAATTGATTTTATAAATTATATGAATATTTCCCCCCAGAATGATGTAATGGTTTTTGAAAATGTGATTTCCTCAGGAAACCATTTTTAAAAGAGCTGCTTAAGAACTTTCCTAGAACATGGTTGTCAGAGTTCAAGATGCATAAGAATTGCCAAGAGAACTTTCATAAAATGCATATTCTGGGTTCCCACCACCAGAAGTTTGGGTTTGAAGGTCCAAGGTATATGCAGATTTAAGTACTCCCAGATATTTTTGATATAGATGAATGATACGGAGATCACATTATCAAAAACTACTAAATAGGAGTTGGAAAAACAGAGTTAATAGAGGGATTAAAATCAATTGCATTGTTTAATTTCTTGTTCATGTTAAAAGACTCTTGTTTATGAAGGCCTGGACGTTTTTTGTTATTTAGATGACAATTATACACATTCTTTAAGGGGCTAAAAGCCAGCTCTCATTCTCTCCTATTTTTGCACTAAGTCATACATCAAATGAAACCCTCAGTGCATTCTGGGGGAATGAAGTCAGCCAAGCTGTTGTTCACACATATACCCCATTCATGCTGATGTGTAGTTTGAAGTCTTTAAGATGTGTGTGATTTGGGTCAGCGAAGAGACCTTGTTTCAGTTAAAACACCATACTGGATATCAATCCCAAGCCCATCCTGTGTGCCAGCCTTACAGCCAGCTGAGGAAACCCCCTTTATCTGGTTTTGTAGAGCAGAGTTAGGTTCTGACTAAGGAAGGGAGTTCTCTTGTCATTTCCTGAGAGCCAGCCCTGAGCACCTTCCCATCTACGTCATAATATGCCCGCCCAGAGATTTGGTCAGGATACCTAAGGACTCCTAAGTCTTGGCAGTAGAAACTGGAAAGACCGTATCCAACAACCCAAGAGCCATGTGCTGATAGGACTTTTAAGTATTAAATCTGGCATATCCTCTAAATATTTATAAATTGCATATGAATAACAAGATCACTGGTGAGCTTAACTAAGAACTGCTGCTTCAGATTTTTACTGAACCCAAGTCTAAGTTTCTTGGTTGTGGAGAGGCTAAGAGCAGAATTAAGACAGAAAAGAAGCAAGAGTGTAGAAAATGCAAAACAAGGATATTCTCCATAATTGAGAGGGGACTGTGTTCTTAATCGTGAACACATTTGTGGTCATTTTCTTGTTTTGAAGCTGCCGTGCCCTAGTAAACTGCCTCACTGTGTCTCTGTGTGTTTAGAAGCTCTCTGACATTGTCAGCTCTTTGGATCTGTGTGTGAACATCAGTCTGGAAAACCCTGGCACCAGCCCCGCCCTTGAAGCCTACTCTGAGAAGGCCAAGGTCTTCAGTGTAAGTGCGGTTTGCCCTTCCTGCAATTCAGACTGGTTAGAAAGCTCCATAGTCACTGCCATAGTGGTCGGAAGCTACCTAGGACATAACTCTTCAACTGTTAGTCTTCTAAGTGAAATACCTTTATGTGCAAAGCTCACCAGCATGCAAGTTCCGAGAAGGATGGGGACTTCTGTCTTCTTCACTGCTCTATTCCCAGCTCCTGGAGCAGTGCCTGGCCCACCATAGGTGTTTGATAAATATTTGTTGAAGAAATAAATAACCATAAAGTCAAACACCTAGTGCTCACCACCCACTTAAAAAAATGTTACCAATACCTATGTTCTCTGCATCCCTCCCTACCCCATCACATTCATGTTCATCTTGTTCCCCCAGGCAAATCATCACCTTGAATTTCGCCTTTACTGAGGCTTTTCTTCCTATGTTGCTAAACGTGTGTATTCCTAAAACGTAGTTTAGCTTTGCATGGTTTCGAGCTTGTATAAATGGCATAATTCTACATGTATTCTTCCACAATCTGGTTTTTAACTCAAGAGCAAATGTGTTGGAGTGTTTTTCCTTTTTTGTAGATCCCTTTCTACCAGGACTGTGGGGATGATGGAGTTTGTATCTCGGATCTGGTTCTAGATGTCCAACAACTGTCAGCTGCTCAGTAAGTCTGCTTTTGAGCTCAGTGTAAAATGGAAAAATAAGACACATTAGATCACTTTATTCAAATGAAAGTTTATGGAGATTTTGTTCTACAAAAGAAATATCCATAACTAATAAAGACCCTTAAAATCTGAATTTCAATTTCTACCATCCACAAAAGAGTAAAACAGTAAGAAATTGCAAACCATTTGTATTTGGATGGTTCCTCTCCCTGCAATGTAATTAAAATCAACGAAGAAGAAAATCTAATAGCATTGACTTATTTGTTGTTTGCATCATTTCACTATGAAGATGGACTATTAAACTTTCTCAGTCCTCCAAATCTAAAGAGTTCTATCTTCTTATTTTAAAAATCAGTGAAATATCTGAACACCAGCCTTTTTAACCTTAACTTTTTTTTCCTTTTTTCTTTTAACAGAGATCAAGCCTTTATTGTCAGCAACCAAAACAGAAGGTTAACATTTTCAATAACACTGAAAAACAAAAAGGAAAGTGCATTCAACACTGAAATTGTTGTTGGTTTTTCAGAAAACTTGTTTTTTGCTTCCTGGTCCATGCCGGTAGGTGACTACACTCCAACACTCTGGGCTCACCGCTCTTGTGTTTTCTGCCTGTTGTTCAAGACCATCTTGCTCACACTCAAAACCCTGTGTGCTGTATGCTACCTGAAGAAGCATCTTACTCCTAAGTGCCATCAGTCCTAACTTTGGGGCTCCCAACTAGTTAAACCACATGAGAACGTAGCCTGGCTCTGTATCTAGACCAGTTCTGCTCCACAGCTTGGTCAGTTTTTCCTCTGCCCTGAGACTTGGCCAGACACAACTATAACTCTTCTCTAGCCATCTGTGTGATGAGGCTGCCGTGGTGCGGCACACATGCTCCGAGCTGCACTTGCTCTGGGAAGTTAGAGTCCCATAGCCCAGTCCAAGCTTTGTAACCACAAGTCTTGCTACTGCCAAGATGATGCATTCCAGCGAGGTCAGTTAATCATGTTGACTTGATCACTATACCAGGAACACACTTGGCCACGAATGCCCCTCTGGCCCCTCCACTGCCACCAAGCAATGAAAGGGAGAGGAGGGAAAAGCTGAGATTTCCCAAATTCACTACTTGATAAAAGGATTAAAAATGGCATCATCCAAGTTAAAGTAAACACGAACTTAACAGATTTAGTGTTCTAAATCTACTCTGACTTCGGTGTTTCAATTCCCTGTGCCAAATGAGAACTTATTTTAAAGAGAGGGGAAAAAAACCCAAGGAGAACTAAAAAAGATTTCTTTAAATTATTTAAAATACAAATACCAACATATGATTTGTTTTCTTCTCTTGAAAGTACAAATTTCAAATGTATTGAGAGAAAGGTATGTATTAAAGACAGCATTTCTAAATATTGGATTAAAGTTATTTTGTGCTTCTGAAATATAAGAACTATGATTTACTTCTGGGGGGAAATTCTAGTATTTTGACCTCACTTTTGGTTTATTGGGGGTCCTGCTTAGCAATAAAAACAGTATAGTATTTTATACTGGACAATCTAAGACCATATAAGATTTTTGAGTCTTGGGGGACAATAAATTCATCGTGAACCAGCTTTACTGCTAAAATGCTCATGTGGTTTATACATCCTTCAGCATGTATGTGCACGGGCGGGCACACGCACACACAGACACACACACACATGCACTCTACATATTAATTGATCATTGTTTCCTCCTTCAGGTTGATGGGACAGAAGTAACATGCCAGATTGCTTCATCTCAGAGGACTATTACCTGTGACGTTGGCTACCCTGCTTTGAAGAGGGAGCAACAGGTACAACTTGCATTTCATCCTCAAATCCGCACTAGCCCCTCTCAGCACTAGTGTTCATTCACCACCATTTCATCTTCATTGTTAGGTAACATCATTTGACAGGCGTCACAAAATAACCAGCTGCATATTTACAGGAAGTTTCTAAAATATCTGAATGTTTTAAGTTATTAATAAAAGTGGATTTTCCCCACACAATTCATTTCAAAAGCACATACAAGAGGGAGAGTTCTTCCCCCCCACCCCCCACCCCGAAATACGTTGACCAACACTAGTCAGAGTGCTATCCAGAGTCACAGGTATCCTAAGTTAACCCCTGGTAAGCAAGTTTCACATCAGCACAGAACTTTCAAATTCTGAAGTAGATATGCCTGTGATGTCATGATCCATACAGGTGACTCAAAAGGTAAGCCCTCTAAGGTGAAGGTGAGGTATGCTAAATACAGCAAGGTGCATGAACAGATATTCTACAAGCCTGAAAGCTTAAGGCATATACAATCAGAATCAAATTGGGGTGAGTTTGCTTTTCTGGGAAACTTTTTTTTATTGGTCCTTGAGTATGAACCACCCTAGATTAATGAATTTTAATTCTGTGTACAGGTGACTTTCACTATTAACTTTGACTTCAATCTTCAAAGCCTTCAGAATCAGGCATCTGTCAGTTTCCAAGCCTCAAGGTAAAACATAATGAAGTTATGAGTTGATGACAGAAGGGCTTGACTAATATTTCTCTCTAAATAGTTCCCTAATGTTTGCTTCAATAGTGAAAGCCATGAAGAAAACGAGGCAGATAATTCGGTCAGCTTCAAAATTCCTCTGCGGTATGACGCCGATATTCACATAACGAGGTAGGTGACACAGTGAGTAGCCTCTGGCCACTGATATTGCCTGGTTTATAACACATCTGGCTCGTGGCTAAAGAAGTCTTCTCTATGTTCATTCTTAACTGGAAAATGTGAATTAAATATTTCCCCCTTGTCAACTAAAATGGAAGTCCAGGGACAAGTCAGTCCTTAAGAGAACCCTGAGTGACTATGTAGGTTTACGGACTGAGAGCAACACCGGAAGGGTCAGAGGGTAGCCCCCCTGCCCCTGCCGCAGGGAAGGATGTCTGCAGGTTTCAGATGCGGTGCACACTTTCCCAAGCGGTCACGGCAGAACTCTTTGGGCCCTGAGGAGTTGCCGCCACTTCCTTCTCCACGCCTGCTTCCTACCATCCCCATGAGCTCGCAAGCAAGATCCCCCTCCCAAACACTGAAGCCCCAAGCACACGCTTTGCACATAGTAGGTCCACCACAAATAGGAAATCTTGGCACAGAAAATCAGTTTCTGGTGGAAAATTCCTGACATAACTTATGAGGGGTTTCTTCCAACCCAGAGGAAATGAGGCATTTCCCAAAGGAGGTCATCTACGAAGAAATGGTTTTCCCTTTTCTTGCCTGATCCCAGCAAACATATCTGAAAGCAGTGGCAAAATGATACTGGTCGGTACCAGCTATCTTGAATTGTTCAGAGGGACAGGTGTCTTGAGAAGCGGCTAACACGTGGAACACCAAAGGCACGAACAGGGTGATTGATCACCTTCACTCCCACCAGCGAGGTCAGTTAATCATGTTGAAGTGAAGCAGGTTCGTGGGCGCAGACACCCCCAAGCACAGCTCTGCAGGTACGCAGGCTGAAGGCGAAGCCCACCTCCCAGCCTGGGAACCAGGGTTTTCCACCTATTGAGGCACGAAGGCAGCTGCCTAGCACACATCAGTGATGCCTGGAAAATGCGCTGCAGTGTATTGCCAAGAAGCCAGGCTGCGAACGGTGTTTAGGCACGGCGGATTTCTCCGACTTGCCACATCGCCCCAACCCCTAAAAGCATGGAACGCACAGATTATGCAGTAGGTCACTGAGCAAAAACAAAAAGGAAAATGTGTCATTATGTCTACAGCATGAGACACATGAGCAAAGATGAAAGAATGCTGCTATATCAAGTGAGCTGCAAACAGCAAAAGCAGAACAAAATACAGCCCAAGCCATCCATCCCTGAAAAATTAATCAGTAACTACAGATTCCAAAAGGCCCCGCAGGGCTAAAAGAACTGAAGACCAGTTCATCCAGAGAGATTGTTATTACCACATTACCTGATTTTTTTTTTCCCTACCTACACTGATTCTTACCCTAAATGCTTTTTCTTTTTTTTTTTCAATTTTTTTTATTATATTATGTTAGTCACCATACAGTACATCCCCGGTTTCCGATGTAAAGTTCGATGATTCATTAGTTGTGCCTAAATGCTTTTTCTTAACACAGCCTTTATAGGATTCTACTCTTGAACCGCGGGCAATTTTTCCAGATAGTTTAACATGAAATAAATATAAGATTGAAGTAGGACTTCACTTTCAGTAACATTTTAGCCCTGTATTTTCATGATGGTAAACTGGATTTTAAGACTGTCTCATGTTCTTCAAAAGATATCAAAAAGTTTCTTTAAAAATTAATAGAGAATTATGTGTAAACACTAAAATGGCTCCTAATCCCACCACCCAGATAATTCCTCTTGATGTTTTTTTAAAGAAATACATGGATAGAAAATCCAAACACTACAGAAAGATAGACAATGAAAAGTGAAGTCATCCCTCCCGCTCCTCTGGCCATTCCGGAGATGACTCAGCTATTTTTCAGAACACCTTCCAGATGCGAGATTTGTCTGTCTACCAGGATATATGCAACACACACACACACACACACACACACACACACACTTCCCCGAACGCAACGATAAAATCCTTCTCGAACCTTGCTTTTTATGTAATCTTAGAGAAGTTTTTATATCAGGACATACAGATCTAACTTATCCTATTCCTGGCTGGATCATATGTAACCAGTTCATGATTAATAAGATAGTTGATTGTTTTGCAGATTTATTTTGTCTAACCATCACAAATACTGTAAAAAAAATTTTTTTTTGGAAAACTTTTTGAAAAAGTCCTACCCAATCATTGAGTGTATCCCTTAGCAACCACTTTGATAAATGTCCAGTTATATTGTACAAATATTATGGGTGGAAATCATGATGATAGACTTATTTCTAAGACAGGAGGCCCCTGAATATAGCTAACTGCTTATAAATGCATTGATCATCCACACTTTTGTACCTTAAGGAAAACTTAAGTAACAAACAGAAAAATGTCAGATTGCTTTAAAATTCAAACACAGAAAATACTAATATAGAAACTAACTCTTCTTAGGGGCTCACACAAAGGTGTTCTGGAAGGTAAAGGGACTAACTCATGCAAATACAGCCAGGCTTTCTGTTTCAAATTCTAGTCAGTGTTCCCACTTTCCATGTGAGGCTGACAAATCATTGTTTCCTTTCATCTACATAACCTTGACAAATGCCACATCTATTTGAGTCTCCTAGGACATATTTTCCTTTTGAGAATTTGGAAAAGTTTTTTTTTTTTAAAGCATTAAAAAAAAAAAAAGACAGGAGTTTCATAAAGAAGCCCAAAAACTATCTCAGAAAATGTCCAGTTCAAAAAAATTTTTTAAGGAAATAGAATCAACATCTGAGAATTATGATACACTGTCCAGGGGGAAGAAATACTGCTTTTCAGACTCCTATGCCTGCTACCGACCCCTCACAGTCCCAATGAAGTTATCCTGGTTTGAATCCAGCCTTAGTCCCAGAAATGAGTGAGGAGGAGAGGGAAGGGTATCCAGTTATAAGTGGTCCTGTCGGGGCTCCTCTGACCTGGTGCTCACTTCACTTGCAAACCTTAGTTGGGAACCCCAGGCAAAGAGATCAAATCATCTGATACCTCTAAGTTTAGTCTAATAAAACCTCTGGGTCAGCCTTCATAAACGTGGTCTCCACACTAGTCATGGAAACAGACTGACCAACCTCAATTCAGACCAAAAGCATCAGAGTTGGTTTGGAACTACAGAAGATAGGGAGAAGGAATAACAAGGAAAATGTATGCCCTATTTTACAGCCAACCAGTACAAAATACTGTAGGAGCTAAAACCCAATACCCTATCATTGCATTTCGACAGTGATGGCAAATCCTCTGGCTTATCAATCCATTCATCCGATCAACAAGGAGCAGGTGTGCACTGCGTTAGCACACCAGTCGGTGTAATAGCAATCTTGAGTTTTGTCAGTTCTAAAGTGATACATTTGCACTTATTTTAGAAAACTTACAACTGGTAAACATGGAACACAAAAAATCTTATGGAAAGATCATGAAGGGATATGTTTTTAAAGGAATTTGTTTTAGTCTTGGAAACATTAGCCTCTAGGTAGCACTTGTTTTCAAGAGGTTTTTATTCTAAATATAAACACTTGTAATATAAGCTAGAAGATATTTGAAAGAAGTATTAAGCTTCGAAAACAGCAAAACTAAAATATTTGGCTTTACAAACATCATCCAACAGATCCACCAACATAAACTTTTATGAAGTCTCCTCAGATGAGAATGTTCCTTCTATCGTGCACAGTTTTGAAGATATTGGTCCAAAATTCACCTTCTCCATTAAGGTTGGTAAGCCTGTTGTAAGAATACTAAATCAGGAGGAAGGGCGGGGGGGGGCGGTTAGACCATGAAGAGAAGTGAAAAGCTGAACTATACCAGTGGTTCTCAAACTTGAGTATGCATTAGAATCACCTGGAGGAACATTAAGACACGTCATGGGCTCCATCCTCCGAGTTTCTGATTCAGTAGGTCTATGGTGAGCCCAAAAACGTGCATGTCTAACAAGTGTTCAGGTGTTGCTGATGCTGCTGCTGTACTTTGAGGACCACTAGACTCTCAATACGTAAACAGCTGGGCTTTGTGCATAGCTACGTGTTCTGAGTAAGAAATGATTGATATGTTTTGGGTTTTTAAAAGTACTTGACAGAGTGAGAGCACAAACCAGGAGACAGAGGGAAAGGGAGAAACACGCTCCCCGCTGAGCAGGGAGCCCAGTGCCGGGCTCGATCCCAGGACCCTGGGATCATGACCTGAGCTGAAACCAGATGCTTAACCGACTGAGCCACTCAGGCACCCCAATAATTGATATATTTTGAAAGCAAGTGCTCAACGTTAATCAACGAAGTGTTAATATAATGGTATTACTGTGGGCAAAAGTCTCTGGAATATAATTAAAATGTCAGTTTATCCTTGGAGACCACTTCTTCTTGAGAAGTTAACCATTTACACACACAAATACCTTCAGTCAGTTTGCATTGGCATTCGTAAGCAATTACGATCTAAAGATTATCAATTATATAAATTTGTGAAAAATTGCTATTTTATAATAAATTATAGAAAATATGAAAAGTGAAAAGAATTCATCCACTACCTTAAATGAATACCATTTTATTTTTTTTAACATTTCCTACTNTATCCTTGGAGACCACTTCTTCTTGAGAAGTTAACCATTTACACACACAAATACCTTCAGTCAGTTTGCATTGGCATTCGTAAGCAATTACGATCTAAAGATTATCAATTATATAAATTTGTGAAAAATTGCTATTTTATAATAAATTATAGAAAATATGAAAAGTGAAAAGAATTCATCCACTACCTTAAATGAATACCATTTTATTTTTTTTTAACATTTCCTACTAGTCAGTTACATGGTTACAACCCTGTGATTTGATGATGATATTAAAAAAAAAAAATCTCTAAAAAAAGTCCTGATTTGTGATCTAGATACTGGAATGTATAACATGTGGCTAGTTTTTGGCAACTACTTATTTAATAGGATATTTAATCAATTAGTAGTAACAATAAAATAACATAGGGTATAGTAAGTATCAGCACTTTGAATCAAATATGTTATGTGTATTAACCCATTTAATTCCCAGCTTAGTTATAAGATTGGTAGGATTATTATTCCTATGGCTGTTTTCTTTTTAAGATTTTATTTTTGAGTGATTTCTATACCCAATGTGGTACTCAAACTCACAACCCCAAGGTCCAGAGTTGCATGCTTTACTGACTGAGCCAGCCAGGTGCCCCCCATGGTTATTATTTAAAATGTTTAATAGAGACACCTGGGTGGCTCAGTCGGTTAAGCATCTGCCTTCAGCTCAGGTCATGATCCCAGGATCCTGGGATCGAGTCCTGCATCAGGCTCCTTGCTCAGCGGGAGGCTTGCTTCTCCCCCTACCTGCAGCTCTCCCTGCTTGTGCTTGTGAGCACTTTCTGAGAAATAAATAAATAAAATCTTTTAAAAAATATTTAACAACCAGAAGGACATGAGCACTGGCCAATTAGAACAGATTCCCCCACCAATGAGAACAAATGCTGTTCCTGCACATACCCACTAAGTTGCTGATTATTTTTATTTTACAAACGTGGAAAACTGAAGCAAACAGAGGTCAAGTATCTTGCCCAAGACACATTGCTTNGCCAATTAGAACAGATTCCCCCACCAATGAGAACAAATGCTGTTCCTGCACATACCCACTAAGTTGCTGATTTTTATTTTACAAACGTGGAAAACTGAAGCAAACAGAGGTCAAGTATCTTGCCCAAGACACATTGCTCGTCAAGGGCAGAGTGGGACTTCAGCCCTGTAGCCCAACTCCACAGTAAGTGTTTTTAACCCACTCCTAAGTCACAAATTACTTACCAGTTCACACTGTAGATGGTGAGATTCTCCACGAAGAGGTGAGACACAGAGACCCAAGTATGATTCTAAGTAACAAGGCTTACTTTCAAATGGACTCAATCTTACCGCTTAATAGTTGCCTTACATCAACACAGAGGTGATTATTATTATTATTTTTACAACATGTGCATGATGTAGCAATAACCAGAATGTTTTCCTCCATACCATGCAGGTCACAACAGGAAGTGTTCCAGTAAGCATGGCATCTGTAATCATCCACATCCCTCAGTACACCAAAGAAAAGAACCCACTGATGTACCTGACTGGGGTGCACACAGATCAGGTAAGGACAACCACACTGCTTACAAAAGTGTGCACTTTCTGTATGGAAATACCCCATAAGGTTAAGGTGACTGCGTCTGATATCTTATGGATGGAAAACTGAGAAGATTAAAGCTATGCATCCTGAGTACCAACTAACTGTCAGTTTCATATTAGAAGCAGGTTATTGTTCTAAGGAAATAATTATAGGTGGCAGAAATTATTCCTAAAGCTTGGTCTTGGCCAGGTGAAGATCTGACTTTGTCAGCGTCCTGTTTCTGGAGAAGTTAGTTGACTGCCACCATGGGAGACCAGTTGGACTACACAGCTGCAATCAGTAGCTGGTCTTTAAGATGCCAGCCTGGACTTTCACCTGGTAGTGATCAACCCTGCCTCCCCATTTTTATCAGCGGGATTTCCTGCCCGGGCTCAGGCCCACCCACAGTCGATTAAATCAGAATCTTCAGGGCAAGGCTCTAGCACCAAAGATTCTGTAAAAGCCCCCACCCCCAGGTAGTTCTAACATGCAGCCCAGGTTGAGCAGCACTGTCGAGCCAAACCCCTTGACATTGGCTCAGCCTTAGTCTGGCACTTAGAGCTGGCTCTCTGGTAGTGTTAGTCCTATGGTGTGCACAGGTGATGACAGGAAATCAGTCTTAAAATGGTCCACAGAGAACCCTGAATTCAGTCCATCACAGTCTATTATCATTGAAAATGGTCTTGTTACATATGAGGCTGTAAGAACCAGTGCCACTCCACCGAGACACATCAGGAGGATCTGAATACTTCCAAGTTTACATGAATGGTTACCGGAAGTGGGGCACAGTGAGTGAGGTGAAAGAAGCCTAAAGTCCCTACCCCGCCCCAACGTGTGACCATAGGACTTCCTAACATGTTAAAAGGAACATCAGAAATGATTTTTGCTTCCTGAGACTGATTTGATGTCCTTCTTTATAGGCTGGTGACATCAGCTGTAATGCCGAAATAAATCCACTGAAAATAGGACACACATCTCCTTCTGTGTCTTTCAAGAATGAAAATTTCCGGCACATAAAAGAATTGGTGAGGACAGGTTAATGGGGTGACTATTTCTTTGGGTGATTCACTGTTTGTTTTACCTGGAAATCAGTGCACTTCTTTTCTCCTATCACCTCATATTACAGAATTTTCTCATTTTGGCTTTGATGGCCTGTATGAATCAAGATTTAGAAAATACTCTCAAATTAGGTTATTGGGATTATTATGCTGGTACTATAAAATCCATGTACCAGATATCATGAAATCAAAAGGACTCCATGTGAAACTGTATCAGGCACTTTGCAAGCATCGTGAAGAGCTGTGAGGGAACTGAGCATGCGTTTTGAAGGTGAAGCTCCTTACATCCCCCTTCCACATAATCACTGAGGTCTTATTTAGCTGCTAAAATGCCTCTCTGGCCATCCTTGTCAGTTTTGCAATACTTCATTATCTCCTGCTCCAGAGCGATTTGCCTTTCCTTGAGAAAGAGGCTAGTCTAGCTTCTGGTGTGGTGCTTGGCCCATATTAAGAACTCAAATAGTAAACATGTAGCAAACAGCAACCTTAAACAAACCTTAGTTCTCCTCTAAGAACAACATTGAAATTCTGGTTTTCATTTATTGAAATTATTTTGTGATGGATGGGGGTGGGGGTACAGGAAAATAGAATGAAATAGTTTCTTTTTATAGTGTAATTACAGTGTAAATATGGCTTAAATCTATATAGTAGTATGTAAAAATGCCCAGGAGAAACTCATGTCAGGGTATGCCAAAATACACTTCTGAACATTTTCCTTATTTTTGTAAATATGTTTTGATTTTGTAAAAATGGCATCTGCTCACTGTGAACAACGTAAAACACAAACAACAAAGAAACTAAGGTCCTCTAGAAATCTAATCGCCGACCACTCAGTATTTAATGACCATCCATCTCTATACCCCAAGTATTAATCCACATCTAGATATATGTATCCCGTTACATAAATGGACCATGCTTTTTTTTTAATAGGTCAATACATCGACTTTTTAAAAAAAAAAATAGACTTCATTTTTTAGAGCAGTTTTAGGTTCACAGCAAAACTGAGTGGAAGGTACAGAAATTTCCCAAATACCTTTCGCCCCGCCACACGTGGACAGCCTCTGCTCACTCTCAGATCCCCGCCCACATCAGTGGTACAGCTGATGAACCTGCACTGACACACACCACCCCCCCAAGCCCACAGTTTACATTCGCACTTGCTCTTGGAACCGGACAGTCTGTGGATTTTCACAAATGTACAATGACCTGTATCCACAATTACNCACAAATTACTTACCAGTTCACACTGTAGATGGTGAGATTCTCCACGAAGAGGTGAGACACAGAGACCCAAGTATGATTCTAAGTAACAAGGCTTACTTTCAAATGGACTCAATCTTACCGCTTAATAGTTGCCTTACATCAACACAGAGGTGATTATTATTATTATTTTTACAACATGTGCATGATGTAGCAATAACCAGAATGTTTTCCTCCATACCATGCAGGTCACAACAGGAAGTGTTCCAGTAAGCATGGCATCTGTAATCATCCACATCCCTCAGTACACCAAAGAAAAGAACCCACTGATGTACCTGACTGGGGTGCACACAGATCAGGTAAGGACAACCACACTGCTTACAAAAGTGTGCACTTTCTGTATGGAAATACCCCATAAGGTTAAGGTGACTGCGTCTGATATCTTATGGATGGAAAACTGAGAAGATTAAAGCTATGCATCCTGAGTACCAACTAACTGTCAGTTTCATATTAGAAGCAGGTTATTGTTCTAAGGAAATAATTATAGGTGGCAGAAATTATTCCTAAAGCTTGGTCTTGGCCAGGTGAAGATCTGACTTTGTCAGCGTCCTGTTTCTGGAGAAGTTAGTTGACTGCCACCATGGGAGACCAGTTGGACTACACAGCTGCAATTAGTAGCTGGTCTTTAAGATGCCAGCCTGGACTTTCACCTGGTAGTGATCAACCCTGCCTCCCCATTTTTATCAGCGGGATTTCCTGCCCGGGCTCAGGCCCACCCACAGTCGATTAAATCAGAATCTTCAGGGCAAGGCTCTAGCACCAAAGATTCTGTAAAAGCCCCCACCCCCAGGTAGTTCTAACATGCAGCCCAGGTTGAGCAGCACTGTCGAGCCAAACCCCTTGACATTGGGTCAGCCTTAGTCTGGCACTTAGAGCTGGCTCTCTGGTAGTGTTAGTCCTATGGTATGCACAGGTGATGACAGGAAATCAGTCTTAAAATGGTCCACAGAGAACCCTGAATTCAGTCCATCACAGTCTATTATCATTGAAAATGGTCTTGTTACATATGAGGCTGTAAGAACCAGTGCCACTCCACCGAGACACATCAGGAGGATCTGAATACTTCCAAGTTTACATGAATGGTTACCGGAAGTGGGGCACAGTCAGTGAGGTGAAAGAAGCCTAAAGTCCCTACCCCGCCCCAACGTGTGACCATAGGACTTCCTAACATGTTAAAAGGAACATCAGAAATGATTTTTGCTTCCTGAGACTGATTTGATGTCCTTCTTTATAGGCTGGTGACATCAGCTGTAATGCCGAAATAAATCCACTGAAAATAGGACACACATCTCCTTCTGTGTCTTTCAAGAATGAAAATTTCCGGCACATAAAAGAATTGGTGAGGACAGGTTAATGGGGTGACTATTTCTTTGGGTGATTCACTGTTTGTTTTACCTGGAAATCAGTGCACTTCTTTTCTCCTATCACCTCATATTACAGAATTTTCTCATTTTGGCTTTGATGGCCTGTATGAATCAAGATTTAGAAAATACTCTCAAATTAGGTTATTGGGATTATTATGCTGGTACTATAAAATCCATGTACCAGATATCATGAAATCAAAAGGACTCCATGTGAAACTGTATCAGGCACTTTGCAAGCATCGTGAAGAGCTGTGAGGGAACTGAGCATGCGTTTTGAAGGTGAAGCTCCTTCCACATAATCACTGNACATCCCCCTTCCACATAATCACTGAGGTCTTATTTAGCTGCTAAAATGCCTCTCTGGCCATCCTTGTCAGTTTTGCAATACTTCATTATCTCCTGCTCCAGAGCGATTTGCCTTTCCTTGAGAAAGAGGCTAGTCTAGCTTCTGGTGTGGTGCTTGGCCCATATTAAGAACTCAAATAGTAAACATGTAGCAAACAGCAACCTTAAACAAACCTTAGTTCTCCTCTAAGAACAACATTGAAATTCTGGTTTTCATTTATTGAAATTATTTTGTGATGGATGGGGGTGGGGGTACAGGAAAATAGAATGAAATAGTTTCTTTTTATAGTGTAATTACAGTGTAAATATGGCTTAAATCTATATAGTAGTATGTAAAAATGCCCAGGAGAAACTCATGTCAGGGTATGCCAAAATACACTTCTGAACATTTTCCTTATTTTTGTAAATATGTTTTGATTTTGTAAAAATGGCATCTGCTCACTGTGAACAACGTAAAACACAAACAACAAAGAAACTAAGGTCCTCTAGAAATCTAATCGCCGACCACTCAGTATTTAATGACCATCCATCTCTATACCCCAAGTATTAATCCACATCTAGATATATGTATCCCGTTACATAAATGGACCATGCTTTTTTTTTTAATAGGTCAATACATCGACTTTTTTAAAAAAAAAATAGACTTCATTTTTTAGAGCAGTTTTAGGTTCACAGCAAAACTGAGTGGAAGGTACAGAAATTTCCCAAATACCTTTCGCCCCGCCACACGTGGACAGCCTCTGCTCACTCTCAGATCCCCGCCCACATCAGTGGTACAGCTGATGAACCTGCACTGACACACACCACCCCCCCAAGCCCACAGTTTACATTCGCACTTGCTCTTGGAACCGGACAGTCTGTGGATTTTCACAAATGTACAATGACCTGTATCCACAATTAAGGTATCGTACAGAATCCTTTCACTGCCTTAAAGCAACTCTGCGCTCCATCTATTCATCCTTCCTTCCTCCCTAACTCTTGGCAACCATAATTCTTTTACTGTCAACTTTTTTTTTACCTAAAGAATACATCTTTATCAATTATGTTTAATGACTAAATTACACAAAATGCACTTTGTGCATGTGTATTCAATAATTTACCTAACTAGCACATTATGGATAAACACAAATTACTTCTTTTGGGGAGTGTTTTTACTCTCAGAAATGATAATACAACAAACAGGCTTGACGTACTCTTCTCCACACATTTCTGATTACCATTGTCCATACAGATGGGAAATAGCTGGACCAAAGGGCATGCACTTTTTACCTTTGAGCACAGTGCCACAACCACCTGAAGAAAGGTTAGAAGGCTCATGAGGCTGCCTGTTTTCCTAGATCCTTCCCAGCATTAGGTTTTATCCATCTTTGTAAAATTTTAGCATTTACTTTTTTAAGCCCATACTAACTCTTTCCTTTTACTATTGACTCCAACCTGAAAGAACTGCAGAACTGCTTCATGTGGTAATGTTACCTGCTGGCTGAAAGACCTTCAGGTCAAAGGAGAGTACTTCCTTAATGTGTCAACCAGAATTTGGAACGGGACTTTTGCAGCAGTAAGTATAAGCTTTACTTGTTGGGCTTATCAATAACAAGGATGCATAAGGTTTCATTGTCAATAAATTCATACCCTTCGACAAAAGTAGCATTCTGATACCAGCAATGCCTGGATGACTCAGAGCAATTCTACTGTGGAAAGCAATAGGCTTCTGATCCCTTTCCAAAGCTTGTCCAACCTGGTTATGCCTCAGAAGCACCTGGGATGCTTGTAAAGATCAGCTTCATAGACTCCATGCCACCCTACTACATCAGAAACTCTGGGATGTCGTCCAGATCCCCTGTGCTGTCCTGGGGCACAGTGGGCCACCTGGTTTGTCTTTGCCCTCGTGCCCTTGATACTTCTGCCTTCCTAGTCACATCTAACACACCCAAATCACAAAGTGCACATGTCTCCATCTCCTTCCTTGAGCCCCAGCTAATTGATCTCAGTCCACCACACAGATGAATCTAACATAAGGATCTATCTTCCTATATTCAAGCCATGGAGCCACTCTGCTCTCCTGTTTTACCCTTTCTCTGGTGAAAGCCCAGTGTACATACACCTTTTTTTAAGTCCTTCCCATCTCATGAAAGTTTAAAGAAAGTGTCAAAACCATATCAGTATTTTTTCCATTTGGCAGGTGTGACTCTGCCGTAGTCATATCTGCTTTCAGCTGAGATTTCCGAAGCCAGAATCTCAGTCTGGCATGAAAAATAGGATAGGGCTCCTTAAAGCTGACTGCGTAAGTAGCTAGGTATTCATTTTATCAACACTGGCTCTGATCGAGGCAGCAAAATAAAAATTAGTCTGAAACCCCCAGAGGTCCTCGTGGCTGAGGGTTTTTTTTTTTTTAAACGAATAATGAATCCTCAAAGTGCTTACCAACCACACTCTGTTCCCTATTTTCTAACCATTTCATGATCTCTCCAACAACCCCATTTTCCCTGCTATGGAGTTTTAAGATTAGAGAACTGAGTTCCCTCCAAACTTGTCCCTGGAACCAAAATATGAGCCATATTATTGGATAAAGACATAATAGAAAGAGGAACAGTGAAAGGCAGGGAGAGGAGCAGAGAAGTGGGAGAGTGTAGGAGGGAGGAACTGGGTTTTCTTCTTGCTTGATTTTGTTGTTGGTTACATTTGCCTGCAAGCCTTTCAGACCCCTCTAAATCCTGTAAGAGAGGAAGCATGCAGTGAGTTATACCACCGTCTCAGCTGATGCAGTTTGGGCCAGATTTCACCAATTGGTTCTTGTCTCCTTGGATTTGAGGAACAAATGTTTTCCTAGCAACCTTTGCCAGCTGGGAAGGAAAATGGACTGTTGCAAATCAGAACACAATCATGCTGGCTCTGTAAAAAGCATCTGGGTTTTCTTGAGTTTGTTTAAAACTACATTATTTTAACTGTAAGACTTTCAGAAGTATCTTCCCAAACGCTGTCAGGAGTAGCAGTGTCATTTCTGGAAGCAAATTTCTGTATTTATGCTTTTTCAGTGGTTACGGATAAGGTAAAAACCCCCATGAGAGTTATTGTCTGTGGAGTCCCACACATCATCCTCCTCCGTGAAAGGTCAAATGTTTATTCCCACCTTGTTTTCAGCTATTTCAACAGTCAAATGGATGTTCTCAGGCCACCTAGGAGATCCAGTGTGAAATACAAATCTCATTTCCTGTATTAGAGTCCATTAGCATACTGCCCTTCAGCCTTCTCCTGAGGTACTATAAGTGAGCGTTTCCATAATTTCATCATGAAGTGATTGCGCAGGCCTCCGCATCCATGGGATGGTTGGCTGCCATTTGTAAGGCAGGTGTTACTCCACTCGCCCAGGTACCTGTGGTGTAACTACCACTGTTAACCCTGCAGGATATCATATGCACAGCTGTGTGAGGGGGCAGGCTTGGGAGGGCAGGTCGATCAGTGTTGTGAAGAAATTCTTTTTAGTCTGCAGGGACTATGAAACCAGCATCATTTAATTGTTGCTTTTCTTTTTAAAGGAAACCATTATCAATACTGTGAATGTTTCCTCAATAATATGTGCTTAAGACACAAGGGATCAGGCTTAACTTCTGATGCAATCTTCCATCTTGAGAAAATTAAAACTAATCAGACTGAGCCGGGGGAAGGGAAATAAATTGCTCACTTTTTGGATATGCATGCTCTTTCTGGCTTCCAGATATAATTTAGCAAATTACCTCACGAAGTATGTTGAAACATGCGCCTTAGTAACCAGAAAAACTGAATCCTAGTAGCCAGAGGATAGGAAGGCAGTTCTCAAATCTGGTCATTGTATGCTGTTTCAAAGTAAGCATCATCAGTCCCAACATTTGCATTATAGAAAAAAACAAAATACACATCAATAATGTATCCATTGAAAAATTATCTTTCTATAACTAGATCCAAGAATACATTTTCATATTACAAGGTTACTAGTAACAGCATAAAACGTGTCCTTCCAATATGCCTGCCCCAAATCCAGTATTTTATAGAAACACTTAGATTAGGAAACCCAAAATTACTCATTAGGTAGCATGACAAAAGGTTCAGGGTGTCTGCTGCTGACATGCATGGTCAAGTTCAAGTGTAGTTTTACTGTTTTTATTCTGATTTTCCATTCCATTATTTGACTTAGGTAAGTATATAAAACCTAAAGCTTGCAAATTTCCATCACGATGCAAACTTCATAAAGTTTTTAAAAATCTGAACCATGATCTTTCCCCAATTAAAAACTTCAAGTCCTTGTTTTTCAACTGTTTTCAAGTTAGAATCAACTGGACAGCGGTTTTAACCTGCTGATGCCTGAACTTCACCCCCCAAGATTTGGTTTAATTTGCGATTATGGCCTAGATACCCACACGTTTTCAGTTCCCCGGCCCCTTCCCACGTGTGGTCCTACACATATCGGCGATTTAGGAACACAGAGATTCTTGGGGCTTCATAGGTGCCATTTGCTCTTGTCATTTTCCACAAGGAAATAAATAATAAACGTGCCAAAGTTTTGTGTGTTAACTTCTGTTAGGATAAAACCTATTCTTTATTCTTATGTTCCAGTCAACTTTCCAGACTGTACAGCTGACGGCAGCTGCAGAAATCAACACCTATAACCCTCAGATATACGTAATCGAAGAAAACACAGTCACGGTGAGCGCATCCTGTCACCCCAGGGGGCACTAGTCTTTGATGGGCATTCATTTCTGAAAACTTAAGAGTAGTGGTTCTTCTCACCTACACATCTGTACAAGTCTCTTAGTGAAACTCTAAAAACCTGAGGTTTACTACGTTAGGCTTGTTGGCAAAGTTATTTTCTACTTTAAAAAGTTCAGTGATATACTCGCCCTCCACACTCCCCCACAGCCCCCAACCCGTGTTGGTGAAGCTGGATCAGAGGGGACAGTCCGCTGCAAGATACAACAAAAGGGGCTCCTGCCGTTTGTGGTTCCCTAATCCAGGCCTCAACCAGCCCACCAGCTCTTCCTTTTTCCTCTTGCTTTCACAGCACAGTCTACATCTTAGGCTATGACATTCAAATCATGCTTATTTAAAGCATATATTTTATTGTTTAAAGAGAAGTGCTTAAGTATGCTTAATAAATAAGGCATTTATTAGAGGGTTTTGGGGTTTTTTTTTGTTTTTTTAGTATTCCGTAAAGCTAGATACTGGCACTGTGTGAAGTGTCCATTCATTAGTTCTTATAGTCTGGAAAACTATAAATGTTCCCTTTGATTTAAAAAAAAAAAAAAAGGTCTTGTAAAGAAACGTACTTTCAGAGAAAACAAAGGCTCACTGTTCCGAGGGCTGGCACAGGACAACTTTCCTTTGCAGTGAACCTCTGGCTGGAATAGGCCATATTTAGATATAGCGGAATTTCCAAGCTCAGCTAATCTGCTGGGAGAGCCCTGAGCATTTTCCTCCCAATGCTTTGTTAACAATTGGAAGCCCCAGTTTAAGACTCTGCCCCAAGACCAGCCTGGCAGCTGGCCTCAGTCCACTGTTGTAGCCATTGAAAAGCCCATGGCCCTGTGAACTCTGGACCTCACAGCACTGGTGTCCCACTCTGGTCCCAGGGGAAAGGATTCCAAGAAAGGATGCTGTTCGGCCCCTGGCTTATGACCCTCAGCAAAGGGCCACATCCTCTCTTCAGAGGTTGGGGCATGGAAAATCAGAAATGGAGCCAAAGGAAATGTGGACTTCAAATTCAAAGTTATGAACTTAGCAGTACTATAGATATTTAAAAAGTTCATTTTAGAAAAACACAGTGTTCAGACTCTCTGAACATCGGCTGAGGTCTTTATTTTTTTTCAGAAAGCACTATTTCAATTTTCAATTAATACATATGTCTAACAATTTTAATGAACTCTTTAGATTTTTTTCTTGGTTTTCTCTTATCAACACTGATAAATAACAAAGGCCAACTATTGTCTATGAAAATACATTTTGAATCCAAATAATCCGGATTTTTTTAATAATATTTGGAATCCAGATAATAAACTGGCATATCCCTTTAGGTAGATGAGCAATTCTTAAATTTATTCGAAACCCAGTCCATTTAAAAATCTGATACAAAAATTTTTATACTCACGGATCCCTTTGGATCCATGGACCCCAGACTGGGAAATTCTGGAATGGAGACTAGAGGTATGACTGCCATTAAGCAGTGAACTATATGAACTCAGTTACTTTATTCCTAAATTATAAAACCTCATTTTAGCTCTTGAACATATAAATGATAAGAAATATAATTACCAAAAAGCAAGACAAAAGTTCAGCCCAACTCATAAATTCTGTGACGAGAAGCAGCTTATCTGCCACTGTAATGTACTGTTAAATCAATCAATAAATTGGGTTTTGTCGACTTGTTTTCCCCAAAATGCAGCTCTTAATATTCTTAATATACTTTGTGGAGGAAATGGCAGTGATTCTTTCTGCAATTAAAAAAGTATATATATAAAAGATACTGTTTTACCATTAGAACTTTTAGGGCAGTCATTCTATTACAAAGTCCCAAAGATTCCCAGGAAGTAGACAAAGAATCACAAGTAGCCTCAAGGTCAGTTTATCACTGAAAAGGTCAACCTGAGCCCTGAGCTGTTACTTCCACTTTTTAACAATCCACATCAAATAACTTGAGTGAAAGCAATATTTAGGATCCTGGTACAAGGCTGCTGTTGCTTAATCACAAGGGATCTGGGGTGCTTGTTTAGTCTTCAACTCCCCTCTCCAAGTCTGGACTCCAAATGCTGTCACTTGACGATGAGACTATGCCAGAAACCGAAGTTCCTATTTCATAAATGAAGCATGCGAGGTTGTCAGAGGTGACATATCCACTAAATACACAATTAAAGAGAAAACTTGTATTCCTTGCCTGTACTTTGCAGAAGCGTTTTCCCTAGAAATTACACTGCACAATGTTTAGTTGAGGAATGAGATCATGAGTGAGTCACGTCACCTTTCTGGACTACCACTTATAAAATTAGAGAATTTGACTAGACCATCTCACTTTCTCCGGGTGCTACAGTTACCTCAACTGTTGCATATATACATTTACAGATTCCCATCACGATAATGAAACCCCACGAGAAAGCTCAAGTTCCAACTGGAGTTATAGTAGGAAGTGTAATTGCTGGAATCCTTTTGCTATTAGCTCTGGATGCAGTTTTATGGAAGGTAAGAAAATTTTCATATTTAAAAACATGGGGCTCCTAAAGACCCTTGACTTGAATTTCCTTATCAAACGGTAACCTTAAGTTTTATATAGTACCTCCTCCATCATAAGAGAAAAGGAAATGCAGATTTATTTGCAAATTCTCACTTATGTCCTTGAAAACAATCAGTAAGGATTTTATATACTTGGTCTTGGTCCCCATACTTTTTTTTTCTAGCCTGCCTTACATCCAGACCCCTGGATGTTTTGTTCAGCTGCAAGTACGTAGACCCTGAGAAATTTAACTTTATGCAATTCAGGATTCAGTTCAACTCCCTGGGTGTTATTTCCTCATTGAAAAGCTGATACCAGATCACAGTCTGCACACCATCCTCTCCCGAGCCCAGAGATTCCCAGGGGGGCAAAGACACCAAAACAAAAGAGCCCACAGGTGATAAAATTTTTACACCATCATCTTGCAGCTCGGCTTCTTCCAAAGAAAATATGAAAAAATGTCCAAAAATGCAGATGAGATTGACGAGACCACAGAACTCAACAGCTGAGCCCCCGCAGTCTCCCTGCAGTACCAGCGGGCAGTGTTGCAGCCCGGGTTTGTGATTTGCATGAATGCAATGTTTTGTTTTTTTTAATCCCAATTTTTTATGTGTAATAGGTAAACTAGCCTGACAGTTTACGAAAACTGCAGGTCAGTTTGGAAAGAAGAAATTGAGGGGGTGGGGGGGGTGGCTAGGATTATAAAGGGTGTAAGACTTATTTTATATGGGGGAAAAAAGTGATTTTTCCACTGGCTGGTGCAGAGTTTACATTATAATGTGCATTGTGTCAGAAAAATGAAATGCTTAAAAACATGAGAAGTCTTAAAGAAAAATATAACCTTTGGGCGGGGGGAAGGGAACACCAACCATTGAAAATGATTGTTTTTAAACAGTTACAGCAGAAGTGGAAGGACTTGGCATAGATACAGAATTAGCCTGGATACTGAGGTTGATAGGGGAAAAACAACAGGTTTTCAACTTATGCTGCTCATCCAAAGCTGCCACTGTTATTTTAAGTGATGATTTTCTTAACAAAGGAGGATAAAATTTGCCGTTGCCGGCCTGCAGCTGCCTTCTCAGTGCCCTGTCTGCCAGATGTACTTATCAAAACATGCTTGCATACCCAGTAGGAGATCAGAGTACGCTTCCTGGAGGACAAACCTAGATTTAAGGGTGGAGAGGGGGTAGCAGTTTAGAGGCCAAAGCACAAAATTTTGTTTAAAATCTGTAATATCACATTTATGGTAAAATCCTATCTGCTAGGGGCCCAGCCTATGCTACAAGAAGTAGGAAGTTTCCTTTCTCCTTCAGGGTGTCCAACTGGCTAACCTGACTGGCTGGCAGGGACCCAGTTCGAATTTTTGGAAAAGGATTTATTTCTTTGGCATCCTTCCTCCCACCTCCTGGTGTCCCCATCTTCGAGAAGCTCCCTGAGGCATGCCTTCCTCTCCAGTAATCCAGAGTTAGCCACCTTCCCTTGGGTCTTGTCCAAATCTCCCATTCGTTGGGGTGGGGGGGGAGGGTAGCTGCTCTATACCAGGTGTGAGGAAGAAAAATCATCTCACGTACTTATGTGAATAATCCCCTTAACTCCAGGGAGCTATTTTCCTTTACTGGTAAACAGGTAAGAAAAATAAGCCAGAGTGAATTTCTAACTGTTGGAATTTCAGCAGTGTAAAGATTAAAAAAAAAAATCTCAGGAATTTGTAAGAAACTACAAGGAGATATTGGAAACCACCAAATTAGCAGGTACAGCCTCTGTGTTTGTACATTGCTAGAGGACTTAAACTTCCAGAAGAATGACTCTCACCTGGGCACATTTGCTCCCTAGGTAGCTTGTCGGTCCCAACTCCTGAGACATCTACTTGGTCAGACTGGGATGAAACCCACTAGTCTATATTGTAACAAGCATCCCAGTCACTGATGTAAATGAACTGTCTTGGGGATACACCACTCATTTCTCCTTCTGCACTTTTTCTGTTTGAGCCCACACATTCTCCAGGAGAGACTAGGAGAAAGGCACAGGGACTACTTTATGTCAGAAACTGCATACCTAAAGCTTTGGACAAGTCACTTTGCCTCTTTACACTGCAACGTCCTCATTATAAAATGGGAAGCCTGGGTTGGAATTCAGCAGCAATGCTCTTAGCTTTAAAAGTCTATGATCTGGATTTCTTGTAATTACAACTGTCCGAAACCTGACTTTGAAAACAGGTATATGCCTGTGTGCATCTGGTCCCTCCTGGCCCAACTCCTGTGAGCTATCTAGCTATCAGCACTGTTTAGTGATTTATTTTGTATTTGACAAAGCAAAACTAGAGGGAAAATTTGCCATAAAATGTCAGGGATTTATAGCAAAAACATGATATTCTTTAAATGTGCTAGAGCCCAGTTCTTATAACAGTTGTGTGGGCTTTGAGTCCAAAACTTCTTTAAAAGAGTAGAGGAGAAACATCACTAAGTTGATAAAAAGTATTTAATAAACCACGTAACTACTGTACACATAGACATACTAGTTCTTCAGGGTGCTACACGAAGAATTCTAGCAGGTCCTTCATTTTACTCTGCCCCCCCTTTCTTAGAGAAGCACTAAACGGAGGTCACATACCCACGGCAAGTTTGAGAGCTCTGGCCAAGCCATGCCTTAGGAAATCCACCTTGTCGGCACTGTCTCCATGAGGTAGCTGGGTTACTACAAACTAAAAAACGTAGCCATTTGTCTCTGTACCATTTATTACCCTAGGGCAGGGTTTCTCAGCCTGCACACTACTGACAGGAGGGGCCAGGTAATTCATTCTTGCAGGGGACTGTCCTGGGCATTATCCCTGGCATCTACCAGATGCCAGGAACATCCTCTCCCCTAAGTTGTGACAATCAAATATCTCCAGATATTGTATCACGCCACCTGGGAGGCAAAATCGCCCCAATTGAGAACCCCACTACACTAACAGCAAGTGGCCTAAATATAAATACACAACTTCTGTCAGTCATCAGATCAAAATTTGACGCAGGGGCTCTAGTGAGTATTTCTCTAAGCACTTTCAAGCAAAGGCGAGTATTTATCCAAGAAATTAAAAACAAAATCCACTGCTTGAAAAAAAGATATATATTCCTCTTCAGCCATACTTTTGTTTTAAAAGTAAGTATAATATGGGGCTTAAAAGATACCATCTTAAAGTTTCCATTTCATAAATGGTATATAGACAAGATCTGTACAATGTGATTAAAAACAGCTGCTTCATGCACGGCTGCCACACAAGCCATTTGTGAAATAGTTTGTGAGGAAGCTGCCTTGAGACTTGAAATGGTGCATCATTCATTTTAGCAGCAAAAGGAGAACTCCCAACTGGAAAGAAATTTTTTTCTAGCTGGCAGTGTTCTTTTTATAAAATAGAAGTTATCTATTAACTGTGAAAAGAAAACTAAAACCAATTTATCATAATCACACCAAGTGATTATACTAAAAACTATTATAATTTTATAATGTATTTATCTATTCTGATATACAGCTATAAGTTAATATATTAAAAATCTCATCAATTAAGACATTAAACAGAAAGCGGGATCCCTCAAACTCAGCACCCTGGCCCATCTTTGCTATTTCAGTTTGCACACAGATACTACCTGCATCCACGACTTTTCAGGATGATACCCCTCATGTACATTAACCATAATCATTTTAAACAATTTGAAAGACTAAACATCTAGAGGTAAAAGAAACATGAGGGTAAAGCTTGAAATAAAAATGTTCATTACGTCTTTGACCCTTAAATAATGAAAATGTAGCCATATGTAAATATAAAAAGATGGTTTCATCTGTGCTGGATTTTGACAGATAAAGTCAAAATAAAAATGTATATATCGCACAACTATGTTAGAATTGTATATTTTTTAAAGAGAAATTGTCTTGGATATTTTCCTTCATGTAAAGTATAAATCTTTAAGATGTGATAAGTATAGTTGCCTTTTTTTTAAACTGGTTTTTGCCTTTTTTCTCTCCACCAAAAATATAAAAATGTATGCATGTGCATCAAATTGTACATTTCTGAGAAAGAAATCGAATTGGAAAAGTAATCAACACGAGAAAAACTCTTGTTAATTGTAAACTACTCTTTTCATACCACATTACTGAATTATTTAAAATTGTTTTGAAAATAAATACAGTTATGTTACTTTGGACTTAATTCTATGGCTTGTCTATTTCACTATATTTATCTTAGGAGCTCCCATTGAGTCTTGAACACATCCTGAAGCAAAGTAAGAGTGAGGATGTATCTAATCTCTTAAATTACTATCAGTGACCACAGGATGTTTGTAAGAACCTTAAACTACCTTCACGGTTTAGGGACTAGGTGTAAACCTTGCCTCTAAATGTGTGTCCACAGATAGGCAGCATTGCATTACCCAGAGCCTGCTATAAAATGCGTATCTCAGGCGCCACCCAGAACTACTGAATTCTAAGGGGAAGTTTAACAAAATCCCCAGATGATTCATATTACATTACATATTCAAGTTTGAGAAGCACTGCTCTAAAGTAAACTACTCTCTTGAAATGTGTGCTTGGAATAGAGAGGGGAAAAAAGGTTAGCCAAACTGTTGCAACCTGCCAAAGCAGTCATCTGAAGTTTCTATTAGTAGTAAGCAGGAAGGTTTAAATACTTTAAGGATTAAAGATGCTGAAGTGATTATGTGTTAGGAAAGATACATAGCAAGCTTACCGACTGGCCCTCACTGTATGGATGGCACACTCATGCAAAGGTCTGGTGGCACGTGCTTCCACCTACATCGATGCACAAACGTCTCCTATTCCCAGATCAGGTGATCTCTCAAACGCCTTCCTCAACTCTGCCCATTTCAGTTCTGGTGACCCAAGCTGTAAGGGCAGCTTACTGCAGAACTACCACCAATGAGTGTCTGGTATGCACCGTACATTAAAATACAACTACAAAGAAAAAGAACATTAGCTTTGTCACAGAATAGATCTATATATTAAGGCTACCGTTTTGTCCCAAATTAGAAAATTTTATATTTACTCATTTTTTTAAAGTAATTCCTTTTACTTATTCTATGTCACTTATTAAAAACTATAAACAGCATTTTTAAAAATTCCACCTTCATCCTATCCTAACCCCTCAATATTTTAAACTCAGGTACCAATTAAACCCTGGAAATAATCTTCCTCAAAGTCAGACACTACTTTTCATTTAAGAACCACTCTAACCTAACTTTAAGAAAAAGGGTAACTAAATTGAAATTCTGGTTCTATGCAAAAGAAAAGTAACAGACTAAGAATCTGACTCAAGTGGCTCTTACTGTAGCCCTGGCTCTACTGCCCTCTGCTGGGTCAGCTACTAACTACATCACAGATCATTCCTGCCTTAAGAGACCTCTCACAACTGCATGCTCTCCATGAAGGGACTATGTAAGACATCATAGGATGGGAGTGGGGGGAGAAGCAGAGGGGAAACCCACCCACTCATGCATTTAGCCTGATACTCATGCATTTAGCACACAACTGTAAGTGCTACAACTACACGTGTCAGGTGTGTTTAATTTGGGGCACAATACTAAACACGAACAGCACTCTTCAGTGCATGGTAGTGGGCGGGACATTTGACAGAGACTCCCTGACCTCAGCAAGTCTAGAGTCCAGCGATGGAGAAAACTAACAGATATAGTACATCAGGTAGCACGAAGGGCCACAGCAAGCTAGAAGGCAGAGTAAGGAAACGGGACTCCAGTCTGAAGGAGGATAGTCAGAGAAGGCTCTCAGGGGAGGTAACATGTAACCAAGGATGGAAAGAAAGTGAGGAAGCAGACTGTGGGAATACCTGGAGGAAGAGCATCCTAGACAAAGGAACAATTAAGGGCCCTACAACAAAATACGCTTGTTGCATACCAGCCACAGCAAAGCAGGGGGGCCCAATCACAGACTGTAGGCCATGGTGGGGACTACGGGGTTCGAGGACCGGACTGGCTCTCAGGAGCCTCCCAGGAGGATGAAGTGACTCAGTGGGAGGCAGAAGAATGGCAGCAGGGGACTGTCAGCAGGCCACAGCAGCAGTCCAGGAGAAATGGAGTGCTGGCTTGGATAAGAGACGTAGCAGTGGGTCAGAGATCAAGACTCAAAGTACTGGCTACTTGACCACTACTTCTCACAACAAACTGAAATACACCGTGCCCCTAACATCATATCCAAAGGACAAAGCCATCCACAAAATCACAAAATATTTCACTCATTGACCATCTACTGTTACTTTCAAAGAAACCAGAACTTTTCATTTTGCTTCTCATTGAAAAAACACTTAAAACGTAAGAAATCAGAACTTCCTACTTCTGGGAGAGTATGTCTACCACAGGCATCCTTCCTCACATTTCAACTGCTCTCCCACTTTTTCCCCAACACCCTTCCTCCATCTCTGTTCCTGCATAAGCCCTCATCCTGAACACCCAACTTAGTTTTTGTCTCCCTTTTGTCACACGTCACTGGTGTAATATGAGACTATACTTCATTAAACTATCTTAACTTCTGGAGAAGAAAAAATCAAACTATGGTTAAAGACAGAGGTTTACCACATTTAATTTTAGTACTCTTAAAAAATGTGTGACTTAATCACCGGTTGCCCAAAAGCATTCTTTGTTTCTTTTCCAAGATGATGATGATTCTTCATACATTTCCTGAAAAACAGAACCATAACAGGTATTCAAAACAGAGTGGCTTAATAAAGTCAACTACATCTGAATAACTGAGGCAAATGAACATCACATCTATTTAAATCTGCTACTCTTCTAACAATCCAACAAACGTTTGTATGAGGCACTAAGTAGAAAAATGAATAAATATGCTCCCTACACTTAAGGACTCCCAATCCAGTGGGAGAAACAACAGACAAGAAGACCTAACAAGACAAGGTATAACCACAGAATGGAATAAACAATTCCATTTGGAACCATGTCAGGAGACAGCCTGAGCAAGAAGGTCATGCAGGGAAAATGGAAGATCTTTAGTTTTAAACATTTTTTTCTGTCCAAACATATCTACTACTTCAACATTTCTAAACGTGCTTTTCTGTAGGCAGCAGGGGTATTTCCCTCGGTGTGAAATTAAGTGACCACCCTCAGAAGTTCCTAAGCGGGTTTGGGCTGCACCCTGCTGACAGCTGTGAGTGTGCCCCACCCACCTGCCTACCCCCCGTCTAGATCACCAGTGACCTCAAAGCCAGGTGGGACTAGAACCCCACAACAATTTAGATACTTCTTGGAAGGGAGGGGAACAAGAATGTATAGCTCTTTCGTCTCACTCTCCTGTCAGACTCTATTTCTGAGGGACAGAAATCCAAATTCGACTTTCCTCTGAACACCTGTCTACCCGTCTCACCCTCCACAGGCAGAAAAGTAAATAGAAAGCTCAGCTTGTCTTCAAAGTATAAAAATGAGAGGATGCCCCAACTCCTGTCCACTCTCATCCTGGAGGCCCACCCTCTCATATACTTTCTACCGGCTGCCTGTCCCCTCTTCCTCCCTGGTAAAGAAAACCACCTCTGCCTCCCAGGCTCACAACTCAACGTAGAATGCTCTTCCTACTTCACTCTATTCAGGAAACTGCCTTGTGCAGTCCATCAAAATTGCGGCAACTCTGTTCAGAGCAAAGCCGCCATCTATCCGAGCTTCACTAAGACAGTTTTCTCTCACATATCCTATCTTCAAATCTCAAAGTATCCCCTTATAAGAACAGGTTTCAGTTTTTATTCAGAAAATACAGTCACTGAATTTCACAGGCCCCGGGTCAGAGTCCCATTTGCTCATCTCCACCACTGAGGTGGCAGGATCCTAGGAAAGACTCACCCCCTGGTCCTCTGCTCTGGCCTTCTCATCTGAGCAGTTAATTCATTCCTCAGCTTTACCACCAGCCAAAATGCTGTGGGCAATTCTAGACTCTTAAGCGCAATTACAAGTTTGAAATTCAGAATAAGCCCACTGTTGTTATGACACCAGGGAAGAAATTAGGGAGTTGGGTCTTTTCATCCCTTAAAAAGGTCCTCTTTAACCAGAGATTTGCTTCTATTAATTGGTTTGATGTGTTGACAGAAAATGAGCTAGAATTTCCTATTTATATTTTAAAAATCCACTAACTATGCATTTTCTCCGAAGAGGCAATACTCCACCCTTTTCATTTCCTAAAAAGAAATTCTAGAATGTTCTTCACTCTTTTGCCTTCAGAAACTTTTTTTTTTTTGAGCTATTGCGTAAATAGCCATGCATTTATTCCCACTCTCCAAAAGATATTCAAGGGAATTCTAATCCAAAAAAATGAACTCATGTATGAACCAATGGAACAGTCCCGACTAGGAATTCTTTTTTTTTTTTTTTTTTTTTTAAAGATTTTATTTGTTCATTTGACAGAGATAGAGACAGCCGGCGAGAGAGGGAACACAAGCAGGGGAAGTGGGAGAGGAAGAAACAGGCTCATAGCGGAGGAGCCCGATGTGGGGCTCGATCCCATAACGCCGGGATCACGCCCTGAGCCGAAGGCAGACGCTCAACCGCTGTGCCACCCAGGCGCCCCCCGACTAGGAATTCTAGTTGTTACCATCTATTGAGGCCTAATCTGTGCCACGCATTCTTTGGGGCATGTTCTTTTCATGTTTAACAAACCTTAGAAAGGAAACATTACATAAAAACCCTATTTCATAGATAAAGAAAACATGATTCTATAGTGAGGGAAGACCCATGAATACAAGCTCTATATGTAATCTTGTTCCTTATCTTTTAAAAATTTGTGACAAAAATCATATCCAAATGGCAAAAATAGGTATTTTCTTACCTTTTTCCATATGGGCACCTTGGCTTTTAAAGTATCAATGGCATAGCTCACAGCTTGGAGGGATGAAGCCCTATGGGCTGAGGACACAGCAATGATAATGCTTGCTTCTGACACTGGAACTAAGCTTTAACAAAATGAAGAAAAAAATGCCATTTCTTCTGAATCTAAAGAAGCTACCAAACAGATGAAAAGACAATTCCAGTAAAACATTCTTATAACTAAACATCCAGTTCTGTTTTATATAAACTTCCAGATTAGTTAAAAAACAGTAATTGACCCCAACTGCACTCAGCAGAGGGGATGCTGAGGTTGTGGCTAACTGGTTAGCATCAATCCATTAAGCCTGTCTGGTGGGCACTGAGAAAAACGCCTTTCACTGATTCTGTCTGATTCAAACAAGGCACGGTGCCAGGAGTATAATGTAGAATTTAAAATATTAAACAGAAATAATCATAGAACTGATAAATTGTTAATAAAATTATCATTATTAATAAAATAACAACTAATGGAAAATAACAGAATGGAGTCTCTATTGCTGGGTGCTTTTTTTTTTTATAATTTTTGTTATATTAATCACCATACAGTACATCTCCAGTTTTTGATGCAATGTTCCATGATTCATTGTGTATAACACCCAGTGCTCCATGCAATACATACCCTCCTTAACACCCATCACTGGCCTATCCCAATTCCCCACTCCCCTCCCCTCTGAAGCCCTCAGTTTGTTTGCTGGGTGCTTTTTAAAGCGTGAAACTCCACTCTTCTTAGTGGTACGAAAAGGTAAACTAATTTAGTGACCTTCAAAGGCATTTACATAAAAAAAAAACAAAAACCTAGTAACAACTTGTCATACAAACTGAGTCCAGATTATGAACTGATTCTTAAAAGGCCTTCAGGACACAGGCCATCTGTGCTGGGGCCTTAGAGTTTGGGCACGTTTGGACTTTGTTACAGCATCAGCCGCTCTCCAAATGTTACAATGTAACACCCAGAGTGTCTCCACTCTGTCTGCCAGAATAATACACAAACCTTCCTCTCATGGTAATACAGGATTCCTATGGAAGATTCCAGAATCATTACAAAGATGGAAAACAACTACAATTAACTTTTAAATTGCTAAAGAAAATCATACCCAAGTCTATGAAACACTGCTATGTGTTTGACTGGCCATTTCTGCCTAATGTCACTACAGATCTTTCTGATTTCATTTTCTGCCATCGGGAGATATGCTTCATATTCTAAGCTAATGACTTTTTTCCCTTCAAAGTTATTTCTTGTAGTCCCTAAAAAAAAAAAAGAAAAGAAAGAAAGAAAAGTATTAAAATAAGGTTTTTCCTTAAAATAGAAATAACATATTAATAGAAAAGAGGATTATTTTTGAATAGACAAGCAGCATGCCAATTTGTTTGAAAATTGCTCTCAAATTTTCTAAAAATAAAAACTCGGTTAGAAAAATAAAAAATAGGGCCTCCTGGGTGGCTGAGTCAGTTAAGCATCTGCCTTTGGCTCAGATCATGATCCCAGGGGCCTGGGATCGAGTCCCACATAAGGCTCTCTGCTCAGCGGGGAGCCTGCTTCTTCTTCCCCCTATGCCTGCCGCTCCCCTGCTTGTGCTCTCTCTCTCCATCAAATAAATAAAATCTTTAAAAAAAAAAAAAGAAAGAAAGAAAGAAAAAATAATTATCACAAAGATAAGGAAATAAAATGGCACTGATTAGGCAAGCATACCAAAAATACTCATAGGACAAACGAAGATGGGCAACATTACACTCCCAGAATTATCATTGTTAGTATCATCACCACTTCTTCCCCCTCAATATTTGGAAAATACAGAATTCTCCCTGCTAATTACGACTTTTATCCTACTCTTTTAATGCCTTTAACATAGGTTAATTTGAAGATTACTAAAACAAAATATGAACCAAAAAAATGTCTACCCACCACCACGGGTAATCTTGACTTGCTATTCTCAGTGGGCAACACTTGCTAATTTCTCTTGTCTTGTGCAGTCAACAGATACTGTGAAAATGACAACTCACCTACAAATAGGGATAATGCACCACAGAGTGGAGAAATCACCAACTGTGAGACTTCATCTATGGAGAGCTTCTCAGTAGTGAATTTTATTATATCTTTAGATTTCTCTTCAACTTCATTCAGATCTTCCCTAGAAGATATTAATGAACCTTAACATTGGTACTAGAGGCAAGACACCCAACTGACAGACTGCTTTTCAATTTATATTTTTTGTACATTAGATGGGATAGAATGATAAAAAATAAGCAAGTGTAAAATTTTAGCAAAACTCAGCATGTTTATAAATATCCCTAATGACTCAAGCAGTCTATAAAAAGGAATTTACCCTTAACATGATCACTTAAAATGTAATCTCTCATGTGCCACTTTATTCCAAATTCTGGAATTGCTGCTCTTATCTCCCATCACGGTATAGGTCAGACAGAGACACCTCCATCCACAAGCACATCGCCTCTAACCACTCTATTTCCGTGCACCACACCTAAACTGCCTTTTTCTTTATCCAAAAAGAAGACAAGGAGAAGCAATGCTGACTCCACAGAAACTGGGCTCATTTTACAACCGGACATAATCCCAGTTAAGTAACTGAGGAAATAAGGAAATGAACTGCGTGCCTCTTGCTAGATGACATACAAAGCCCTTTGCCATGCGCTTCTCATTTCATTCATCAAGCATCTATTACATACTCATTAAGAGACCAACCGCATGCACTAGACAAGGACCAGGGAACAAAAAACCTGGCTCCTGCCCTCAGGGCACCTACACTGGAATGGGAGAAACAAAGCAATAAAGAAAAATTATACATAGGGGTAACATAAACAGGGTTCTAAGACAGAAGATGGATGCTAGGGAAGGGGGCTGTGAAAGAGCATCAGGGAAAGCCTTTCTCAAGAGATAGTATTTAGAAGTGAGACCTGAAAGATAAACAATCAGTCCTGTAAGGAAACAGGGGAACATGCTCCCAGGCAGAGACAGACGGAATGGCAAATGCAAAGCCTTTGGGACAAGAAAGACCAAGGTGTGGTCCAGAACCTAAGGGGAGGCTGGAACCCAGGGTTCAAAGGAGGGAACAGATGGACTGAGACTGGGCACACAGGTGGGACTTTGCAGGATGAGGAGTCTGGATATAATTATAAATCCTAAGGGATTTTATGCACATTGGGAAAGAAGACTCAGAGGAGTTAAGGACTCATTCAAGGTGATTCCAATCTCACTAAATGCAACATTCTTTTCCCTGTACTTCCAGTACTGAAAAGAAAGAAAAGCACAAATATTTACATTCCACATTCTAAGATGTTTCAACCTTCTGTACATGCCACCTAAGCTTCTTACAAGAACTTCATAGGTAACCCAAACATGGCCTATGCTCTATGAACTTGGAACCATACCAAATTCCTACAACTTGGTTCTATAAGGACATGGATTTTAAAACCACATTACAAATCCTGTCAAACACCTTCAAACAATACTTAATGCTGTTTGACTCATCTTCCTAATCTTTCCAAAGAACACCTTTAATCTTCTCTCTCTCTCTCTCTCTCTCACATGTACACACATACACCTTTAATGGCAGCATACTATTTTCTGAATAAATTCCAAACTCAAAAAAAAATGGCATTTTTCTAAAATCATGGTGGTGAATGGTGACCAGTTTCCCAGTAAAACTGAGATACATATCTAACAAGAAATTCTGTTATTTCCAAATAGTAGGACTACAAAAGATCCAGTTTTATCAGCAAGATGGGCAATTTGCTTTGCAATATATATTCTTCACTTTGAGCAGGGGGGCAATGCCCTCCAGCAGAGAGGAGAAAAAAATTGGTGAAAAAAATAACGGGCATCCTTGATATGTTCCTTTCTTTAATGAAATCGAGGTTTTACCATTGAGTATGGTATTTACTCTTGATTTTGGAGAAAAGCTCTATCACATTAAGAAAGTTTTCTTTCATTCCTAACTTTAAAAATTTTTTTTAATTAGGATAATCGTTAATTTCTACATTATTTGTTCTTCAGTTGACAATAGAGCCTCATTCTGTCTCTCAAACTATACTAACAGATATTCTTATTCATCATCTCACAATAAAGACTATGCTGTTTGGGAAGATGCACTGGGTCCTAGAGTTACCTGCAGCACAGCTATAATAATCAAGAGTTTCTTTATACCTGGAAAATGGTAAGCTTTCTTGTTAGGCACAGTGATCTTTTTACTTCCTGGCTATGCAATTTTTCTACATTTCTCTGTACCCAGGACAGCTATTATCCTATATTAATAAACATGTTTGTGAAAAAGTACACAGAATCCAATAATCTGAATTCAAATGTTGGCTCTGCCACTTATTAGCCATGTGATCACAGACAAGTCTTTTAACTTCTCTGAATTTGTTTTCCTTTCCGCAAAATAGAAATATTAACGCTCCAGCATCCAGCACTGTGCCTGACACATAATAAAATTTCAATAAACCATTTTAAGTGGAGCAAATGAACATGTCAAACTGACATACAATTAAACTGCTTATAAGGGAACAAATGTAGAGATGATACACAGGTATGTGTAAGTCTGTCTACATCAACTATTATAGCAGGAACTCTTTACTGGTGCACACAGACTTACAAAGAGTATATACTTAAAGCAAACCATGTACAAGTTATCATCTATGTGATCCTTTTCCACAAAATGGGTTAAGAAAAACATAGCTCACACACCCAAGTGGCTGCTGAGCACTACCCTCCACTAATGGGGGGGATAATGGCAATTTCATCTCCCGACTGAAGCTGGAGGAGCTGATCTCCAAGCTCGACATATTCTTGACGGACAGCAAATATCACCTGATTTCTGACATCGGCCAATCTGAAGGGGAAAAAAAGTATAATTAGAAGTATCAATGCTGTGTTAGACCTCAAATCTCTTCAGCTGCAACTAAAAATACCACATTAAATATTATTTCATGAAGTACCACCTGCGAAGTTACTAATTAAACCAATTCATATTCTGCAGAGAAAGTACAATTCCCCTGAAGAACATACATATTCACCACAAAGAACACAGTAAACTGCTAACAACACTTCAATGAGTGTTGTGTCTCAGGGATTTAAACAAACGCCCCCCCCCCAAAAAAAAGACTAGATTATATACAACATTCAGACCAGTTCAAGAAAAAAGAGAGAGAGAGAGAGATTTCCTAATCAGCACATTCCCTCCCTAGAAGATCTTCTCAGTACACAAGAATACTAAGTATATCCCAGAATTTTCCCTCAAGACCAGTTGTCTCCCAACAGGTAAAAAGTTCAAGATAGAGCAGGACAGAGGCCCCACCCAATTTCATTGATTATCAGGGCACTTTAAAAGCAACTCAAAGGGGCACCTGAGTGGCTCACTCAGTTAAGTGCCCAACCCATGATTTCCACTCAAGTCACCTCTCCGGGTTGTGAGGTCGAGCTTCGAGTAGAGCTCCACATTGGGTGCAGAGCCTGCTTAAGATTCTCTTTCCCTCTCCTCTGCCCCTTCTCCACGCTTTCAAAAAAAAAAAAAAAAAAGCACAACTTAAAAGATAAGAAATGAAGAAATAGTTTTCCCATTAAACCCACATTGTGGAGTATCTTCTACCATGCACTAGGACTTCCCAGTTTAAAATCTATACAGACTTAAGTGATACAATTAAAATTCCTGGAACTCCTTGAAATAAGCCATAATTACACTTTGTTGCAAAAGGGACTTGAGGTAGGAACAATAGCAGTAAATTACAGATTTTCAAGAGCCAGAAAAAAATCAAATATGAAAACTCGATTCAGCAGTAGCTACGGTTTGTGAGCTTTCACTTTTCATCTCAGAAATTTCTACTCTGAGTTCTCTAAAGAAGGGGCAGGACATAAAACTTACAGCACAAGTTTTCAACCTAATTTGTAACAATTTCATTTAATTTTATAAAAATGCAGAACCCACATTTTCAGTATTTTGTAAATTATAAAAGCAAATGTATTCATGTCCCTTTGGCAGTATTCCAGCTCATTGTGGTTTTTTTTAGTAAAATATCTTTACTTTAAGAAATCATGCATTTTTAGAAACCAGAATTTATTAGTAGTTCCGGAAAAATATGTCTACTTTTTTACATTAAGCACGGAAATAAAAATTAGCTTTTTTTTCTCTAATCATTTACACATTTTTCAATGTTAAAAAGTGCTAATCATAAGCATTTTGCAAATGTTTACCCAGGATGCCGCGCTTCTATCTCATTCCACAGCTGAAACGCTTTTATTTCTCGTGGCACAGAAATGGTCTCTGAGCGAATTCCTGCTATCTCAGCACTTTTTGCAAAATACAACACTTCAACCTGAAAAGGAGAGGAAATGCCTTTAACAAAAACAGTAATATACCTTCTTTCCACTTACTTTAATCAAAGGCAAATTTTATGAGTTAGGGATAATTAAATCACACCAAAAAATGTTAGTATAATTACAAGTTCAAAATTTGAAAACTCTTCTTTTTAAGCACAATTCAGACTAATTACCAAATGTTTTTTAGTTTTATGAATGTATGACACAACAAAACCCTTCTTAAAAACCATGAAGTTGTTCTTTATTTGACATAAAATTATAGCACGTTTTATAAACACTTAAGCAGTGAACTGATGTCTGAGTCAAGATATAAATTACACAAATAAAATAAATAACCAAGAATATAAGACACGTCTCTCACGGTTGTCATATGACCTTTGATTCCGGCCCACATTACATCGAACCCAGCTGCCAAGGATTAAGTTATGCAACATACAAACCCTGACGTTTGTAAAGGCAGGTGGGTTTGATATACAGGTTAAACTGGTATATCCTAGGACAAACCTATGCCGTCAGCCTGGTATCTAAGTAATCTGGCCAATTAAATAACCCACCTGTCCCAGTGTGCAAATTATTCTATGCGAAATAGTCAGAGGTTTGCAAATCATCAAGGGTTTGCAAATGCATATATGAAGCACCTTTTTTCACAAGAACTCTTAAATGCATGAACTTGAAAATCACGTCTTTGCCAAAACGTATAATCGTAGAAGCATGGGACGAAGTGGTGGGTGCCTTTAGAAACCTTTGACGCCGTCACCTCGGAGAAGAAGAGTTAGCAAAGAGGACCTGACCTACGTTCGGGCAGCCGAAGTAAAGTCTCCGCAGGGGCAACACTGGTGGTAGTGGGCGCGGCACCGGACGTAAGACTCGACTAAGGTGGCTTCGGTGAGGCTCTGGCTGAGCAGGGCCAGGTCTGCGGAGGGAGGAAGGAGAGGGGGAAGGTGCACGGGTGAGGGCGTTCCACCCTTACCTGACATCGCAACACCATCCCGCCCGGATCCCGGGTCTGGTATTCCGGCCGCGGAAGCCGAGCAGGGCCGACTGAGCGCGCAGGCGCAGGCGCAGTCTGACGGCTCTTTCCGCCCACACAGGGCCTGCGCAAAACTAGCTCCGCCCCGCGGTTCTCCCTGCAGGGTTCCAGCTGCGGACCGCTCCGCGAGAAGCTCAATTTTCACTTGCTGGTGGGTAGTGGTGGCGAGCTTCAGCTATAGGTATCCTGCATTGCGGGAAGGGCTGGCCATTCATGCTCGTCGTCTTAGATGAGAGGCCGAAGTGCGGGGGAGCAGACTTCGGTCTCTACTGGACGCTTGTCACCTGCGTCATGGAAGTTCAGCTTTCCCCCTCCTTCACTTGTAGGCTTGTCTTTGATACTTATCTACCGACATCCGGCATATGATTAATATCCACATCCGGCATATGATTAATATCCCTTATAGGCAGAGCATTCAATTTATCAGAGCATTCGAACTGTGTCAGATTTACACTTTCCCGGTTCACTAGCTGCTTAGTAATTTGTCCAGTTGCTATCTATTCATCCAACATTTCCAACTTTTATCAGCAAGAACTCTGTTTTAAATTGCTTACACAGTTTTATGAATATAAGCTAGGCCCCCCTCCCCTTGGAATTCACAGTTGGATATGAGACAGTCATAAACAATTAATGGTAAGTCAGTGTACCAAATGCAATACTAGAGGTACATGTTACATTTCACAGGGGTGGTAAGGGGAAAGTGGCTGGTCACCTGAGGAGTATAGTCTAGAAGTCTTCACAGAGGCATGCCTAAGCTAAATCTGCTAGAATGAGTAGCAGCAATGTCAGAGTAAGGGTAGGGATGAGGGAATTTCACTAAGGTGTACTAAGC
>NC_048220.1:109325794-109355578 GCF_002007445.2 Ailuropoda melanoleuca | reverse complement strand
AAAAAAAAAAAAAAACCTAGTAACAACTTGTCATACAAACTGAGTCCAGATTATGAACTGATTCTTAAAAGGCCTTCAGGACACAGGCCATCTGTGCTGGGGCCTTAGAGTTTGGGCACGTTTGGACTTTGTTACAGCATCAGCCGCTCTCCAAATGTTACAATGTAACACCCAGAGTGTCTCCACTCTGTCTGCCAGAATAATACACAAACCTTCCTCTCATGGTAATACAGGATTCCTATGGAAGATTCCAGAATCAGTACAAAGACGGAAAACAACTACAATTAACTTTTAAATTGCTAAAGAAAATCATACCCAAGTCTATGAAACACTGCTATGTGTTTGACTGGCCATTTCTGCCTAATGTCACTACAGATCTTTCTGATTTCATTTTCTGCCATCGGGAGATATGCTTCATATTCTAAGCTAATGACTTTTTTCCCTTCAAAGTTATTTCTTGTAGTCCCTAAAAAAAAAAAAGAAAAGAAAGAAAGAAAAGTATTAAAATAAGGTTTTTCCTTAAAATAGAAATAACATATTAATAGAAAAGAGGATTATTTTTGAATAGACAAGCAGCATGCCAATTTGTCTGAAAATTGCTCTCAAATTTTCTAAAAATAAAAACTCGGTTAGAAAAATAAAAAATAGGGCCTCCTGGGTGGCTGAGTCAGTTAAGCATCTGCCTTTGGCTCAGATCATGATCCCAGGGGCCTGGGATCGAGTCCCACATAAGGCTCTCTGCTCAGCGGGGAGCCTGCTTCTTCTTCCCCCTATGCCTGCCGCTCCCCTGCTTGTGCTCTCTCTCTCCATCAAATAAATAAAATCTTTAAAAAAAAAAAAAAGAAAGAAAGAAAGAAAAAATAATTATCACAAAGATAAGGAAATAAAATGGCACTGATTAGGCAAGCATACCAAAAATACTCATAGGACAAACGAAGATGGGCAACATTACACTCCCAGAATTATCATTGTTAGTATCATCACCACTTCTTCCCCCTCAATATTTGGAAAATACAGAATTCTCCCTGCTAATTACGACTTTTATCCTACTCTTTTAATGCCTTTAACATAGGTTAATTTGAAGATTACTAAAACAAAATATGAACCAAAAAAATGTCTACCCACCACCACGGGTAATCTTGACTTGCTATTCTCAGTGGGCAACACTTGCTAATTTCTCTTGTCTTGTGCAGTCAACAGATACTGTGAAAATGACAACTCACCTACAAATAGGGATAATGCACCACAGAGTGGAGAAATCACCAACTGTGAGACTTCATCTATGGAGAGCTTCTCAGTAGTGAATTTTATTATATCTTTAGATTTCTCTTCAACTTCATTCAGATCTTCCCTAGAAGATATTAATAAACCTTAACATTGGTACTAGAGGCAAGACACCCAACTGACAGAATGCTTTTCAATTTATATTTTTTGTACATTAGATGGGATAGAATGATAAAAATAAGCAAGTGTAAAATTTTAGCAAAACTCAGCATGTTTATAAATATCCCTAATGACTCAAGCAGTCTATAAAAAGGAATTTACCCTTAACATGATCACTTAAAATGTAATCTCTCATGTGCCACTTTATTCCAAATTCTGGAATTGCTGCTCTTATCTCCCATCACGGTATAGGTCAGACAGAGACACCTCCATCCACAAGCACATCGCCTCTAACCACTCTATTTCCGTGCACCACACCTAAACTGCCTTTTTCTTTATCCAAAAAGAAGACAAGGAGAAGCAATGCTGACTCCACAGAAACTGGGCTCATTTTACAACCGGACATAATCCCAGTTAAGTAACTGAGGAAATAAGGAAATGAACTGCGTGCCTCTTGCTAGATGACATACAAAGCCCTTTGCCATGCGCTTCTCATTTCATTCATCAAGCATCTATTACATACTCATTAAGAGACCAACCGCATGCACTAGACAAGGACCAGGGAACAAAAAACCTGGCTCCTGCCCTCAGGGCACCTACACTGGAATGGGAGAAACAAAGCAATAAAGAAAAATTATACATAGGGGTAACATAAACAGGGTTCTAAGACAGAAGATGGATGCTAGGGAAGGGGGCTGTGAAAGAGCATCAGGGAAAGCCTTTCTCAAGAGATAGTATTTAGAAGTGAGACCTGAAAGATAAACAATCAGTCCTGTAAGGAAACAGGGGAACATGCTCCCAGGCAGAGACAGACGGAATGGCAAATGCAAAGCCTTTGGGACAAGAAAGACCAAGGTGTGGTCCAGAACCTAAGGGGAGGCTGGAACCCAGGGTTCAAAGGAGGGAACAGATGGACTGAGACTGGGCACACAGGTGGGACTTTGCAGGATGAGGAGTCTGGATATAATTATAAATCCTAAGGGATTTTATGCACATTGGGAAAGAAGACTCAGAGGAGTTAAGGACTCATTCAAGGTGATTCCAATCTCACTAAATGCAACATTCTTTTCCCTGTACTTCCAGTACTGAAAAGAAAGAAAAGCACAAATATTTACATTCCACATTCTAAGATGTTTCAACCTTCTGTACATGCCACCTAAGCTTCTTACAAGAACTTCATAGGTAACCCAAACATGGCCTATGCTCTATGAACTTGGAACCATACCAAATTCCTACAACTTGGTTCTATAAGGACATGGATTTTAAAACCACATTACAAATCCTGTCAAACACCTTCAAACAATACTTAATGCTGTTTGACTCATCTTCCTAATCTTTCCAAAGAACACCTTTAATCTTCTCTCTCTCTCTCTCTCTCTCACATGTACACACATACACCTTTAATGGCAGCATACTATTTTCTGAATAAATTCCAAACTCAAAAAAAAATGGCATTTTTCTAAAATCATGGTGGTGAATGGTGACCAGTTTCCCAGTAAAACTGAGATACATATCTAACAAGAAATTCTGTTATTTCCAAATAGTAGGACTACAAAAGATCCAGTTTTATCAGCAAGATGGGCAATTTGCTTTGCAATATATATTCTTCACTTTGAGCAGGGGGGCAATGCCCTCCAGCAGAGAGGAGAAAAAAATTGGTGAAAAAAATAACGGGCATCCTTGATATGTTCCTTTCTTTAATGAAATCGAGGTTTTACCATTGAGTATGGTATTTACTCTTGATTTTGGAGAAAAGCTCTATCACATTAAGAAAGTTTTCTTTCATTCCTAACTTTAAAAATTTTTTTTAATTAGGATAATCGTTAATTTCTACATTATTTGTTCTTCAGTTGACAATAGAGCCTCATTCTGTCTCTCAAACTATACTAACAGATATTCTTATTCATCATCTCACAATAAAGACTATGCTGTTTGGGAAGATGCACTGGGTCCTAGAGTTACCTGCAACACAGCTATAATAATCAAGAGTTTCTTTATACCTGGAAAATGGTAAGCTTTCTTGTTAGGCACAGTGATCTTTTTACTTCCTGGCTATGCAATTTTTCTACATTTCTCTGTACCCAGGACAGCTATTATCCTATATTAATAAACATGTTTGTGAAAAAGTACACAGAATCCAATAATCTGAATTCAAATGTTGGCTCTGCCACTTATTAGCCATGTGATCACAGACAAGTCTTTTAACTTCTCTGAATTTGTTTTCCTTTCCGCAAAATAGAAATATTAACGCTCCAGCATCCAGCACTGTGCCTGACACATAATAAAATTTCAATAAACCATTTTAAGTGGAGCAAATGAACATGTCAAACTGACATACAATTAAACTGCTTATAAGGGAACAAATGTAGAGATGATACACAGGTATGTGTAAGTCTGTCTACATCAACTATTATAGCAGGAACTCTTTACTGGTGCACACAGACTTACAAAGAGTATATACTTAAAGCAAACCATGTACAAGTTATCATCTATGTGATCCTTTTCCACAAAATGGGTTAAGGAAAACATAGCTCACACACCCAAGTGGCTGCTGAGCACTACCCTCCACTAATGGGGGGGATAATGGCAATTTCATCTCCCGACTGAAGCTGGAGGAGCTGATCTCCAAGCTCGACATATTCTTGACGGACAGCAAATATCACCTGATTTCTGACATCGGCCAATCTGAAGGGGAAAAAAAGTATAATTAGAAGTATCAATGCTGTGTTAGACCTCAAATCTCTTCAGCTGCAACTAAAAATACCACATTAAATATTATTTCATGAAGTACCACCTGCGAAGTTACTAATTAAACCAATTCATATTCTGCAGAGAAAGTACAATTCCCCTGAAGAACATACATATTCACCACAAAGAACACAGTAAACTGCTAACAACACTTCAATGAGTGTTGTGTCTCAGGGATTTAAACAAACGCCCCCCCCCCAAAAAAAAGACTAGATTATATACAACATTCAGACCAGTTCAAGAAAAAAGAGAGAGAGAGAGAGATTTCCTAATCAGCACATTCCCTCCCTAGAAGATCTTCTCAGTACACAAGAATACTAAGTATATCCCAGAATTTTCCCTCAAGACCAGTTGTCTCCCAACAGGTAAAAAGTTCAAGATAGAGCAGGACAGAGGCCCCACCCAATTTCATTGATTATCAGGGCACTTTAAAAGCAACTCAAAGGGGCACCTGAGTGGCTCACTCAGTTAAGTGCCCAACCCATGATTTCCACTCAAGTCACCTCTCCGGGTTGTGAGGTCGAGCTTCGAGTAGAGCTCCACATTGGGTGCAGAGCCTGCTTAAGATTCTCTTTCCCTCTCCTCTGCCCCTTCTCCACGCTTTCAAAAAAAAAAAAAAAAAAGCACAACTTAAAAGATAAGAAATGAAGAAATAGTTTTCCCATTAAACCCACATTGTGGAGTATCTTCTACCATGCACTAGGACTTCCCAGTTTAAAATCTATACAGACTTAAGTGATACAATTAAAATTCCTGGAACTCCTTGAAATAAGCCATAATTACACTTTGTTGCAAAAGGGACTTGAGGTAGGAACAATAGCAGTAAATTACAGATTTTCAAGAGCCAGAAAAAAATCAAATATGAAAACTCGATTCAGCAGTAGCTACGGTTTGTGAGCTTTCACTTTTCATCTCAGAAATTTCTACTCTGAGTTCTCTAAAGAAGGGGCAGGACATAAAACTTACAGCACAAGTTTTCAACCTAATTTGTAACAATTTCATTTAATTTTATAAAAATGCAGAACCCACATTTTCAGTATTTTGTAAATTATAAAAGCAAATGTATTCATGTCCCTTTGGCAGTATTCCAGCTCATTGTGGTTTTTTTTAGTAAAATATCTTTACTTTAAGAAATCATGCATTTTTAGAAACCAGAATTTATTAGTAGTTCCGGAAAAATATGTCTACTTTTTTACATTAAGCACGGAAATAAAAATTAGCTTTTTTTTCTCTAATCATTTACACATTTTTCAATGTTAAAAAGTGCTAATCATAAGCATTTTGCAAATGTTTACCCAGGATGCCGCGCTTCTATCTCATTCCACAGCTGAAACGCTTTTATTTCTCGTGGCACAGAAATGGTCTCTGAGCGAATTCCTGCTATCTCAGCACTTTTTGCAAAATACAACACTTCAACCTGAAAAGGAGAGGAAATGCCTTTAACAAAAACAGTAATATACCTTCTTTCCACTTACTTTAATCAAAGGCAAATTTTATGAGTTAGGGATAAATAAATCACACCAAAAAATGTTAGTATAATTACAAGTTCAAAATTTGAAAACTCTTCTTTTTAAGCACAATTCAGACTAATTACCAAATGTTTTTTAGTTTTATGAATGTATGACACAACAAAACCCTTCTTAAAAACCATGAAGTTGTTCTTTATTTGACATAAAATTATAGCACGTTTTATAAACACTTAAGCAGTGAACTGATGTCTGAGTCAAGATATAAATTACACAAATAAAATAAATAACCAAGAATATAAGACACGTCTCTCACGGTTGTCATATGACCTTTGATTCCGGCCCACATTACATCGAACCCAGCTGCCAAGGATTAAGTTATGCAACATACAAACCCTGACGTTTGTAAAGGCAGGTGGGTTTGATATACAGGTTAAACTGGTATATCCTAGGACAAACCTATGCCGTCAGCCTGGTATCTAAGTAATCTGGCCAATTAAATAACCCACCTGTCCCAGTGTGCAAATTATTCTATGCGAAATAGTCAGAGGTTTGCAAATCATCAAGGGTTTGCAAATGCATATATGAAGCACCTTTTTTCACAAGAACTCTTAAATGCATGAACTTGAAAATCACGTCTTTGCCAAAACGTATAATCGTAGAAGCATGGGACGAAGTGGTGGGTGCCTTTAGAAACCTTTGACGCCGTCACCTCGGAGAAGAAGAGTTAGCAAAGAGGACCTGACCTACGTTCGGGCAGCCGAAGTAAAGTCTCCGCAGGGGCAACACTGGTGGTAGTGGGCGCGGCACCGGACGTAAGACTCGACTAAGGTGGCTTCGGTGAGGCTCTGGCTGAGCAGGGCCAGGTCTGTGGAGGGAGGAAGGAGAGGGGGAAGGTGCACGGGTGAGGGCGTTCCACCCTTACCTGACATCGCAACACCATCCCGCCCGGATCCCGGGTCTGGTATTCCGGCCGCGGAAGCCGAGCAGGGCCGACTGAGCGCGCAGGCGCAGGCGCAGTCTGACGGCTCTTTCCGCCCACACAGGGCCTGCGCAAAACTAGCTCCGCCCCGCGGTTCTCCCTGCAGGGTTCCAGCTGCGGACCGCTCCGCGAGAAGCTCAATTTTCACTTGCTGGTGGGTAGTGGTGGCGAGCTTCAGCTATAGGTATCCTGCATTGCGGGAAGGGCTGGCCATTCATGCTCGTCGTCTTAGATGAGAGGCCGAAGTGCGGGGGAGCAGACTTCGGTCTCTACTGGACGCTTGTCACCTGCGTCATGGAAGTTCAGCTTTCCCCCTCCTTCACTTGTAGGCTTGTCTTTGATACTTATCTACCGACATCCGGCATATGATTAATATCCACATCCGGCATATGATTAATATCCCTTATAGGCAGAGCATTCAATTTATCAGAGCATTCGAACTGTGTCAGATTTACACTTTCCCGGTTCACTAGCTGCTTAGTAATTTGTCCAGTTGCTATCTATTCATCCAACATTTCCAACTTTTATCAGCAAGAACTCTGTTTTAAATTGCTTACACAGTTTTATGAATATAAGCTAGGCCCCCCTCCCCTTGGAATTCACAGTTGGATATGAGACAGTCATAAACAATTAATGGTAAGTCAGTGTACCAAATGCAATACTAGAGGTACATGTTACATTTCACAGGGGTGGTAAGGGGAAAGTGGCTGGTCACCTGAGGAGTATAGTCTAGAAGTCTTCACAGAGGCATGCCTAAGCTAAATCTGCTAGAATGAGTAGCAGCAATGTCAGAGTGAGGGTAGGGATGAGGGAATTTCACTAAGGTGTACTAAGCTGGAGGGATATAAAGCAGCATTATGAGCTCACAGAAGGGCAAATAGTTGGCAAGGTGGACATGCCCCCTGCAAGAAGTATTGGAAATGAGGTTAGATATCACGTAGTAGGCCATAGGAGGAAAAATTGACAAGCACTGACTAACACCAACATATATTCCTATACAGTTGCTAAACATCAGGGATAAAGAATTATATTCACAAACATAGGAAAACGGGAATGATGACAACAGCCTTGACTTCTCTGTGAGAGCTAATGCCAGAAGATGGTGCAATATCTAAAAGAGGCTGAGAACAAAAGCATGACCCAAAATGTTACGTACTGCCAAATGGGTGTTGTAAAAGGCCATAACCTAATACTCCTAAATCTGCAAAACCTCAAAAAATAAAATATCCAAGAGCCCTTCTTACAAAATCTCCTCAGGCAAAAATCCAGTCAATCAAGAGAGTAATCAAGCTTAAAAACTCAGTAATAAAGAAGTTAATGGTAAAAACAAAGCAACTGAAGATGAGATTTTAATCCATTTAAATTTTTATAAAACAAAGACAGCAATTGTGGGATTATGGTTATGCAATAAAATGTAAATGACATTGAAATAATTTTTAAAAAGTTATAGAAACTGCCCCAAATTGGAACATGTAGTTACAAAATACAATTCAAGCCTCTTAGCATTTTTCATAATCTTGTTTCTTAATTTTAGAAGGATCCTTTAGGGGCAGCTATGTCTTGTGAATAAATAATAATCTGATGATTTGTAATTCCCTACTTTGTTGTTAAATTGAAGTAAAAGAAAAATCTAAAAAAGAAAAATAGTACAAAGTATAATTGCATTTAAAAGCTATATCTATGTGGGGCACCTGGGTGGCTCAGTCGTTAGGCGTCTGCCTTCAGCTCAGGGCATGATCCCAGGGTTCTGGGATCGAGCCCCACATTGGGCTCCCTGCTCTGCTGGGAGCCTGCTTCTTCCTCTCCCACTCCCTCTGCCTGCGTTCCCTCTCTCGCTGGCTGTCTCTCTCTGTCAAATAAATAAATAAAATCTTTAAAAAAAATTATATCTATGTAACTTTAATGCCCAGAGAAAAGGGATGGAATAACATTCATCAAATGATAATAGTTACTGTATCTGGGCAGTGGAATTACGGATGATTTAAAAAATACTTTTGCTTTCTTCTTTGAAAGTTTGTGCTGCGTGACTTTAGAAGTAATTTGTTTATTCTATAAATATATATTGAGTGCTTATTGTTATTCAAGCACCAAGGACATGTCTATGAACTGTAAAAATAAGGTCCTTGCCTCATAGAGCTTACATTCTAGTTAGGAAGACACTATATGTAAATAAATAAATAAATAAATAAATAAATAAATAAATAAATAAATAAGGACAGTTTGTGATGAATGCTTGGAAGGAAATGAGTAGGGAAGGATCAGGCTACAGGTTTGTTAGGATCAGGGGGGGATGAACATCGCCTGACCTGAGATGACCTCTGAAGGATGAGAGGAGCCAGCTGTGTGCAGTGCTGGGGGAAGAGGCAACCTGGCTTTGGGTAGGAAAGACTCCGCATGTTTGAAGGATAAAAGAGAGGCCAGTGTGGCTGAAATGTAAAATAAAAAATAAAAAATATAAAATGAGAGAGAGCAAGCGAGCAAGCCTGGTGAGATGATTTTGAAGAGAATAAAGGGAACCTGGACATACAGATTCTGGGAGGTCCTGAAAGCCAAGTATGGCTTTTTACTTTCAGTGGAAAGCCACATTCAAAGACACACACACACACACACACACACACACACAAACACACACTTTTAAAGATATGATTCTGCATCTGCTCTGAGCCATTTTGAGGAGCCTGAGCACAAATAAGTCTAAAAAGAAGGCCAATGAAGTCTTATCCATGGACTTTTTAATTATGTGAGATAATAAATTCCTTAGTTTTCCTAAATATTTCCCGCCATAATTTTCAGCTATTAAATAGTATCTAGTCCTAGGTATCTGGTAATATATTTTACCTCATTAGCATGAACTCTTAATGAAATGTTACTTCAGTGACTTTAGGCAAGTTGAAGACTATTCTCATATACTATATTTAAAAATAGAAGGAATAGGGGTGTCTGGGTCGCTCACTGGGTTGAGCGTCTGGGTCGTGATCTCGGGGTCCTAGGATCAAATCCCGCATCAGGCTCCCTGCTCAGCAGGGAGTCTGCTTCTCTCTCTGCCCCTCCACCCACTCGTGTGCCCCCCCCTCAAATGTGTGAAATCTTTAAAATAAAAATAAAATGCTATGATTCTGGAAGGCTTTTTAAAAAAAGAAGGAATAGATTTTCAAGTCTCAGTCCATATGCAGGCCCTTATTATTAGGTGTAGCCGGACTTTTGAAAAGTGAAAATACCTCTGTCTGAGGAAATTTCAACTGTGTGGTGTGAGATCTGTAGACACTTGACTAATATCTTAAATATATTTTTGGTGGTATTTGAAATTCTCATTAAAAAAATGGATGATGCAATAGTTATTTTTTGAAAGACTAGTTCAACATAAACTCATCTGGAATTACTCTTTTAACAGGTTACCCAACTAATAAACAGCTTACCAGAGTGCCTTGCACCTTGTAGGTATACAAAATATTGATGTAGTTTTGCAATTGAGAAATTATTTACAAAATAACACATTCTTCTTGTGTAATTGTATTCATTGGTTGTTTTCAACGAAAACATAAAAACCTGCATACACTGTAAACGATAGTTTATTCAAAGAAATGACAGTCAAAAGAAACACACCCCCTTGTGGTTAGGTATTCCACTTGCAAATCCTTCACTGTGTAAGTGGAAAGCAAATATGAAAGAGCTTTTAGTAAATGGTCAGCTTTTCACTGACCGCATTCGAAAGCCAATATACAATCTTCCAGTTTTAGATGGCAGAGGAAAACCAGATCTCAAAATTTCATTTCTGCATAATCTAAGATATGCACAACAAATAAGTTAAAAGAAACCAGAAAAATACACCACACAGGGGTTATTAGCCAATGAAAAGTACAAAGGCTCTTTTAAGGAGCGTGGTGTGGGCTCTAGAAAGCTCCTATTACTGACTTTCTTAATACTCTTTAAGAGGGAGAACTGAGGAAAACAAAAACCTGAAAAATCTTTCCAAAGGAGAGTTGGTGACAAATCTTTATAAAAATAGGAAACCCATCCCTTCAGACTTAAAAAATTGATTTGAGGCAGTTGCAGGAGCAGCGAGAGGCTGAGCCCAGAATCCTTAGGGACAGCCCAGGGAAAGTCCTCCTTGTCTTAAAGGTGTTCAAGAAGCAAGTCAACCCCACCTATCACATAACGCGTCAGCAATTTTAAAGTAGAAACAACTGATGCCTGAATACAAGGTAAGACCTCTTGTATTACTGCCTTTCCTCAGAAGTGGCAAAAGTTCCTGATGCCCAAATCCAACAAGAAATTGAGGAGGATCTGAAGCTCAAGTTTATCCTTGGATGTAAAGGGATATCCTAGATATTATGAAGTTAACCCGGAGGGAGACCTTTAATAGTTAACCCAGATGAAGACCCTTAATAAAAGTGCAAGAGAGAACAGAGCCTAGTTTGTCCAATAGAGGCAGCACACAGGCCTAGCTGAAAAAAATCTCTCCCAACCATTTACTCAGCCTACCCCATGCCCTCAGGCTATAGATGCTTCCTTCTCTGTACCTCAGGGGTCAGCAAACCTTTTCTGTAAAGCGCCGATAGTAAATATTTAGACATCCCAAGCCATGTGATCCTGTCACAGCTATCCAGCTCTGCTATTGCACCATGAAAGCAGCCAGTGACACTACGTAAGTGAAGAAGTGTGGCTCGGTTTCAATAAAATTATTTACAAAAATAGGAGATGGGCCAATTTGTAGTACACGCCATATTTGCTGACCTTTGCAGTGTCACTCATAAAATGAGGGAAAAGGATGGAGGTGGAGGAAAGGGGAATTCAGTCATATTGTAATCGGCATAAATACATTTAGACAAATCTTTACATGTTAAGTATCAGTAGATTGAGAAACAGAAAACAAAGTATAAAAAACAAGGGAAAATATACTTCAGCAAAAATTGATGGAAACTAATATGAAAAAATGTAGTATGTAAATGACAGATGAAAAAATATCTTATAGTAGAAAGCAAACCCCTTGCACCTTCTCCCAGAGTACTTATGAGAGAATTTATAAGGACACAAATTTGTGTAACACTTCAAGGGTAAGTTAAAAATACAAAATAGAAATAAAGATTATATGGAAATATAAGTAACTATGGACTAACATATGACCAGTACTGAACAAAGAATAAACACATAACATAAATACAACAGGCAGCAGAGACTCAATTATTAGTATAGAATAGCACTGTCCAGTAGAACTTTCTGCAACGATTGGAATGATCTATAACTGTGCTAACCAATAGAATAGCCACAGTGACTACTGAACACTTAAAATGTAGTTAATGCAATCAAGGAACTAAATTTTACAATAAGAAGTTTTTAATTAATTTAGATTTAAATAGCCACATATGGCCAGTAGCTATTTATGGAAGTGCAGGTCTAGAGGACACTCTGGAGAATATTATAATGAACACAGAGAAAAAAAGAGGTTAAACAATTACAGTGAACATAATAAAAGATAATTATCCCAAATGCAGGAGGAATTTATGCTACAGATTCAAAGGGCACAGCGTATATTAATAAAATTCTGAAACATCACAATGGACAAGAATATATTTCCCATTTCTTTATTGAATTTTCAGGATAAAATCTCTTCAGGTATTCAAGAATTTTTTTTTAAGTTACTTAGAAGTGGAAGAAAATTGAGCTACCTTTTGACTTCTTCACAATAACATTTATCAACAGAAGACATGGACCACTGCTGAAGGAAAGAAACTGAGCCTAAAACGTTTCACATTCAGACATATTGTCATTCAAAGAAAAAAAGACAACAGGTAAAAATGAAAGAATTTGAGAAATATATTACACATTGTACCATATTATAAAATCTTCCTCAAAATCTGACCAAAGAAGAAATAAAAATGAAAGCCATTGTGAAAAAAGACTGGTGGCAAAATTTAAATCCATGTAAATATTTAACCAAACTTGAGTAATCATGTAAACTATGATCAGAAAATGTAAATATATTTTAATTTAAGAGGTAAATACTACCGTATAATAAAATACCTTAGGCCTGGTTCCCCAGAAGCACAAGCTGAAATGAGAATTTAAATATACATATATTTATTAAGGAAATGATCCTAGGAAACTATTGGTTAGGAAGTGGGGAAAAATAAGGATGGGAAAGCAAGCAAGCAACGTGCAAGTAACCAATTTCAGGCAAAACTTCAGCATAACATAGATGAGAGTGTCTTATTAAACCTGGCAGTTTGAACATGTATGTTTACCTCTTCTCTCTGTGAAAAACTATGGTAAAAGGAGAAAAAAAATTTAGCATAAACCTACAAGGGTGAGGAGAATAGGAAAGACAACAAAAAAAAAGTGTTGGAAGCTAGACAGTAGATGGGACATTTCCAGTTCTGGTCATGATTGAGTAGCTGGATTGAGGCTTACCTTCTCACAAAAAAATTAAAATCTGGAAAGATATATTAAACAACCGTCCGCACACACTGGATTCCAAGAGCTAGGGTCATTGAGGGAAGGAAAGCATATGTGGTAAGCCTCACCTTCATTCCAGCTTTCTCCTTAAGGGAATTTTCCAAACCTCGGCACAGGGAAATAGACCCCAAGAAGAGAGAAGGCCGATCATAAAGAAAAGAGTGAAAACAAGATATACTGTGCAAACACTAAACAAAAGAAAGCTGGTTTGACTATATTCACAAAGAACAAAATAGATTTTAAAGTAAGAAGTGTAAAAGATAAAGAAGGATAACACATCATAATTAAAAGGTCAATTCAAGGGGCACCTGGGTGGCTCAGTTGGTTAAGTGTCTGACTCTTGATTTCAGTTCAGCTCATGATCTCTGGGTCGTGAGATTGAGCCCCAAGTCAGGCTCCACTCTGGTCAAGGAGTCTGCTTAAAATTCTCTCTCCCTCTCCCTCTGTGCTCCCCCCTTAAAAAAACAAGGTCAATTCAAGGGGAAGGCATAACATTCCTAAATTAGTATATACTGTATAACATGGCTTTAAAATACCAAAGCTAATATTGACAGAACTAAAAGCAAAGGTAGATAAATCCACAATCATAGTTGGGGATTTTAACACATGTCTATCAGTACATGTCTATCAATTGATAGACAAACAAGCAGACAAAAGTCAGTAGGAGTAGAGAAGATTTGGATACAACAATTAATCAATCTGATCTCATTGACATATAGAACACTATATCCAACAAATGCATAATTCTAGGTTGAGTTGGNGTTTTTTTTTTTTTTTTTTTTTTTTTTTTTTTTTTTTTTTTTTTTTGGTACTTTGTAACTGTTTCTCCATGGCTTTCTAGTTTTTATTTTCTCTTCTGTTACCTTATCTTTGTTTCTCTATACCTACTGTGGCTTTCCCCCCTCTGTCATTTTTTTAAGGTTTTCTCAATATCTTAAAAACTTGTTTCATATATTTTGTCCATTTTTTTAGTTGTTTCAATTGGAAGGGTAAATATTGTCCACGTTACTCATCTTAGCTGGAAGAAGAGGCTTTTTCCTTAGCATTTTGGAATAGAAGCCAGAAAAATATATTCCAATTTGTTTCTGGGGGCATAAGTGTCTGGCTACCTGGAGTTCTGTGCATATAGAGAGGGTGGTGACTGGGAATTTAGGGGTCAACTTTTCTAAGTGTAGATTTTATTGATATTTTTGTATAAAATTAGGTTTTTATTTTTATTTATTTATTTATTTTTATTATGTTCAGTTAGCCACTGTATGTACATCATTAGTTTTTGATGTAGTGTTCCATGATTCATTAGTTGCATATAACACCCAGTGCTCATCACAACATGTGCCCTCCTTCATATCCATCACCTGACTACCCCCAAAATCTTGTTTTTGCTGTGTGTTCTCATTTCCACACACCATTGGGCTTTTTCTCCAGCTCCAGGTTTGTGAGGCCTAATCTAAACTTTCTCAGTTGTATCCTTCTCCTTAGACATTCTAGACTGTTACAATTCCCTCTATCCTCATTAGTTACAAGTCCTCCAACTGCACTTTTTCTTCCAGGTATTCACTGATACCTATTCATTCTCTCTCTGTGTCTCTTTCTCTCTTTCTCATTGAGAATATATTCTGTTGAAATTTCATCAATTTTATGCAGTCAGCCTGCCATACTGACCACAAAACCTGGTCTTTATATTTTTAATGCTGGTCAATTCTCTTAGCACTCTATATATTTATTTTTACTCAAGGAATCAATCAAACTATTTAGTAGAGTTTTAAGCAAAGCAAAGCAATTGAATATTTATTTAACATTATTCCCCCAGACTTCATGCTTCACTTAGCTTCAGGAGTCCAATTTATCATTTGTTGTCTACATTAGGTTCAAATCACAGAAATTAAATTAAAAGGCTTTTACATTTTATGCACAGTTGAATTATGTGTATTTAAAGTCAACCAAATAAAAAACAATAAAGTTTCACTTTGTATAGTATTTGAAATACATTATCTTATTTTATTTTTTAAAGATTTACTTATTTAGGGGCGCCCGGGTGTCTCAGTTGGTTGAGCATCTGCCTTCAGCTCAGGTCATGATCCCAGGGTCCTGGGATCAAGCCCCACATCGTGCTCCTGCTGGGTGGGGAGCCTGCTTCTCCCTCTGCCCCTTCCCCCGCTCGTGCTCTCTTTCTCTCTCTCTCTCTCTCATAAGTAAATAAAATCTTAAAGAAAAAGTAAATAAAGATTTACTTACTTGAGAGAGAGAGAGCATGAGCAGGGGGAGGGGCATAGAGAGAGGAAAAGAAGGTGACTCCCTGCTGAGCATGGATGGATCTGGACAAGGAGCTTGATTTCTCCACCCTGAGATCATGACCTGAGCCAAAACCAAGAGTCAAACGCTCAACCCACTGAGCCACCCAGGTGCCCCAGAAATAAGTTATTTTAAATTGAAATTAATTAAAATCAATTAATCCAATTATCAAAATCAATTAATTAAAATCAATCAAGAATTGCTACTTTCAGAATTGGCTGAGTGCATGCTATTTTTGCTCTTGCCACATGATGGCACCATTTTATTTTATTTTATTTTTTCTTTTTTTTTAAATTTTATTATGTTATGTTAGTCACCATAGGGGACATCATTAGTTTTTGATGTAGTGTTCCATGATTCATTGTTTGCATATAACAACCAGTGCTCCATGCAATACGTACCCTCCTTAATCACCTGGCTAACCCATCCCCCCACCTACCTCCCATCTGAAACCCTTAGTTTGTTTCCTGGAGCCCATAGTCTCTCATGGTTCATCTCCCCCTCTGATTCCCCCCCCTTCATTTTTCCCTTCCTTCTTCTAATGTCCTCCATACTATTCCTTATGTTCCACATACAAATGAAACCATATGATAATTGTCTTTCACATACAAATGCAGCCATATGATAAATGTCACTTAGCATAATCCCCTCCAGTTCCATCCATGTCAATGCAACTGGTGGGTATTCATCCTTTCTGATGGCTGAGTAAAATTCAATTGTATATATGGACCATACCTTCTTTATCCATTCGTCTGTTGAAGGGCATCTCGGCTCCTTCCATAGTTTGGCTATTGTGGACATTGTTGCTATGAACATTGGGGTGCATGTGCCCCTTCTTTTTACTACATCTGTATCTTTGGAGTAAATACCCAGTAGTGCAATTGCTGGGTCGTAGGGTAGCTCTATTCTTAACATCTTGAGGAGCCTCCATACTGTTTTCCAGAGTGGCTGTACCAGCTTGCATTCCCATCAACAGTGTAAGAGGGATCCCTCTTCTCCACATCCTCACCAACATTTGTTGTTTCCTGTTTTGTTAATTTTTGATGATGGCACCATTTTAGCTAATAATTATAAATATCATTCTCCAACAGAATTTTTCTCCAGTTCTGTATCCTTCGAATGCTACTAAGTCTCCAGAAATTATCCTCTACTGAATCAACTGTAATCACCAATTTATAGACCTGACCAAACTTACAGTTTGGATTTTGAACTGAAGAATAGTCAGGACTCATCCATCAAGGCTCTCCATAGATCTCTCCCTGTGGGGGCCTAAAGCTGTAGTTTCCTAAATGGTGTTGCTGTCAGGTTTCAGAGATGGCCTAATCAAAAGCTAGGTGAAGTACAAATTACAGTGTTCTGCTTGTACAGATACACGGTTCTGAGTCAGGTAAGGGTGCTTACACTGTGTGAATCCAAATGCTGAGAGATTAAAATGTGCCCCAGTCAATAATCAAAGATAAAATACTTGGGAAGATGGAGAGATAGTCTGCTGATTCACAAGGTAAGCATATTAAAGATCTTCAGTAAACATAATTTAATTATATACAAGAAATATTTATTTAGTGTTTTTTTTTTCCATGCCTCTTAAGGCCTTAAACATCAAGGACCATTTCTGGCCATGACTTTACCTTTTATATTATTTCTTCCCTTAATAAGAATAGCCAGCATTTTTCCAGAGCCTTCTATGTGCTAAATAACATGCTCTGTGCTTTGCGTTTTTTATGCCATTTAATTTTTACCACAAGCCTTCAGGGTAAGTATACTCATTATTCTACAGGTGAAGGAAGCTCAGACATTTACCTAGTATCATTCAGCTCATGAGTAACAGAGCTACGGTTTGAATCTGGATCCTTTGTGATCCAAAGCATACACATCAAGCTTCACTCCTTTGAATCTGTATACCTACACTTTCTATGTTGCCTGTTTTCCTATACAAATCAGCATCCCACCTATAATTCTGCCTGACAGTTGCCTGCTAGAGATAATTTATACATTCCTTGATTATTTATAACTGTTTAAAAATAATGGTGAAAGGGCTTCATATCTCTATTATGGTCCACTGCCCTAATGTACACCCTGACTGGCCCTTTGAAGGTTCTGAGGGTTTACTTGATAGAGCAATTCCACAGGAATGTACAGACCATTGCTGTGAAGGGTAGGTTCAAGTCTACATAGCCATCTTGGAACTGGAGAGGAGCCACTGAAGTGGTCAGTTTATTCGATGGGGTTGGCCATCAGATTAAAAGGCAGAGCTTTAGAATCTCAGAGTTGAAAGAGACCATGAAGATCACTGAATCCAAATAACCAAGCTTGAATGTAATCGTCCATAAGCCTACTCAGCAGCTGGCCAGCTACTCCTTGAATACTAGAGAATTCTATAGCTCAGGAATCAGTTTAAGTCTTGGGCCAGTCTAACTGTTCTTTTTCGTATGACACATATAGCAGGGATGACCAGCAACTAAGGAGATGGAGGTGGCCATGGCCATGAAATTGGTAGAGGCTTTCTCACTTGATCAGAACTTGTTCAGGAGCTGGGTCAGCTATTCCAGCTATCCCTGGAGGAAAACCATCAAGAGAAGCTTTGGCAAGGCAAGTGCTAAAGGAAAAAATTCTGATGGAGGCACAACAGGGTTAAAGCCTGTGAAAAGTATATTTATTAGTATTTTAATATACTTATGTGGTTCAACTTTTTGAGGTAAAATGTAAATGTACATAAATGAGTTCTGATTAAAGTTCTTAGAACAGTTGAATCAGACGACAGATCAAGATCTAATCAAGAAAAAATAGTCTTACAGTGTGAATCTGTGAAGACCTTAATTATGCTACATGCTAAAATCTTCTCCTGAACTTCACGTGTAAACAAAACTACATATTAATTTGAAGTCATCAAAAGCGCCTGGAAAAAACACATCTAGGACAGGTATAAGACAATAGTCTATAGATTTTCCTTTCCAACACCTAACATAATCACTTCCACAAGAGGGCACCAGTTGATATCTTATTCTCAATAAATGAAAGACCAGTTTGAAATAATGGGCTGTTGTTACATTCTGTACTTACGTAGTTACACCGAATATTTCAACATAATTCACACAGTATACTTGGGAAGATCTCCTTCATTTTTACTGTCTCTCAAGAAAAGAACATTTTAGGTTTCAGGAAGGTGCACTCCCAATCCATAAAAAAAAAAAATCTTTCATGTTAAAGTTGAGAATTGTTTAATTTTTAAAATAAATATTAAAATGTATTTTAGAAAAATGAATTCAAGCTATCAATATTTTTACAGTTTATTTCAAATGTGAAATTTGGCAAGATTGCTTTGCTTTAAATGACAAAACAAAAATGCCTCAATTTCCCCCTTTTTATGGGGATAAATCTAAGAGCAGAAGGCCTCAGCAGGGTCTTCAGAGTGTTCCTGAATTCATAGGTGAATTAAGTTTGGCAGATACTCCAATGTATCCTACGTTGCTCTTTGGAAATGATCAGTAAATCTCTGCTAGTTTAATCCTAGCATGAGCTTCCTAGTACGTACACACACAACACAGATACACACACACTACACTCTCAATACTTAAGACATTTTACATACTTAGGGCTCCTCCACTCTTCATCTTTCACACTGAGTCCTCCACTTGCTGTGTGCAAGGAATAATAGGAGAATTGGCAGAAAAATCTGTTTACCCCCTGGGATAACAGTGTCAAATTGGTCCTTTCTAGGAACCGTGGAAGACTTTCATAATTTAGCATGTTTTTCCATAGTGTTGGTCTCTATGCACAAAGGAGGAAGTGTTTAGCAATAAAAATTGTATTTATTGAGCACCTAATTGTCCCAGGCATTATGCAATAATAATTGTACCATGCACATTTTATTTTATCCTCTTAACAACACAATAATTTAGGTATTACCAGTACTCTCATTTTATAGCTGAGAAAACTGAGTTGCAGAGAAGTACTTCCCCAAGGTTTCTTGCCCTATGAGGGCCAGGATTTGGATACAGGTCTATCTTATTCCCAGGCCCCAAACTTTTAACGACTATTCTTCATGACTCTCTGAAACCCAGCAAGAACTCCATGATTTACCAGGCTTACATCTTGGAATCAGGTCCTAGGATGTATCTAGTACCCGCAGGTTATATTTGGACAAGGGTGGATCATGGAAATCCATGGTTTCCTTTGATGGCTATCATAGGAAGTGGGAAAGATAAAGCAAAGTTATTTCCAAATTTTAACTGGCTCTCAAAGTGTCGTCAGCCACCTCTGAACACTCTGATTAGGTCAAGGATAGGCACATGACCCAAGGCACATTTCAGGATTTTTATTTGAGCAACTGGGAAAGCAGACTCTCCACTGCTGATGTGTGATGGCATGAGTCTTGAGTGGGCCTCCATAAAAACCCTGAGACTCTTCCGCCTACCATTTATTATCCAGAGAAAACAGAGAGGAGATAGAGACCCTGGGGATACCACTGTGGCCAGGAATCAATAGGGCCTGAAGCCAGGTCTTTTTATTTGACATTTTTAGTTATGTGAGACAATATACTTCCTACTGGCCAAGCCATTTTTTTTAAAGATTTTTATTTATTTTTTCGACAGAGATAGAGACAGCCAGTGAGAGAGGGAACACAAGCAGGGGGAGTGGGAGAGGAAGAAGCAGGCTCATAGTGGAGGAGCCTGATGTGGGGCTCGATCCCACAACGCCGGGATCATGCCCTGAGCCGAAGGCAGACGCTTAACCGCTGTGCCACCCAGGTGCCCCTGGCCGAGCCGNCCACAACGCCGGGATCATGCCCTGAGCCGAAGGCAGACGCTTAACCGCTGTGCCACCCAGGCGCCCCTGGCCGAGCCATTTTATGTCAAGTTCCCGGTCACTCATAACTGGAGGTACCCTAGCTGATTCAGCCAGCTCAAACACAACAGTATAGCAGCATATTGAACAGGCTTTCCCTAACTTGGCAGCAAGTCTCAGAACAGAGAACAACACATGTGAAGTCATGAAGTCCCTGCATTCTGAGGAGAGCAGCCAGACACCTCCCTCAGGACTTACAAAGAGTCCGCAGAACTGACCCACCCACATGTGACTGCCTCCCTCCTCCAGTATGATGGGAAGAGGATAGGGTGAGAGTCAATGGATTCCTTTCACTCAGGGAAACTATAGGGTTTAGATGAGAGACAATTCACTCCTCCTTTACCAGGGAGAAGAGAAGGGTGCTCCCACCAAGGCAAGTGACTCGGAGGCTCCAAGAAAATAGCTCAGAGCAGGGGGCCAAATGGATGGATCCCTGGTGAAATGGCTGCTTAGGCAGTGAACTGGCTGATTTGTCCTTGTGCCTATTTGGGTGGGAAGAAAGCATCTAAAGAGAAAGAGCAAAGGGGGAGAGGGGTCAGTTTCCTCTATTATTGTTTGGTGGCAAAGATGAGCGAGTTGACTGTGGGTCAAATGAATACTACAGAAAGTAGCAGGTTTAGGCATCTGGCCATGCCCACAGTGGTGTCCTCCTGGCAAAGGGACTCCAGTAACAAAGCTGTAGGGTGATGGTACAAGAAAATGGGAGGTGGAAGAGATGGAGTTCAAGAGTGAACTGCAGAGTGGATGGGTCCTACAGGGCCCTCTGAAGGACTCATACATGGACCACACAAGAAAGATCACAAAGGAAGGAGGGGAGTTAAATCAAATTTGAGATTGATACTTTAAAATAACTGAGTTTTAATGGCTCAAAGTGACTGGAAATTAATGGAATCTATCCCAGATGGTATTAAGCGACAAGAAATGGAAAATGAATGAGGCATGGTTGAAGGCAGTGACTGGGAGAAATAAAACCTTTATGTATTTCTACCCCCACTGAGTTGAGGCTACTCAGTAACTCTAGTGGGATATTGGAGAATTCCTCCTTCACCATACAGACACCTGAAAATGGATCAAGGAGCAATAAAAACTTTGGCATTAGGTCAGGAGTAGCAATAGCAAATTCAGCACCAGTATCTCTGTCTACAGTTGCACTGAACTGTTGGTCTTTCTATAAATCCTATTTCAGGAGACTGCTAGAATGGAGCAGGGAAGGGCTAGGCCAAGGGGAAGGTCCAGGTGTATGTCCAATGGTTATACAGGTTGCATTAAACTGGACAACTACCCAGTTATCAATTTAGATTCTTATTTTGGTATAAGAAACTAGTACTTTCCTATATAAAATTATATCTCTTATTCTTTCTATATGGTGAGAGGTGTTAATTCTATTTCAAGGTATAATTTTATTTTTTATTTTATTTTTTTGGGGGGGGGATAAAGGGGTAGAGGGAGAGGGAGAGAAAGAATCTTAAGCAGGCTCCACGCCCAGTGTGGAGCCCAAAGTGAGACCCAATCTCACAACCCTGAGATCATGACTTGAGCCAAAATCAAGAGTCAGACACTTAACTAAGTCACCCAGGTGCCCCTTAAGGTTTAATTTTAAATGATTACTCTCATCCTTAAAATTTTTTCAAGGGATTGGAGACCTCTAGAATAATTTTGGAAAGGCTACTGGGGTTTGGGAGAATGAGAGGCTTTGCACTCAAGTATCTAGAGGGATCAGCAGGCAGGGAATGTAACCAGGGAAATGGGCTGGGTGGGGCAGGGGAGAATTGCAGAGTACACGCCTCATCAAATGACGCAGCTGCTACTCAACCCATTTACTGGTGCTATGTGAGTGTGCATACCTAGCTTAGCCAAGTCTTCCAATTTTCAAGAGAAATGAAAAATTCAGGTTTTTATATAAATCTCATCATTTCTAAGTGTTGGCAATTATTCAAAATTTTTAAACAGCACTGTATAGGCCAAATGAAACACATCTGTGAGCTGATATGGCTGGTGGATTGCCAGCAACCTCTGGCATAGGTAATGGGAGAAGGTGGTTGGAACTGAAAAAAGGAATGAAGGCTTGGGGTCTGTCAGTCACTACTGCTCCTAAAATGAGCTCTGAACCAGAGGCATCTCTCAGACTGGAAATAGGAACTTTGTAGGAAGTCTGAGGGGTAAAGAAAGCAGGACAAATTCTGCTAATGCTGAAGAATGAGGCACTGGTGCCCCTAGGATGAAGTCACTTGCCACAGGACACACATCAGCTCAGAAAGACTCATTTCAGGCGCCACTGAGAACAGGTAAAGAGACTGAAATCCAAATAAAGCCAGAACTTGCTTTAGAAACATATAGCTGAATGTGCTATGGGTAAGACCAAAAGGATATTTTAAAAAGTGGACCAAAGATAGAAAGGTATCAAAACTGGAGGTATCAGAAATACCCGGGAAGAGAAGAAAGATACAAATGCCAGGTTCTTTCAAAAACATTTAAGGCCCAGAGGAAGAGATTTTGAGAGCCTACAAGCTGAATGTCTTCCTTCCCTGGGATAGTATCACAGGGCTGACTTGAATATAGATAGGTGAAAGAGATGTTGGTCCATGTACAGAAGTGAGATCAGAGCAGGTTATGATTGGTTCTGAGGAAATGCTACAACCAGAAGCTGGCTATGAGGTTAGCATCTTGGTTAAACATCTAATGCAGACAGGGCTGCATATATTTCAGAGTTGCAATATATATCCAGCTGGATAGGGCTGGATATATAAATTTCTAAGACAAGAACTCATCTAGCATTTGAATTATTGTTGTAGTCTCCTAACTGGTCTCCTTGCTTCTGAACTTGACCTCTACAGCCCTTTCTCAACAAAGTGATCCCTTTAAGACTTAAACCTGATCATATCACTCCTCTCCTAAAAATTCTTCCACGGCTTCCTATCTCACTTAGAATAGATGCCAAAATCCTTAAAATGGTTGACAAGGCCTTGTCTAGCCTCGGCTATGTCATATCTAACGTCATTTCCTCCAACCCCCACCTCTTGCCCATTCTGCTCCAGCCATGCTGGCCTCCAGCCATTCCCTGAACACATCAACACATTCAGGATCTTTGTACTTCCTGTTTGCTCTGTCAGAAGGGTTCTCCTCCCAGATATCTGCATGGTATACCCTTCATTTCCTGCTTGGTGCACATCATCAGAGCATCCTTTACTGACCACACAATGCAAATAGCAGTACTCCCACCCAGCTTACTCTTTTTCCATAACTCTGGTTGTGTCTTTCATATTACTTATCACTACCTGTTATATTGGTTTTTTGTTTATTTTCCTATAATCATCTCTTCCCATTAGATTGCAAACTGCATTAGGATTTTGTCCCCTGATATATTCCCGAAGTCCAGAACAGTACCCACTGCATAGGAGGTGCTTGATAAATATTTGGTGAATAAAGAAGTGAATGAATGAATGAATGAATGAACAAAGTTAAAAAAAAAACCACTTCTAATAACCTCTGAAAAAATTGACAGTCACAGACTAGGGAGCTACTTAGATCATTTTGAAAGAAATTTGGAACCTTTGGGCTGTTTCCAAAATTAAAAAAATATATGATTACCCTTGTCTATTCCTCCTCTGTGATGAGTAATGTTAGTTACATGAAGTTGAAAGAATGGGTGGTTGCTTTCTGGAAAGAAGGAAGGCTGACTCCTTGAAAACTGTTGAAAGATACGAAACGAGTAGATAGAGTTCCAGGCTTGCATGAAGAAATTGGCTCTGAAGTTGGCCAGTACAGGACCCATATGTGGGTTTACAACTGAGAGGACACTATGTCTAAAAACTGTTACTGTGCTCATGCCAGAATCTGTAATCAGGACCTATGACTTTTCTGGATTTCTTAACTTAAAAAAAAAGTCCATGATTTAGATGTATTTCTTCAGAATGCTGGCTGTCATCAAGATCTAGTAGTGACAGCAGTCCTTAGGGAGAGCTAACAGGCTTTCCTTATTTGCTAAGCATTTTTATTTCTTCTGTAATACATATTTATGAAACATGATGGGGAGAGATAGGCAAATATTTGAAAGATTTTTTCCCCGAAGCTTTTCTCTTTCTCTCTCTTTCTTTCTCCAAGGCCATGGATGTGTCTGTCTGTACATATGCGTAAGTATATTTATTTCCACTCACATAATTATCTTCAGTCACCCTTTGCTGCTACAAGTGGGTGGGAAGGGGCTAGGCACAGGATGAGTAATTTAATTCATTACCTAATATTAGGCATTTAACATCACATTAATCAGCCTCGACTGGAAAAGACTAAGGAACAAAATGACTCCCATGTTACTGTAATAAATGTCTATATTTGAGATGGGCAAGGCCTTAGCATTTTTAAGCATTTTATATTTGCTTGGTGTTTTGAATTTTAACTTTATTTAGTTTCAAAAGTTTTTCAAGTTCCAGTGTAGAAAACAGAGCTTTGTTTTTAGAATAATTTTAATTCAAGTTTAATAAACTCAAGATGGAGAAATGACTCAAAAACAATGAAATGTGTTTTTCTAAGCAAGCATATTAGGTTATAATACAAAGAAAACATGTGAATAAAACCACAAAGAATACAATTTTTAATTAGAATATTTTATGGGCCCAGTTTCCCTTGTAGAATATATAGAATTATGTGCCAAATTCTCATTAAATGTAACAAAAACGATGCAGAAAAGCACAACCACCCAACAGTCAAAATATGACTTAAGACCAGAGTTGCTTCATTTCTTGCAATTGACCAAAACCTCACTTAGGTTGTCCCATAATTGAGGGGACTTGTTGTGGCCTCTAACAATGAGAGAATACTCTGCTCTTTGGCTTTATCTAGGGAGTCCTCTCTCTATCACCACTTCTGAATTCTGTTGTTCCATCTACTTTATATTTTAGAAACTTAGAATCCATTTCTTTATTCATTCATTGACTCAGTTAGGAAAAAAATTGAACTCTGAAGTTCAATACCCCCTACCCCAGGGGAAATAATGACATATGGGTCAAATTTTAGTCAAAGATTATAATCTAGAAGATGAGATGGTATATACATATGTCATTATATTCTAGGGTTTGGTATGATCTTGGTTATACACAGTCAACTTCCATAGGAATTTAAAGAAAGGAGCTATCATTTCCAGAAAGATCAGGATGGTTTTCATGGACAAGGTGACACATAAGCTGGACATCTAAGACTAGACCATATGTCAAGACTAGAGACAAAGAAGGGAGAAGGGTGTTGGTGGGAGAATACCAAAAAAAAAAAAAAAAAGAATTACAAGTGGAAGAAATAACATGAGCTAACCCACTGGAGCAGGAAAAGCCAGGAAGAGTTCTGGAAATGGAAACTAGTAAAGATTTTTTGAAACACAATGATCAAGTAGAAAAGGTGGTTGTATATAGAAGGAAAGCCTTAAATCAGATAGTGTAGGTGTTTGAATGCCAAGGTGTATTACTTAGGAATGATGAAACAGACAATCTAACTAAAACATATGGGCATTTATTGTTTTCTTAACAAGAAATCTAGAAAGAGGCAGTCTCAGTGTTGTGTCAGCAGTTCAACAGAGTTCTCATGGACCAGAATCTTTCTACTTCTACTCTGCCAACCTTGAGGACTTTTTATCTTTATATAAGCCTCCTCATGGTCACAAGATGGATGCAGAAGTTCCAGGCATTATATTCACATTGTAGACACAAAACAGAATACTAACTACCACATATGTTCTTTTAATCAGAAAAGCAAAGTCTTTCTCAGGATCCCTATTAGTCTTATATCTGTCTAAAGATGAGTCAACAGCCACTTGCAGCTGAAAGAGAGGCAGACAAAGAGGTTTTTGCTTTTCAGCATTTATAGTGGGACTGGCAAAGAAGAAAAGTGTTGGGGATGGCCAGTGCCTTAGTTAGCCATCTGCCCAAGCTATGGAGGACTGTATGGGTCTTACAGGCAACAGATAGTTGTTAAAGATTTTAAGAAGAGAAACAACACAGAGTGAGACTTTAATATGACTGATCTGAAGGTGGTGAAAAGAATGAATTTGAGAGCAGAGAGACTAGAGGCAACAAGGAAGATTAAGAACATGTCTCATTTTAAACACGTATTCACTTCCAAGTGGGGCAGAGTTTGATGACAGGAATATGAGTTTGTGTCAGTTTTTTCTCCTGTCTTCAAATGGCTTTAAAATCACACTTTGTTCACCACACCATGCTATAGGTGGGCAACACTGACCCAAAGTTAACCTACCTGCCTATAGACATCTCTACTTAGATACCCCACCATCATCTCTGCTTCATCACTTCCAACAGTGGATTTAAATGGCCACCATGACAAAAATATTTTATGGCCAAAGGCATATTTTTGTATTGTGTCAAATCATTTTATCTTATTAGAAAGAATAGGAGGTGTATTAGTATCTTTTTCAGAGAAACATGAAATAGATGGAAGTGATTCTAAGGCCAAATTTGAATTGGAAAAAAAAAAACAGTATTCATTCTTCGTATTATTCACAATTATAATGTGTTTATAATTCAAAGATAATATTTTGATTACATAAAGTACAAAGAGTTTGACATGCTGCTTATACTTACTGATATAGGACATTCACCACTTATTCTATGAAAAAATGGACAATTATGAAAGACTTTATCAAAATTTACATATAACATTCTTTAACTGGTTGGCAAGCAAATTTTGAGGCAATAAAAGTTATCATTTCCCTACCAGAAGTATGTCAGGTATTAGAATAACCTATGAAAGCAAGGTGTCTGCCCCAGCCCATCACTTATTCTTTAGTTATGCTGGATAATTTGTACAAACTGCTTCAAATTGGTTTTAGGTTGAAGTGAAGATAATTAAGTAAATAAATAAGAACAAGATATGTTGGAAGAATGGTTACAGGACCAGGAGCCTGGCTTTCGTAATAAATGACAATTGAATCTGATGCCTAAAATGTAATGTGTTGTAACCCCAGCATAGCCACTGCTGCTACTTCCTGAGTGTCAGTATAGCAGAGTGGTGAGGGGACAGGCTCTGGAATCATAATGTCTGCGTGCGACTTCCGGAGTCATCACATACTGGCTGTGTGACTCTGGAAAAGTTAGTTTCCTTTCTGTGACTCAGTCTGCTCATCCATAAAGAAAAGGATTACTGTGAAGATTCAATGATAATCCACATGAAGCATGTGGAACAGTGACTGGAGCATGCCACTGTTGCTGCTGTGGCTATGACTACTACTACTGCACTACACTATAGTGCTACTCCTGCTGCTGCCGCCACACTGTTTACTACTACCACCACCACCATTACTAACTACTGCTGCTGCTGCCGCCACACTGTTTACTACTACCACCACCACCACCACCATTACTAACTACTGCTGCTGCTGCCCGCCACACTGTTTACTACTACCACCACCACCACCACTACTATTACTTGTACTACTGCTACCATACTACCACTATTGGCCTGCTGTTGCTGCAATTACTACACTACTACTACTACTACTACTACTACCACAACTATTACATTACCACTACCACTGCCACTCTGGTAATAGCCCATGTGGAAATACTTTTTTGATAGAAAATACAACAGAAAAGTCCCAAAGTTTGCTCTTGCAAAGATCCTCAAATGATCTGGCTGGCAATGATCTCAGGTGATCTGTCTGCAACATTTGACATAGTCATTTTAAACTCAATTCACTGTCTTCTCTTGATTTCTAGGATGCTGCCCTCTTTTAGTATGTTTTTTCCCTGTGTCACTGTCTGTTCCTTCTCAGCCTCCATTATCAGTTCTTGCTCTTCTTCTTGAACTCCTAACAGGAGTATCATATTAGTATTAGCATCAGTATTGTATTAGTATTAGTGTGTTAGTTCTGGGGCTCAATCCTTGGTCCTTTCCTTTTATCTTTAGTCATTCCTGAAGTGATATTTTCCAGTCCCAAGGTTTTAAATATTAACTAGGTGCTGAGGACTCTAGGTTAAACCTATCTCTCAAATGTCAGTCTTATTATCAAATTGTCTATTTCACATTTCTACTTAGATATCTAACAGACTTTTTAAATAATATGGCCAGAATGAAAGTCCTGATCTTCTCTCAGGAATCTGTCCTACATGCAATCTCCTCTATTTCTGTTTAAGGCAATTCCACCATTCCAGTCATTTAGGCTAAAAACCTCAGACTTACCCTTGACTCTTCTCCTTCCCTCCTCTCTACCATCCATCAAGAAATCATATTGCCTCAGTGTTGAAAACAGATATGGGCTCTGACCAGTTCTCCCCACTTCTACTGCTACCATCCTAGTCTAAGCAACCATCATCTTTCCCCTGGACATCCAAAATAGCTTCCACAGTAGATCGTTTGCAAAAATGGCAGCAATTATTCCCCTTGCTATAGCATACCCCTTTGTAATTTAGCCTTGGAGCTTCTCTATCAAGATGTGGAATTTATTCCTCTAATTCTTCAATTTGTGTAAACCTCATGACTTGCTTCAACTAATATAATATAGCCCCCCAAGTGATAGGAGTGCCAGTTTTGAGCCTAGGTTTCAAGAGATCTTGCACACTTTCGCTTGTTCTCTTGAAACCCTGCTGCCATTATGTGAATAAACATGTGGCCCAGTCATCCCTATTGTCTAAGCCAACAGCTAGGCAGCTACGAGGCAGAGCCACTCAGCTGACCTGTAGCCGACTGCAGGCAAGACCAGTAGAACTGCCCACTTCAGCCCAGCCGAATTTGCCCATCCACATAATTGTGAGCTAAGTAATGGTTCTTGTTTTCAGCCACTAAAATATGGGATGGTTTTCACTGAGCAATAGCTGATGGATACAGCTTCCTAACATACATCCCTACTGCTACTCTTGGCCTCTAATGTCTGTTCTCTGGACAGCAGACAAGAATAACTTTTTAAAAAAAATAAATCAGAATTATATCACTCTTTTGCTCAACACTCTACAGTGGCTCACTTTACAGGAGTCTGTAAGGCTCTAACTCATATGGCCTTCTGTTACCACTCTGCCCACATCTCCTACTACTCTACCCTTTGTGCTTTCCATCCCAGCCATACTGACTTCCTTGCTATTTCTTTAATATACCGGACACACTCCTGCCTTAGGAATTTGCTTCAGTTGATCAGTCTGCCTGAAACGCTCTTTCTCTAGCGAGCCCCTTGGCTAACTCTTTCCGTATCTTCAGATATTTTTTCAAACCTCATATTCACAACAAGGCCTCCTCTATTTAATAAAACAGCCTGATTTCCATCCCCAATATTCCCAGTCCTCCTTATCCTGCTCTACTTTTTTTCATGTTTTCCTTTCACATTATCATCTTCTAATATATTATGTAATTTACTTAAGTATTTGTTGTATGTATCTCTGTATTATCCAAGGTTCTCTAGAGAAGCAAAACCAATTGAGTGTGTGTGTGTGTGTGTGTGTGTGTGTGTGTGTGTGTGGAAAGAGAGAGACTTTATTTTAAAGAATTGGCTCACCTAACTTTGGGGACTGGCAAGTTCAAATTTTGCAAGGCAGGCCAACAGGCTAGAGACCCAGGCAAGAGTTGATGTTGCAGCTGACTCCAAAGGCAGCCTGGAGAGAGACTTCCTTCTTCAGGAGACCTCAGTCT
>NC_048220.1:109282742-109325694 GCF_002007445.2 Ailuropoda melanoleuca | reverse complement strand
TAATTATTTCTCATTGTGTGAATTAAATCAATGTCACAAAAATCATCTCTGGTGATCTCTGTCCATCTACATGTCTCTTTACCTATCTACCAATCTTTCTCCATTTACTCTACAAAGTTCCAATGTTTTGCACACTAAAATGATCCATGGGCATCCAAATTACATTGTAAATGTCCATCACCCTTCTGCTCTTTGAGTCAAGGTCAGTATGGGCTGTCTGCTAAATTCAGATTAGGGAGAGTCTGCTAATCAATGGCACATCAGTTCAAACTGCCCTTCAGACTCGAGTGGTTGCAAATCTTTCTGTGATCACAGTTTAGAAAGTGGTCTTTATTTTATTTGTTTTTGAGAGGCTACAAAGGCCATAACCTTCTCATGGGATAAACTACCAGAATTGTATATAACCTTCAAGAACAAAAAATCTCCAAAACTCAGGCTGTCTGAGGAAGGCAATGACATTTCTGAATATTTACTGTTCTCTTTCAACAGTAGCACACAATAATGGAGCAGATTAAAAGACTATGGCACACTTTTTAAAATAAGATATAAACAGGGGTGCCTGGGTGGCTCAGTCAGTTAAATGTCGGCCTTCAGCCCAGGTCATGATCCCAGGGTCCTGGGATGGAGCCCTGCACTGGGCTCCCTGCTCAGCGGGGAGCCTACTTCTTCTTCCTCTGCCTGCCATTCCCCCTGCTGTGTGCTCTCTCTCCATGTCAAAAAAATAAATAAAATCTTAAAAAATAAAATAAAATAAGATACAAACAGCACTTCATTCATCCATTCATGAGACATTTTTATTTAAACTATCTGTAGATTTTTCTTTTAGAAAATCTAAGTAATAATACATAAGCATATATGTAAACATTAATTTCAAAGTTGGGTATTTACATTTTGGATGGTTGGGACATAACTCAGAACATACTGATTTCCATATAAAATTCAAATGAATTTAGAACATATTTACAGAGTTGATTAGTGTCATCTGCCAATGATTAGCAACTCTTTTATTGCTAATTGAAGAAAGCAACAATGAGTGTTCTTTTTTTTTTAAAGATTTTACTTATTTATTTGACAGAGACAGACAGCGAGAGAGAGAACACAAGCAGGGGGAGAGGGAGAGGAAGAAGCAGGCTCCTAGCGGAGGAGCCTGATGTGGGGCTCGATCCCAGATTGCCGGGATCACACCCTGAGCCGAAGACAGATGCTTAATGACTGCACCACCCAGGAGCCCCAGCAATGAGTGTTCTGGACCAAGTAGATATGAGGGGCTCTTTAGAGATTTTTCCATAACTCAATAAAAATATAGTGTATATTAGTAGTGTATACAAAGTATTAGTTACCCATTGCTAGCAGCATAATCCAAATTTATTCCAGAATCCCTAGAAACCTAAGATATGTTTTCTAATCCTCTGGGTAGTCTAAAGTATTAAAATAAATTCCCTGGCTGGCTTTTGCAATTCATTTCCATCTTTGGAGCATATAATATTTTTTTGAATACATATTGCTAGCATCAGAAAAGTGAAGCCCATAAAAGAAAAAAGTAAAAGAAATCATATTTTAAAAAGGGGAAATGGTGAGTATTTTACTGGTACTTGTAATAAGTTTCCTGGTTTTTTTGTTTTGTTTTGTTTTTTTTTTTTAACTGGCTTGGATATCAGATATCAACCCTGGTAATTTTCTTTCTGGAAATTTGTTCTGCATAACAAAAGAATATCACCAATAATTTTTTAGAAATAATTTATGGACTTATAAGCTCTTATAGTATAATTTGTAGCTAGGTAGCCTCCCCACCCAATACCCTTATGAAAAATATTAACTACTTTCACAGACTTTGTCTAGAAGTTCACTGTGAAGACATTTAATTTCTTCCAAGTTAACTTGTGTTTGGATCAGTATACGATTTCATCTAAAGTTAGATTGATTCTGGCTATTTCTTCTCCTTACTGGGCAGTTTTAGGAGGCTAAAAAAATTTTTTAATAGTCAGAGTAGCATGAGTATCAGTGAGAGTAGTAATATTTCTGAAAGCTTTTACCCCATTATTGGAACAGCATGGCAAAAAGAATTTCTTTCTAGGCCTACCCTAAGTGGTTGAAGGAAGAGTATTTATGATACTACAAAAAATACCTTAATATAATTTGCCCTGAAGCTGATCTCTGGTTAAGAAAAGTAGAAATGGTAAAGCTGTATTCTAAACTCATCTACCCCATAAAACTACAAGTAACGTGACTCTCCTAGTGGAAAAACAGAGGTAATGAACTAAACTATACTGTGCAGTCATTCTTAGGATGCTAAGGTTTCAATGGTCCTTGTACATTATTTGCTTTGATCTCTTCTTTCTTCAGATGCTAAAATTGAAATCGGGGGGGGGGGGGGGAAAAACAAAAAAAGTTAACAGCAAGTGAAATCTTAATCCATCATCACTTATTAATTTTTCACTGTGTCACGGGTAATATAGCATTAAATATATAATGCAGTATTGAATTTTAATTGCCATTTTAATCATAGCACTCGTATTGTGCAAGTAAAAAACAATGTAAGAATAAAGTAAAACCAAAGTCTGTCAGGTACTATTTTTATTTTCTCAAAGTATAAACAAGAGCTGCCAACAAATAAAAAGCAAAAAGAATACAAGTAGAAGGCAGCCAATACCATCTATAAAATTGTCAATAGATAAAAGCAGAGCCCAGAGATAAATGCAGTCTATGTGCTTGCTTCTTAGTGCACCTGTCTCTTTTGTTTCCTTATAAAAGAGCAGAAATAACAGTACCTATTACCATATAAGTGTAGAATGATTCTTGCTGGCCTAGGAAAATATTTATAAAGTGATAGATCTAAATATAGAAATGTTCTGGGGCGCCTGGGTGGCACAGCGGTTAAGCATCTGCCTTCAGCTCAGGGCATGATCCCGGCGTTATGGGATCGAGCCCCACATCAGGCTCTTCTGCTGTGAGCCTGCTTCTTCCTCTCCCACTCCCCCTGCTTGTGTTCCCTCTCTCGCTGGCTGTCTCTATCTCTGTCGAATAAATACATAAAATCTTAAAAAAAAAAAAAGAAATGTTCTTCATTCAATGTGAATTATTGATATTTGAACACTCAAAAGGGTAAACTACTAATCTGTAAAGAGTATCAAACTTGAATCATTTCATCTAGCCGTGATTCTAAAATATTCTATTTCTTTTGACAATCAGTACAGCTCTTTTCTATAGAAGCCCTTCTTCTTTGTACACTCCATTGTCAAGCCATCTCCGCAAGAATAAATTCAACAAACGCTGGTCACTTATCATATCAGGAACTACTAGGTACTGCTGGAGAAATAAAGATGGCTAGGATACTCTCTGGCCCCAAAGACTGGAACTATCTAGTTAGGAGAGATGAAGGAGTAAAGAAATACTTAGCTAATTATTCAAGTCAACTGAAATCCTTTCTCAAACAAGATGGGTTACAAATTATNTCTTTTATTGCTAATTGAAGAAAGCAACAATGAGTGTTCTTTTTTTTTTAAAGATTTTACTTATTTATTTGACAGAGACAGACAGCGAGAGAGAGAACACAAGCAGGGGGAGAGGGAGAGGAAGAAGCAGGCTCCTAGCGGAGGAGCCTGATGTGGGGCTCGATCCCAGATTGCCGGGATCACACCCTGAGCCGAAGACAGATGCTTAATGACTGCACCACCCAGGAGCCCCAGCAATGAGTGTTCTGGACCAAGTAGATATGAGGGGCTCTTTAGAGATTTTTCCATAACTCAATAAAAATATAGTGTATATTAGTAGTGTATACAAAGTATTAGTTACCCATTGCTAGCAGCATAATCCAAATTTATTCCAGAATCCCTAGAAACCTAAGATATGTTTTCTAATCCTCTGGGTAGTCTAAAGTATTAAAATAAATTCCCTGGCTGGCTTTTGCAATTCATTTCCATCTTTGGAGCATATAATATTTTTTTGAATACATATTGCTAGCATCAGAAAAGTGAAGCCCATAAAAGAAAAAAGTAAAAGAAATCATATTTTAAAAAGGGGAAATGGTGAGTATTTTACTGGTACTTGTAATAAGTTTCCTGGTTTTTTTGTTTTGTTTTGTTTTTTTTTTTTAACTGGCTTGGATATCAGATATCAACCCTGGTAATTTTCTTTCTGGAAATTTGTTCTGCATAACAAAAGAATATCACCAATAATTTTTTAGAAATAATTTATGGACTTATAAGCTCTTATAGTATAATTTGTAGCTAGGTAGCCTCCCCACCCAATACCCTTATGAAAAATATTAACTACTTTCACAGACTTTGTCTAGAAGTTCACTGTGAAGACATTTAATTTCTTCCAAGTTAACTTGTGTTTGGATCAGTATACGATTTCATCTAAAGTTAGATTGATTCTGGCTATTTCTTCTCCTTACTGGGCAGTTTTAGGAGGCTAAAAAAATTTTTTAATAGTCAGAGTAGCATGAGTATCAGTGAGAGTAGTAATATTTCTGAAAGCTTTTACCCCATTATTGGAACAGCATGGCAAAAAGAATTTCTTTCTAGGCCTACCCTAAGTGGTTGAAGGAAGAGTATTTATGATACTACAAAAAATACCTTAATATAATTTGCCCTGAAGCTGATCTCTGGTTAAGAAAAGTAGAAATGGTAAAGCTGTATTCTAAACTCATCTACCCCATAAAACTACAAGTAACGTGACTCTCCTAGTGGAAAAACAGAGGTAATGAACTAAACTATACTGTGCAGTCATTCTTAGGATGCTAAGGTTTCAATGGTCCTTGTACATTATTTGCTTTGATCTCTTCTTTCTTCAGATGCTAAAATTGAAATCGGGGGGGGGGGGGGGATANGGGGGGTGATACAACTTGTCCAAAGTTAACAGCAAGTGAAATCTTAATCCATCATCACTTATTAATTTTTCACTGTGTCACGGGTAATATCATTAAATATATAATGCAGTATTGAATTTTAATTGCCATTTTAATCATAGCACTCGTATTGTGCAAGTAAAAAACAATGTAAGAATAAAGTAAAACCAAAGTCTGTCAGGTACTATTTTTATTTTCTCAAAGTATAAACAAGAGCTGCCAACAAATAAAAAGCAAAAAGAATACAAGTAGAAGGCAGCCAATACCATCTATAAAATTGTCAATAGATAAAAGCAGAGCCCAGAGATAAATGCAGTCTATGTGCTTGCTTCTTAGTGCACCTGTCTCTTTTGTTTCCTTATAAAAGAGCAGAAATAACAGTACCTATTACCATATAAGTGTAGAATGATTCTTGCTGGCCTAGGAAAATATTTATAAAGTGATAGATCTAAATATAGAAATGTTCTGGGGCGCCTGGGTGGCACAGCGGTTAAGCATCTGCCTTCAGCTCAGGGCATGATCCCGGCGTTATGGGATCGAGCCCCACATCAGGCTCTTCTGCTGTGAGCCTGCTTCTTCCTCTCCCACTCCCCCTGCTTGTGTTCCCTCTCTCGCTGGCTGTCTCTATCTCTGTCGAATAAATACATAAAATCTTAAAAAAAAAAAAAGAAATGTTCTTCATTCAATGTGAATTATTGATATTTGAACACTCAAAAGGGTAAACTACTAATCTGTAAAGAGTATCAAACTTGAATCATTTCATCTAGCCGTGATTCTAAAATATTCTATTTCTTTTGACAATCAGTACAGCTCTTTTCTATAGAAGCCCTTCTTCTTTGTACACTCCATTGTCAAGCCATCTCCGCAAGAATAAATTCAACAAACGCTGGTCACTTATCATATCAGGAACTACTAGGTACTGCTGGAGAAATAAAGATGGCTAGGATACTCTCTGGCCCCAAAGACTGGAACTATCTAGTTAGGAGAGATGAAGGAGTAAAGAAATACTTAGCTAATTATTCAAGTCAACTGAAATCCTTTCTCAAACAAGATGGGTTACAAATTATTTTGAACTTAGTAGGTCAATAATCATTTCATATTTTTAACTCTATAAGCTAAAATAAAATGAAAGTGCAAATTATGTACCATGAAATTGTCCGAACAGCGCTAAATGGATTTTCTGGCCCTCTGTCTGCCTTCTACAACACTTTGTTGTCATCCAAGTCCTAAATGAATCTACAAAATAATATTCTATGGAATAGAACCCACATTAAGAAGATGACATTTTGTGGGGCACCTGGGTGGCTCAGTTGGTTAAGCAGCCAACTCTTGATCTCAGCTCAGCTCTTGATCACAGGGTCATGAGTTCAAGCCATGCATTGGTCTCTCACACTAGGCGTGGAGCCTATTTAAAAAAAAATGACATTTTCATATAATGAAATACTAAATCTTACTTAAAGAAAGATAATCTCTGAACAATTAAATCCTTAATGCAGAGATTTTAATTTGCAGTCAGGGAAGTTGGGACTTTGGAGGGGCCACTATAAGGTATTCAGATTTTGAAGCCAGATCCAGGTTCAATCAAGCCCAACTCTCCTTCCATTATGTTTGACTTGAATAAATCTCTTAATGTATTAACTTCTTGGAGGCTTATTTCCTTATAAACCAAGATAAATTCAGATAAGACTCCTTATGATGTTGTAAGAGCAAATACATAGTGGGTATTCAATGAGTGGAACTTATTCCATTCAATGTACTTCCACAAAGTTCCCAAAATAATATGAAGTGACAAAAAGATTCTTATGTAGAAAGGAAAAAAATGCACTTTAAATCTCTTTCCATCTTCATGCCCCCCACCCCAACCAGAGTAAATGAATGACAATAGTCAGCCTAATAGGTGTGAAGTGGTATCTCATTGCGGTTTATATTTGCATTTCCCTGATGCTTAGTGACATTGAGCACCTTTCCATACATCTGTTGGCCATTCATAGGTCTTCTTTGGAAAAATGTCTTTTGAGGTATTTTGCTCATTTTAAAATCAGATTATGTATTTTTCTGCTATTGAGTTGTATGAATTCTTTATATATTTTTTATATTAACCCCTTATCAGATACATGGTTTGCAAATATTTTTTTCCCATTCTATAGGTTGCCTGTTCATAGGTTGATAGCTTCCTTCCATCATTATTAAATGGCTCCCATCTTCTCCTCTTCCATTATCCTACCACCTGGATTTATCTTCTCTCTCTCCCTCTCCTTCTTCCTGCAGGCCTTCCAATAACACATATTGGTACCAGTGGACAGCTTCCCAGTTAGCCACCTGGAATTAAAAAGTTTGCTAATCTTGGCAGAAATCTCAAATACCCTGGAATATTAAGTTGTCAATTATTGGAATAGGACTGTCATTTATCCTGATGCATTTCTGATTGCCCTTTAGCCTTAGGTTACTTGTCCTGAGTCAGAAGAGGCCAAGCCATCCCTTAGCCAGCTGGCAGTTTTGGTGAGGGTGCCCCTAATAAGATAAGAGGGCACTATGATAATCTAACAAACTGCATATTTTACCTTTCTCCAGTAAGAGTCCCCTTTTTTTAAAAAAAAAAAAAAAAGGGAAGTAAATTAAAATAGGGGGGGGAAATCTGAAATAAGGTCTTATTGAATATAACTTTCCAGGATCCACAAGATATTCAGAGGTGATTTGTATACCAGCCTTCATAATTCAGAACTATAAAGGGATGGGCTCAGATCCTGTTCTCTCACATAGCATGTGCGGCACTACTTTGGCACAGATGCCCAAGATCCACTTGAAGCAAGGAGCATTAGTCTTTAATTTGCCTCTAAACTCATCTTTTAGGACACTTTAATGTCATCCTTGTGTTTTTATTTGTGTTAAAATTTACAAATACAAAGAAAGGCTCATTTATGAGTCCCTTTGTTTTCCTATCAGCTGGAAGAGAGGATCTGAGTAATTTGGGAAGGCGAGGTTTGTTTAACTGGAATAAAAAGGGAAATGGTCAATGCTGAAATTGTTTAATTCTTTCTCACCGAGTAACTGCAGAATTACAGATGTCTCTTGAATGCAATAAATTAATTTCAGTCATGCTTGTTTATTTGTACACATGTTGCCAAAGTAAAGGCCTAATCCAAAAATTAATGATTTGAGAGTCCATAGGGTATTCTTCTGGACCAGTTCCATTATTTTTCACATGAACACACGGACAAACTCTCCTACAGTACAATGTGTAGCCAGCTGAGTGATTGATTAGGCAGCTAATGCATATCAAGGCACAGTTGAACTCACAGCTTCAAGCTAAAGCAAAGTTCAGCTACTTAAGTCATCTTTAAATGTGATTAAATCTATTGGGCTCCAGTCACATGGAACCAGAAACTAGAAAAGTTGGGTTAGTCAATGGAAATAACAACTGGTTATAAGCCCACGGTCAAAAGTAATGAAAGTATTCAAGGGAAGAAACTTTTTATTAACAAGAATCAGATGTTGTGTTATTGACTTTTTTAAAAGTGTAATGAACTGTTTCATAATTTGCCAAACAGCATCCACCTACGTAAGTTAATAAAAGTACCACTGATTAGTTTGGGGGAAATCTGATTAGGGCAAGAGTTGAAAGCAATATGCACTTGGCTAATAGGTGGATTTTCTCTTCATCACAGCATCCTTTAGTTGCTCACCTATCCTGATACCTAGGAGGGAATACCACCACTCTCTAAGCACATGTGCACTCTGCAAACAGTGTCAAGTATGGCTACAATGAGTAATCCCTAAGAAGATCATTCTTGTTATAAAACTGGAAGAATCATTTGCCCCCTGCCAGCTCCTCTAAGCATCGTAGCTATAATTACTTTGCGTAGTGAAGTTCTCTTGCCCCATAGCAAATTTTTATTATGCCAACACATAGCATCTTCAGTCTGCCCCTCTCCTGTTTATTCAGGCTAGACAGAATAGTCTGGCTTATAAATAGGCTGGCCTATAAATCCTCCTGTTAGTAACAAAATGATGTATATCTATGCCTTCAAGCAATAGGTACAAAATTCCTACTTATAGACAAGGAAGTTTCTGTTTGCATTACCAAGTGATTAAAGAAAACATTGATAAAGTTGGATATCATCATGATCATGATGAAGTCTCAGAGTTTAGAGTTTAGAAACATGAAATTTTAGAACTGAGAAGCAAAACTTTACTTAGGCCATGGCTTGGTTCTCTTGAGATGGCATTCTATGTGCTATCTCTTGGTTTTCCACCCATTACATGCTGTAAATTAAAGTTTTAATTCAGAAAGAATAGTTAATTTGAGAAATTTCTTTGTGGTTGTTTTACTAGCAAAAACTGCAGAAAAGACTGAATTTCACTTTGGGGTCAAAATGGTGTAGGTGAGTGAGAAATTTAAGAGTTAGGGGAGGCTAAGGAAACAGAAACCACCTGCAGAATCAGAAGACACTCTTGGGAAGTCTTGGAATTCCCATAGACAATGGAATTTGGTTTAAGCAGCAGAGAGGCTCTTGAAGACATCTTAGCCACATGATTGGCATCCCTACTATTGCACATCCCTACTATTATCTTTTGGGCACTTAAAGAAAACAGCAATTTTACACTTTGACTAATTAGAAAAGAAGATAGAGCATTTCCGGTTGCTGGACATGCTAAGAGTAGTAGTGGTACTCTCTTGGGCTGTTACAGAACTCGGGTGCTGCTCCTGGAGCAATATCAGACTCCATTTAAGTCAAGCTTAAAGTTATTCACCCAATACATTTTTTCTAGAATTTAACATCTCTTCAGACCAGTATGATACTTTCTTTAAGGAGATAGGAACTAAATAAGATAAAGGGTCTCCATTGTGCCTTAGCTGCTGGGATGTTCAAAGCTAATTACTATCATTATTCTGGGTGTCCTCAGCATCTATGTTGAAGACATATTTAACTTCTGTTGACTTCCTTACTTCTAACAGTTTTCAAATTCATTGCACTTTAGCCATTGGCTACCCAGGCTGGTGGTCCGTCAAAGGCTCTAGTTCACGGTATACTGTCATCTCAAGGTAGACACTACATCAGCAGGAACTGAATGACCTATGAAAGCACAAACAAACCCCAGTGTATCACATCTGTATGCCCATAACCTCTCATACCTCTATCTCTTTCACTCCCTAGCTTCCAGAATTCTTGGTCTTAGACATCTGGACTCTCTCTCTGCTCCCTAGACCATCACCTTCTCATGATTTCCCTTTTTTTTCCCCAACACGATGAATCATGCTATAATCTTACTTGCCAAGATCCTGAACATCGTGGCCCATTTTTTTCCCACTATACCCACTGTAAAAACTTTTACCTTTATACCAATTTCTAGATCAATCTAACCATGTGCTTTCTGGACCCTACCTCTAGAAGCCAAGCACCAGTGAAAAAGCACATAAATCACATTGGTTGGTACCAACGCAGATTTGTGGACTTCAACTTTGGCTTGGCTTTAGCACTGCTTGACTATCTTTATTTGTGTACATGATTGACCAACTTATTTTTCTATAGCAGCTATTTCAAACCTTCATTACTTTCTTCTTTATGTACCACCTATCTGTTCTTCTCCCACAGTAGTACCTTGCTTTAAAAACTCAACTAACACTCAATCATATTCTTCAGTTCCCAATCACATTTCAGGTCCCGTATTCTCTAGTTTCCTTTGAAATCACTCCAGCCAAAAATTTTTTTTTAAATATTTTATTTATTTATTTGACAGAGAGAGAGACAGCCAGCGAGAGAAGAAACACAAGCAGGGGGAGTGGGAGANATATTCTTCAGTTCCCAATCACATTTCAGTTCCCGTATTCTCTAGTTTCCTTTGAAATCACTCCAGCCAAAAATTTTTTTTTTAATATTTTATTTATTTATTTGACAGAGAGAGAGAGACAGCCAGTGAGAGAAGAAACACAAGCAGGGGGAGTGGGAGAGGAAGAAGCAGGCTCCCAGCAGAGGAGCCTGATGCAGGGCTCCATCCCAGAATGCCAGGATCACACCCTGAGCCGAACACAGATGCTTAACGACAGCCACCCAGGCGCCCGCCACCCAAAATTTTTAATGTCCTCTTTGTTGCTAAAACCAACGGATGTTTTCTAATTCACAACTTAGTTAATCTGTTTGTACTTCTTTCTATATGAACCTTTTCTCCGTTGGCTCTTGATTTATTTTTCTTCTCTCTAACAGCTCCTTCTCAGCCTCCCTTTAAAATTTTTCTTCCTTTAACTATTGCTATTTCCCAAGTTTTACCATCTTTCCCTTGATCAGAGCCTATAACATACTAATCTTATACTAGTAAACTACCAAATGTATACCACTATTCTACCCTTTTTTCCTAGGTTCCAGACACATATATCTAATAATCCATTGGCAATTCAGCACTAGTCTGTTATTAGCAACGGTTAGTTCAGCCTCAAAAGTTCATGCTGTTGGGTCCACACATACCCTTCATCCTTGTCAACATTGCTACTCCATTCACATGTCCATTGTGACAGCATCGGGGAGCCAATGGCACAGTCTGGCTGATATTTACTGTCAAGTCATTTTGATTAACTGATATTTAGTGCCTCTTCTGTTCTCTTTGGTGGGTAACATAATATACAAAGACATTCACACTTTATGTCCACTCCCATAGGTCCATTTACTACAGCTTGAAACTTTCTCATTTCCAAGCTCCTGAAGATGGAGCCAAATCATCCGGCATGGCCAGTTAAGTCTGTGTATACTATGTATATTTTAACCTCAGGCTTCTTCTCTTTCTAGATAAGGTAAATAACCAGGTCTGCTGCCTGAAGCTCTGTCCATTATGAAGACTTTCCTTTATCATTGACTTTCAAAGCCACACTTGAGTGAGGATGCAGCACAACTGGTTATAAGCCACCATCCATTTTTGACTTGCATTCACATTCCTGACCTGATCTATCAGCAAACAAAATTTGGACTTTTTCTTCCTCCTTCATTCTTTGGTCATTAAGGATCCCCCATAATGTAAGCTGAGGAAGGTACAAGTGCAACAGTGGTAGATGACATGGAGGTCTGGCCTACCAGCTCACAGCACCTACATTTCCTCTACTGGTCCTACTTGTGCTTTTTCTTGGAGGTACCAGTTCCATCTTAAGATTTATTGACATTGGGCTCACTTGACATTTGGGTTTTGTAGGTTTGACAACACCCACAAGAGTAGTTCTGGCAACATGGTCATTTGATGTCCCATGGTGAGGTGCTCTGTCTCCACCAGGACCCAACAGCACACCTGAAGCTACTACAGAAGGCATGGCTGAACTGAAGACGTTTGCACTATGATTTCCCCACCGAAGCTTGCCATAAACTCCATACAGTGTCTTTTCCCACCAGCTATTCTTCTAATAACATAGTGTCTTACAGGTCATATGATCAGTGCAGTAGATCTGTTTGCACTGCAACTTGGAACTGATGCTAAGTCTTTTCCTGCTCTGGACCCCTTTCAAACTGGCAGTTTTTGTGTCACACACCATATTAGTTGGAGTGGTATGAGTAGGAGTGGAATTGCTACTGGTGTGGGAGTTACAATAAGCAATAGATGCAGCTTTCACTTTGAAGGGTATATTTCAGCATGCCCTAGATGACCTAAATGGTGGTAGGACCCTGACTTCCTATGAGTTTTATCTCCCACCCTCTGAAGTGCTTGTATCTTACCAGGCCTTCAAATGTACTTCCACTTTGTACTCACGTAGTCTGATTAATATGATGTCATTGATGTGATATTCTGCAGGATGTCTAGTAAGCTCAGATCTTTTTAGACTATATGATGACAAATAACCATATCAACCAGAGTTGATATAGCCTTGAGGCAAGACTGAAGATGTATATTGTGGCTTATTCCAAATAAGGCAAACTGATCTGATCTTGAACCTCCTTTCTGATAAGGATAAAAAAGGATTTATTCAGCAAATGAATGGCAAATTACCATATTCTCAGATTTGTGTTAATCTGATCCAGCAAAAGGTACTACATCTGACCCAGTAGCTTGGATGGGGGCTACTAGCTGGTAGATTTCACAGTAATCTATTGTTATCCTCTTGATCTGTCTGAGTTTTGCAGGAACCAGATTCCTGAATTAATCAGAGATATGATGGGTACCACTACCCTTGCACCTTTTAGGTCTTTAAAGATAGCTTTGGTCTAACCCCCAGATATGAGATTACTCTCCTGACTTAAGTAGAGATAGTTTCAGAGGCTCCACTTGACTTTTCCCACTATGACTGCTCTTACTCCAGAGGCCCAGGACCAATACAGGCTGTCACAAGTACCAATTAGTTTATTTCAGTTATGCATTTGAGACCAGGGAAATGGCAACAGGATATTCCATGGATCCAGTATACTGACTGGGAGCTTTATTGCTTGAGTAAGTGTTATATCCTCCAAACCCTCCTGTGCAACACAGTCTTAGTGGTTTTCTGCCTTATGGTATATTCACTCCAGCATGCCCACTTCTCTGAATCTTCCAAACTCTTCTTTCCCACCAGCCATAGCATTTTGGCACTTCCATCTCACTTAGAGTGGGCCATCACTTTCCCATGCTTCTAGGGGTCCTCCTAGTAACTAGTGTGCACCATCTCCAGGGTGTTAAATTCTGTATCTTAGGAATGTGATCCCAGATTTATAACTTCTCCATTTTTCAACCTATGCTTCTTCTCTCTTAATCAGTACCCTCAGAATCTAGTCCAATGCATACTGTCCCAGTTCAGGACAATGGTGGGTGACCCAGCCCCAAAATCACATCCCAGTATCTGCTTTCTCAGAGCACTCCCAACACCAACTACTAAAGTTTGTATTCCCTTGGAAGAAAACTCTGAGACAAAGACTGGCATATAGGATGTGAGTAGGTAGTGCTCTTAGGATCAGGACCTGTGGAAAGGAAGGAAAGAAGCAGGATCAGTTAAAGGGAAAAGCCAATTTCAGATACAGCATCAGTAGAAGCCTCAGCTAATCCTCTTGGTTACTCTGAAGATGGGATAATCCTTTAGAAGTCCCAAATTGGAAAGAAGGGACAAAGTTTTTATAGCTCCCTCACATTGAATATTAGCTACCCCAGAAAGGGATTATGACACTGAGTAAGGCTATTCTCTTCACTGAGGCAAACCCTGAAGAAGGCTGACAGCCAAAACTATTTTTGATAGCTCATCCAGCAGCTAGGGTAATAAATCCTTCATTCCTGAGGGGGAATCTGGGTGGGGCATTGCAGCCTCCACTACACATAGTGTTAGAGTATATTCATACTAGACAAGGCATGTCTGCAAGACCTTCCATTTATCACCTTTCCAAAATTAGATGAGGTTGAAAAATCTCTGGAGGGCATCTGACGATCTGATCCAAGGGCTTAGGAATCAGGGAAATTGATACCAGTTAAAAGAGCATGACCATGTTTAAGCCATAGTCTATTTCCAGAAAAGAGCTTTACAAACTTTTTCTTCACAGAAAATGCTATGTCTCTCACAATTATAGTTGGGAGCCCCATAAATTCTGTCTTAAATTTGTGTCAAAGAAATTGCAAAAGCTTAAAAGAGGTTGCTAGAAAATGCTGTGTTATCTTCTTGCCTTGAAGATGGACCCTAGGCCAATCATAAAGTTTTTACTCATATGAAAATAGGGGCAAGGAGACCATAATTGGGAGATATGCTTCCTTATACGTGGCATGTTTACTCAAAACCTATGACACAGGGATTACATGGGGCTTTGTAGGAGAATCAAGACAATGCTAACAGGAGAATTGCTTTGCTGATGAAAAGCAAAAGGTATAGCCCATTTACAAGAAGAGCAAGTTAGGGACTTCTAGCCAGAAGGTGAAGACTGAAGTATGATGTGGGGAGCACATGATCAATGGTCCTAGCATCTCGGGATTTCCCCTACATCTCTTTCGGTGAATGTGGTCTCCTAGGTCACTAACCCAACAAGTATTGAAGATATTCTTGTACATCTCAAATGTTAAATAGACCCTTGGGGTAGATAGTGAGCCTGGTCTACTAATCAAGGTGCAGCCCATGCCAATGAATCTATTATTGTCACAACCTGGAGCAAATGCCCATCTTCAGGAAATCCACTAGCATTCTAACTCCCCTGCAGGGATCTGAGCCTTAACATGCAGCAGAATTGATTCCACTGTAGGATCTGGGGAGCAATGAGAGAGAGGGTGGGCCAGAATCACCAGCATCAAGACATGCTCTTCCTCTTGGTAGGAATGGGAGAGATGATGAGTGAAATGTGATCCTTTTGCCAGTCTCATATCTGACATCAAGGCAAAGTCCACCAGCCCATAGAAGCAGTGTTTTCAGTTTTTATTATGCATTCATTGCATGGAACAATCCTAAGACTTTCCCAGAACAGCAGTCACAGAACTAGGCTTGGGCAAAGAAGCTGAATTATGCAGTGTAACTGGGAGTGGACCTCCATAAGACCCTTACATGGTATTGATATTCAATTCACAGAGCTGTTGGTATGTGACTTAGTGTGGCGTCAGACACACCGATCACTTTGTTACCTTAGCTGAGCACAAAATCAAGAGTGCTATGAGGTGCTGAGCACAAAACCAAGGTTACTATGAGTGCAGAATTTGATTCATCCTGAAATAAGTGCCTCCTCAAGAGAAGGGACAGAAGGTTCTTTGGGTTATCATGATCCCTCTGAGATTGACAGTAGCCAGGAGCAGGGTTTTGATGAGGTTGGCTAAAGTAATGTTGAAATGAGAAGTGACTTCCTCCTACATTTGGTTTATGCCACTAATAGTCAAGCCCAAGGCTCAATCCAGTGACTTGCAAAGTGGGAGCTTCAAAGATTTCTTATGCCAACAGTACACGGGGGTGGGAAGGAGGTAATAGTGAACTTTTGTGTCTTTCCCACCTCTGAACTCTTGGGTAAAGAAGAAAAAGTTAAAGGCTCTGAATACAGTTATATAAATATTTGTCTTAAAATTCTTCACAAGGACCCCATCTTCTAGAGCAATAGATCTTAATCCTTCCATTTTTATAAAAAATATTTTTCCATGTCCTTTTTATTATCCTCATATATAATTTACATGAGTATAATCTTCCTGTACACATTTAAAACAAAACAAAGCAAAAAACTAGATTTTTTTCTAGCTGTATTATGAAGGAGAAATTTTAAAAAGTAACATAATAAAATATCTTTCCATAGTAAATGCCTAGACACAAAACCACTAAAAGTAGACATATGTTTACACCTATACGTTGAGACACCACACACGTGACAATTGCAAATGCTGACTGCTATAGGTACACAAACTGGAAAGATAAATACCAAGAATGGTTTTATTGTGGCAGCATGTTTTTCTGCAATTGTACATAACGTTTACACATTTTAAAAATACATTTTTCTCAATTTACAGGGTAGTGACCTTCCTGAAAATTTCAGTGCATATTAAATTACATAAAAACACTTGGTACTTTTATGTAAATGGAGATTGGTTCTGGACCCAGATAAATAGGTTTTTACCTACATAAATGTTTCTTGGATGGGGACATTTCTTCATTGCATGGAAATGCTCCATGAAATAGAAGACATCTAGCATTGGCCCCTACCCAGTAAATGCCAATAGCACTTGGCAATCATTGTGACCACCAAAAAATCACACCCACTCTCAAATTTCAAAAATGCCCCTGGCACTCGTACTTCTCTGTAAAGAATCCCTGGTCTGCAGGATGAAGTTCGAACTCCCTAGCTATCTTATCTCAGGCTGCTATAACAAAATACCAGAGAGTGGGGGGACTTAAGCAACAGGAATTTATTTTCTCACAGTTCAGAAAGGTGGAAGTCTGAGATGAGGGTGCCAGCATAATCAGTTCTAGCGAGTATATTCTTCTGGGTTACAAATGGCTACCCTCTCACTGTGTCCTCACATGGTACAGAGAAAGAGCAATCTCTCTGGCATTTCTTCTCGTAAGGGCACAAATCCTATTAGTTCAGGGCCCTACCCTTATAACTTCATCTAACCTAAAATTACTTCCATAAAGGCCCTATTTTCAAATACAGTCACATTGGGAGTTAGGGCTTCAACATATGAATTTGAGGGAAACACAATTCAGTCCATAGCACTAGCACATCGCACAAGGCCCTCCACTGTCTGCTCTCTGTGGGCATAACTGCCTTGCAGGCTCATCAACACCAGGCTGCTTATAGCTCAGCATGCACTTTGTGCTATCTCATGTCTTTGTTCCTTTTCTTGAACTGCATTGTATTTCTAAAATGACTGGCCATTTCTTTAAGGAAGGTTTTCCTCACTTTCCAGGCTGGGTTAAGTACTCCTTCCTTGGATTTCCCTGTGTGACTCTACCGTTAAAATTAGCAAGCTAATAATCTAATATTCTCCCCTTTCTTGTGAGTTCCTTGAAGATGCTGTGTCTTATCTCTGATGGACTCCTCATCACCTAGCACAATGTCTGGCATCTAGTGGCTATCAATTTCCATGTGGTAGAATCCTGAGAAGTTAGAATCGTCAAAGCTGATGGGGTCACCAAAGATGTGAATGAAGGGGGAGGGAATATAGCTACAATTCAGTGATAGCATAGAGAAGGAATGTTCACATAGGATGAAGGAGGAGGAGGAGAAAATTTTGGTGTCATTAAAAATTATGGGAAGAAATATTCAAGGAATATATAGCCAGCTGGCTCTAGACTACAGAAAATTCGGGGAATTAAGACACATAAAATAACATCAGGTCTTTTAAAAGGGCAAATCATTGGTAACATTCGAAAAGGAGTTTCATTAGATTTGGGTTGAAGAGGAATAAATAATGGAGGTTTAAGAAGAAATTGAATGGATGGGAAATGGAAGTTCCTATCATGAACCACAAGGTAAAAAATCTGTAAGCACCTGAAAGCTAGACCTATATTAATATTTCTCAAAGATATAAGCTTTGTCATTTTAGAGTAAGAAAATAATTTTTATATATGCCCTTTAAATGATACATGAAAAGGTTAAAGAGAAAGTAAAAATTATCCAAAACTTTAAAAATCTGAGGTAAACACTTTATATCTTAGTGAGCATACTCCCAGTAACTTTCCTATGCAATTATACATTTTTTATAAAAATGGGTGATTATTTCTCATTTTTAGTTAGTATATTCGATAGTTTATGAAACTGTTTTTAAGATCCAGTGATTGCAAAGTATTTGTATAATTTTTGAAACATTCAGCATCTCATTACTTCATGTGTTGCAGATTACTTAATTAAAGAATACAGAAATTTCACTGGTAATAGAAATGGACATAATTTACTCTGGGAAACTTGGCTTTCAAATAACATGCATTTGATTAAATAAAGTACAGACTCTCCTTTGGTTTTAGTGTTTTTATGAATAAATAACCTTGTAACTCTCTTGCACTTTGGCTGGGGATGGAGGGTGAGCATGCCCCCTCAGTGTTTGCTTCACCTTTGTTTTCACTGAACTGTAAACTGAGAGAAATACCAGGGTGAGAAGTCATGGCCACTTGTCTTGTCTTTAAATTGTGAATTAAGCCTTCATGAAGATCCAAGGACAAAGCCCTCTGTTCCGTTTTGGGGGGGGGGGCAGTTGACGGGGAGTTGACCCTGTCATTCTTCCCTACTCCCTCTCAGAGAGTGTCTGAGGCATCTCCTTGTGCCTCTTGCTTACCCAGCTGCAGTTAGCAGGTCCCCAGCTCCTGCTCCAAGTGAAACTTGAAGGTACGGTCTCCCCTTGGCTATAAATTCTTGATTTTCCCTCCCTTGCATGCAGAGGAAAGACCCCTACACTGGGAGCTGTAAGAAGTTAGGTCTCCTAAAATGAGGGACTGGATAGTTGACTTAGAAATATGCTCCCAGATCTAAAATTCTGTGAGTTTCTAAGGCAGAAGCTCTGCAAAGACAAGGAAGTTTCCATTTTATTCTCAGGAACCCTTAGGAGCAAACTTAAAAGTGAATCTTCCGGCCCAGGGTATATAATGCAGCTCATTTGTTCTACCAAAATGGTATTGGCAACTCCCCCCACTTCTTCCCATTGTATGGTTTAGCTCCAGAATCAAATATTTTCTGTTAATATGCCAAGAAAGCCTGAATCCCCTAATCTAATGCTGGGGGGGAAAGAAAGACACAGACTCAGATGTAACACATCAGTTTGCCCGGGCTACCTCAAAGGACTGTTTGCCCTGATACTAAAATTGAAGATAAAAAGAAAGAGGATATGCAACAATATATTTAGATGCCACATTGAACATTAGAAATAATTATGACCCACCTAGACATTTCACATATGAAGAAAGTGAGACTTTATAAGATCATTGTCTTAAACTGGGTCAAATAGCTATCTAGCATCAGAACCTAAAGTAGAAGAAATATCTCTTGACAAGCTGGTTAATGTTTTCCCTCTTTCATAGTTCTGCTTCACACACTACCATATGCTCTCTCAGAGAACATATACGAATATACATATATAAATTCATATATGTGAATATATACATAAATACATATATATTTTTATAGTCAGTAACCACTTCTGGCATTATGTACACATAATGTGGTGTCTGGGAATATTTTACTTTTCTCATCAAAAGTACCCATAGCTGCTTATTTGGAACATCTGGAATAATGGAACTCTAAACAAAATGCAGTGTGCATAATGCCAGGCACACTTAATCCCTCTTTTGAATGAATTACCAAGATCAGTGTGAAGGAAAGAATTCAGTAGACCTAATAGAACTGATCTGCAATATCACAGCTAATATATTGCAGCAGAAAAATCTCCCTTGAAGTAGATATATTCATATGGAAGCCCTGTCAGATGGGCTGAAAATAAGCCAGAGTACCACATCCAAAAACAGTGATAAATGGCCATCCCTGAACAGGGGAAGGTGTCCAGTAAGGTCTCTATAGTATTGGAGTTGAACCAAGTTATTTTAATATCTTTATTCATGGTCTGGTAAAGGGCAGGGAGTAAACCATATCCCCTGCTAGTTTGATAAATGTGTTAAGTTGGCAGCTGTTTAAAATTGTAACGACAGACAATGTAATTCACCATGAAAAAGAGGGGCTAGAAATATGGGGGAAAAATTGTGAAATGAAATTCAACTTGGAAATATGAACGTCAATACAATTGGGAATTATGATATGAAACAGGAAAAGGGTCCAAAATCTGGCCTGAAGGAAGAAAAAAAAAAAGAGCAAGTAACAAAACTCACAGTACTTTTCATTCCCAAATACGATCTGTCACTTCCAAGAGTGGAGATTAAAACTTTACATATTTGCAAATATTATAAAGCCAGAGTATGTAGCTGACAGGGTAGGAACAATACCACAGAGGGGCACATCAGGTCAATAATCATGTGAGGCCACTCTAATAGCACCGTGGAAGGAGCTAGTGGCACTTCCAGAAAACCCAGAAGAACTGCATTAACAGATCTATTAAATAGCCTCAGGTGACTAGACACCACTCACAGTAGAAAGGTTTTTGGACTTTAGGAAGATGAAGTGGGTGGAAGGCGACAGCCATTTTAATGGTTTGCCTGTGCAGTCAACCTGTATGCAATTAAGACTCAAAGCATTAAAATGAATAATCTAATCCCACAAATAGAAGGTAAAAATAAAATGCTAATGCCATGACTGTTTAACTATGACCAACAGGCAGAAATCATTCCAATAAATATTCTCTTATGCTTCAAACACTACATCTTCCAAATAGTACTGCTCGTGAGTAGAAGCTATGTGAAGACCCCAAGTGAAACCCAAGATGACTGCACTTGCCAGAGGATGAAGGAGGTCTTTTTGGAATCTGCTCTTCAGGAATTTTTAAAGTTATTTTGGGAGATTGAGTGAGTGATTGATTACTTTTTATTGAACTATAATTGGCATACAATATCTATTAGTTTCAGGTGTACATCACAGTGAGTCAATATTTTTATACACTACAAAATGATCCCCACAATAAATCTACCATCTGTTAGCATACAAAGTTATCACAATGTTATTAACTATTTTCCCTGTGCTGTACATTACATCCTCACAACTTATTTATTTTATAATTGGAAGTTTGTACCTTTTAATTCCCGTCACCTCTTTCACCCACCCCCTAACCTCTCTCCTCTCTGGGGTAACCAATAGTTTGTTTCTTGTATCTATGAGCCTGTTTCTGCTTAGTTTTGTTTATTTGTTCATTTTGTTTTTTAGATTCTACATACAAGTAAAATCATATTTACCTTTCTCCGTCTGACTTATTTCACTTAGTATAATATCCTCCAATTCTCTCCATGCTGTTGCCAATGGCAGTATTTTATGCTTTTTTATGGCTGAGAAATATTCCATCATGTTATATACCATATCTTATCCATTTATCTTTTGATGGACACTTAGGTAGCTTCCATATCTTGGCTATCGTAAATAATGCTACAATGAACACAGGTGTGTGTATATCTCCTCAAATTTGTGTTTTTGTTTTCTTCAGATATATACTCATAAGTGGAATTGCTGGATCATATGGTAGTTCTATTTTTAATTTTTTTTAGCAACCTCCATACTGTTTTCAACAGTTGTTGCACCAATTTACATTCCCACTAACAATGCACAAGGATTCTCTTTTCTCCACATCCTCACCAACACTTGTTATTTTGGTCTTTTTCTCCCCCTTGTAAACAACAGATTCAGTTTGTTACAAGACTGCTTTTATGTGTTGGGAGACAATTATCCCGGTGTATCTAACATTGCAAGGGAGACACCACCTTTTCAAGGCTGTATCAATAGCCAATCTGACAGGAGTGAGGTGATAGCTCATTGTGGCTTTGATTTGTATTTCCCTGATGATTAGAGATGTTGAGCATCTTTCATGTTCCCGTTAGCCATCTGTATGTCTTCTTTGGAAAAATTTCTGTTGAAGCCCTCTGCCCATATTTTAATTCAGTTGTTGAGGTTCTTTTATATTAAATTGTCTTATATTAAATATAAGTCCCTTTTATATTTTAGATATTAATCCCTTACTGGATGTGTGATTTGCAAGTATTCTTTTCCCATTCAATAGGTTGCTTTTCATTTTCTTTATAGTTTCCTTTGCTATGCAAAAGCTTTTTAGTCTGATGTAATCCCGTTTATTTTATCTTTTGTTGCCCTTGCCTGAGGAAACTGGTTTTATATATATGTATATGATGTCAAAGAGTTTATTGCCTATGTTTTCTTCTGGAAGTTTTATGGTTTCAGGTCTTACATTCAAGTCTTTAATCCATTTTGAAATCATTTTTATAATATGATGTAACACAGTAGTCCGGTTTCATTTTTTGACATGTAGCTGTCCAGTTTTCCCATCACCATTTATTGAAGACTTTTCCCCCATTGTATATTTTCACCTCCATTGTCTTAGATTAATTGGCCACATATGTGTGGGCTTATTTCTGGGTTCTCTAATCTGTTTCATTGATGTACATGTCTGTTTTCATTCCAGTATCATATTGTTTTTTATTTACTACATCTTTGTAGTGTAGTTTGAAATCAGGGAGAGTAATAATTTCAGCTTTGTTCTTTATCAAGAGTCCTTTGGCAATTCAGGGTCTTTTGTGACTGCATACATATTTTAGGATTCTTTGTTCTAACTCTGTGAAGAATACTCTTGGTATTTTGATGGAGATTACATTGAATTTGTAGATTACTTTGGGGAGTATGGACATTTGGACAATTTTAATTTTTCCAATCCATGATCACAAATATGTTTCCATTTATTTGTGCTATCTTCAATTTCTTTCATCAATATCTTATAGTTTTCAGAATATAGGTATTTCACCTCCTTGTTTAAATTTATTCTTAGGTGTTTTATTCTTTTTGATGCAATTATAAGTAGTATTGTTTTCGAATTTTTTTCTGATAGCTTGTTATTATTATATAAAAATGCAACCAATTTTTGTATGTTAATTTTGTAGCCTGAGACTTTACTGAATTCATGTCTTAGTTGTAATAATTTTTTAGTAGAGTCTTCAGGGTTTTCTATATCATGTCATCTCCAAACAGTGAAAATTTTACTTCTTCCTTTCCCATTTAGATCCCTTTTTTCCTTTTTCTTGCCTAATTGCTATGACAAGGACTTCTAGAACTATGTTAAATAAAAGTGGTGAGAGTGGGCAACCTTGTGTTGTTCCTGATCTTAGACAAAAAGCTTTCAGGTTTTCACCATTGAGTATAATATTAGTTATGGGTTTGTCACATATGGCCTTTATCATGTTGAGGTACGTTCCTTCTATATGCACTTTTGAGAGTTTTTCTCATAAACAGATGTCACATTTTCTCAAATGCTCTTTCTGCTTCTATTGAACATAATTTTTATCCATAATTATGTTATGTGATATATCACATTGATTGATTGGCAGATGTTGAAACATACCTGCATCCCTAGAATAAGTCCCACTTGATTATAGTGTATGATCCTTTTAATGTATTGTTGAATTCAGTTTGCTGATATTTTGTTAAGGATTTTTGCATGTATATTCATCAGGGGTATTGGCCTATACTTTTCTTATTTTGCAGTGTCTTCTGGTTTTGGTATCAGGGTAATGCTTGTCTTATAAAATGCATTTGGAAGCATTCCTTACTCTTCAATTTTTGGAATAATTTGAGAAGGATAGGTACTAATTCTTTGAATTTGGGTAGAATTCATTTAAGAAGCTGTCTGGCCTTGAACTTTTATTTTTGGGGGGTTTTAAATTACTGATTCAATATTATTCTTGTAATTGGTCTGTACAGATTTTCTATTTCTTCATGGTTCAGTCTTGCCAGGTTGTATGTTTCTAGGAATTTATCCATTTCTTCTAGGTTTTCCAATTTGTTAGCATATAATTGTTAGTAGTAGACTCTTCTGATCCTCTCTATATTTCTGTGGTGTCAGTTGTAACTTCTCTTTCATTTCTGATTTTATTTTGGGGGCATTCTCTGGCCAGAGGTTTTTTGATTTTGTTTATCTTCTCAAAGAACCAGTTTTTAGTTTTATGTCCTGGGGCCACCTTGGCAAAATGGCTGGAACTGTTGTGAGTAAATAGTCCAGGGCATGCCAGGGTGGCCTAGCAGACCAGTTAGAGCACCTGTATGCTGCTCCTACTGGCACTATCAGGGTAGAAGCAGAGCATAAAAAATGACCCTCATCAGCGCCCTTGACCCCAGAGAGAGTTCTAGCACTTCCCCACCCATTTGGCTGATGTGCAGAGCTAGTAAATGGATTTCCCTCACTTATAGTCTAGTTGTTTTCCATACTATTGTTTTTTTTTCATTGTGCCCCAAGGTGAGTGAGTGCGTGTGGGCCCCTCAGTGATACCCCTCCCTACTGCAGAGTGCCATGTCAAAGGTGGGGTTCCCACTGGTACCATGTCTCCAACTCTCCTACCCTTTTCTACATGATCCCCCTATTGTTTATTGTGCACAAGCTGTTCAATCAACCCTCAGTTATTCTTCAGGAGGAACTGCTTTATATATAGGTATAGATTTGATGTGTCCATGGGAAGAGGTGAGTTCAGGATCTGTCTATGCCACCATTTTGGACCGTCCTCTTATTTTTCAGATTATTTCCCATAAGCATCAATTTTGAATCAATCAAATCTAGGTTCAAATACTAGTTCTATTATTATTTCCTATTATTGTGTCACTAAAAGTCTCTTATCCTTGTTTTCTTCAGCTTTAAGAGAGAGATAATAGTACTACCTCTCTAGGTTTATATGAGGACTCAATGCATAACACATAAGCAACATTTTGCATAATATCTACTCATAGGAAGCATTTATAATAGAAGCCATAAAATTCTATCTGAAGTGGTAAAGTACAGTGGGTAAGAAATACCCGTAGTTCAACTCTCGGTTCTTCCCAGCTCTCTGATTTGGGGCAAATTATTTAAGCATATTGTGCCTCTGTTTTCAATTTTTTTCACTGGAAATAATAATATACCTGCCTTTCTACATGGTGGTTATGATACTTAAATGAAGAAAATATATGTAAAATAACTTTGCCTAGAATACAATAACTACACAAAAATATGAGCTACTATATATTCATACATTAAATTTCAAAAAGCTCTAAACTCCAAATATATCAAACAAAATATAATTGATTAGGTCATTTGTATTGCATTTCACTTGCTTAGCTGGTAAAACTGAATGTCATAGGTGCTGTTTATACATCTGGATGTCTAGAATGCAGTGACCTATAGTGATTAAGAGCATGATTCCTGGAGTCAGGCACAACTGGGTTCAAATCCTGGCTCTCTTATCGGCTGTGCCATTGTAAGTGTGAGATATAACCTCTTGAAATCTCATTTTTTTAATGTATAAAAGAATTATCCACTTTATGGAATTGTTGTGAAGACTCAAGGGACTAATGCCTATAATGAGAGTGGAAGGGCATTGCTAGAACTTGACATGCTCCTACTACCTACCACAACAGCGCCCAGGTCCAAAGAATTAAGAGAGTTGAGGAAATCTCTCTTCTATTTCTCTCATCTTGTGGGTCAGCTTCTCTTGGCTAGTTCCTAAAACTGGGAATAGTTCCAGGGACAAGCTGCAGCTGAGGACACAGAGAACAGAACTGAGAACAGAAATCAGGGACAGTTGGAAGACATAAGCTATGGGCAAACCCAGATCCTTGTGGATGGAAGTTGGCTGGATCTGGTGTCATTGGGCAATGACCACGGGAAGGAACAGACAAACAAGAAACATTACATGGCCTTAAAGATACAGAAAAAGTCTCAGAATTAAAAAAAAAGGATAAGGTGATTTTCATGAGTGCATCTGTGGGGAGTGGAAGATAAGCATGGCTCTGGAGATACTCTAAATGTTTTCATTTTGTTACTAAAAGTAAAATGTAGTATGACATAATTTTTGAAATACCCGTTATTCCTTCATTAACTAGTTGTGTTCTTTTGCCCATTCATAAAGGACTGATTTATTGAAAGAATCCAAACATTCTTTTTTATCCTCCCAAATAATCAATTTTATTATATACTGTCCAAATTAGAAAGTCCACATGGGGTCACAGAATAGAAATCTTTTCACATTAAATATTTCTCCCCCATAGAACACTTTGTTTTCTCAGTCCACTGGAAGGGAGAAGAACAGATATAAATTTTGTCAAAAGAAAACAAAATATCTCCCTTAAAAGGGGTTAGAAATCTAGAAGGAAGACAGAGGGTTCTACAAACAGTGGATGTATAATTGATGTTATTAATGATGGAGTCAAAGTTAGAGATAATAGAAAAAAATAGGCAACTGAATTAACTCTAATGCTGTAAACATGAACCGTCCATGAAAATCCAAAAGATGAATAGTCTATGAAGATATTTATTAGTCCACTCACCTTCTGATCTACAGAGTAGGCCCCACACAGATCAAAACCAGTAACTTTCTGTTTATAAATTACTCTCTGGGAGTCAGTTGGGCAATTTTAGAAAGTTTTCAATTCCAAGGTCATTTGAGAGCTATTTATGTAAAAGCGATTTTTTTTTTAACTGGTACCCTGAGGAGCTCGTAAGAATTAAAATGGAAGTGACTTCTGCACTTGGAGAATCTGGCCAAGAGTAAGATAAATAGGGGGTAGGACAGATCCTTTTGTGACTTGAGCAAGTCAAAAGCATGGTCAAGATTTACATGCACATCTCCAGTGGTTCTCAATCCCAGTGAATTGCAAGTGAGATACAAGAGCCCTTATCTTGGACATCTAGATTCCCTGTAGTCCTTTAGCAACTTCCTTTGATACAAATTTTATTAATGAGGATCCTGTAGAGCAACTGCATTCCCAGTTTAGTCATTACAGTATCACTATGTATCTTACATACATACGACATATATAACTTTTTTAGTAGAGTACCTTACCATTATTGAAGTAATCTGATTTGATCATGGAAACTTTCTTCTAGCTGAAAGATGCTATCTTTGGCATAATTTTTGTAAAAAATGTAATAGTTATTTTTTTAATGAAACAGTAATTTTCAATTATAGCAACAATGTACCAATTCACTTGATGATCATTTGATGTAATGTTCCATCAGTTTCGCCTCCATGTTTGTCACTTTCTGACTNATTCTTCAGGAGGAACTGCTTTATATATAGGTATAGATTTGATGTGTCCATGGGAAGAGGTGAGTTCAGGATCTGTCTATGCCACCATTTTGGACCGTCCTCTTATTTTTCAGATTATTTCCCATAAGCATCAATTTTGAATCAATCAAATCTAGGTTCAAATACTAGTTCTATTATTATTTCCTATTATTGTGTCACTAAAAGTCTCTTATCCTTGTTTTCTTCAGCTTTAAGAGAGAGATAATAGTACTACCTCTCTAGGTTTATATGAGGACTCAATGCATAACACATAAACAACATTTTGCATAATATCTACTCATAGGAAGCATTTATAATAGAAGCCATAAAATTCTATCTGAAGTGGTAAAGTACAGTGGGTAAGAAATACCTGTAGTTCAACTCTCGGTTCTTCCCAGCTCTCTGATTTGGGGCAAATTATTTAAGCATATTGTGCCTCTGTTTTCAATTTTTTTCACTGGAAATAATAATATACCTGCCTTTCTACATGGTGGTTATGATACTTAAATGAAGAAAATATATGTAAAATAACTTTGCCTAGAATACAATAACTACACAAAAATATGAGCTACTATATATTCATACATTAAATTCAAAAAGCTCTAAACTCCAAATATATCAAACAAAATATAATTGATTAGGTCATTTGTATTGCATTTCACTTGCTTAGCTGGTAAAACTGAATGTCATAGGTGCTGTTTATACATCTGGATGTCTAGAATGCAGTGACCTATAGTGATTAAGAGCATGATTCCTGGAGTCAGGCACAACTGGGTTCAAATCCTGGCTCTCTTATCGGCTGTGCCATTGTAAGTGTGAGATATAACCTCTTGAAATCTCATTTTTTTAATGTATAAAAGAATTATCCACTTTATGGAATTGTTGTGAAGACTCAAGGGACTAATGCCTATAATGAGAGTGGAAGGGCATTGCTAGAACTTGACATGCTCCTACTACCTACCACAACAGCGCCCAGGTCCAAAGAATTAAGAGAGTTGAGGAAATCTCTCTTCTATTTCTCTCATCTTGTGGGTCAGCTTCTCTTGGCTAGTTCCTAAAACTGGGAATAGTTCCAGGGACAAGCTGCAGCTGAGGACACAGAGAACAGAACTGAGAACAGAAATCAGGGACAGTTGGAAGACATAAGCTATGGGCAAACCCAGATCCTTGTGGATGGAAGTTGGCTGGATCTGGTGTCATTGGGCAATGACCACGGGAAGGAACAGACAAACAAGAAACATTACATGGCCTTAAAGATACAGAAAAAGTCTCAGAATTAAAAAAAAAGGATAAGGTGATTTTCATGAGTGCATCTGTGGGGAGTGGAAGATAAGCATGGCTCTGGAGATACTCTAAATGTTTTCATTTTGTTACTAAAAGTAAAATGTAGTATGACATAATTTTTGAAATACCCGTTATTCCTTCATTAACTAGTTGTGTTCTTTTGCCCATTCATAAAGGACTGATTTATTGAAAGAATCCAAACATTCTTTTTTATCCTCCCAAATAATCAATTTTATTATATACTGTCCAAATTAGAAAGTCCACATGGGGTCACAGAATAGAAATCTTTTCACATTAAATATTTCTCCCCCATAGAACACTTTGTTTTCTCAGTCCACTGGAAGGGAGAAGAACAGATATAAATTTTGTCAAAAGAAAACAAAATATCTCCCTTAAAAGGGGTTAGAAATCTAGAAGGAAGACAGAGGGTTCTACAAACAGTGGATGTATAATTGATGTTATTAATGATGGAGTCAAAGTTAGAGATAATAGAAAAAAATAGGCAACTGAATTAACTCTAATGCTGTAAACATGAACCGTCCATGAAAATCCAAAAGATGAATAGTCTATGAAGATATTTATTAGTCCACTCACCTTCTGATCTACAGAGTAGGCCCCACACAGATCAAAACCAGTAACTTTCTGTTTATAAATTACTCTCTGGGAGTCAGTTGGGCAATTTTAGAAAGTTTTCAATTCCAAGGTCATTTGAGAGCTATTTATGTAAAAGCGATTTTTTTTTTAACTGGTACCCTGAGGAGCTCGTAAGAATTAAAATGGAAGTGACTTCTGCACTTGGAGAATCTGGCCAAGAGTAAGATAAATAGGGGGTAGGACAGATCCTTTTGTGACTTGAGCAAGTCAAAAGCATGGTCAAGATTTACATGCACATCTCCAGTGGTTCTCAATCCCAGTGAATTGCAAGTGAGATACAAGAGCCCTTATCTTGGACATCTAGATTCCCTGTAGTCCTTTAGCAACTTCCTTTGATACAAATTTTATTAATGAGGATCCTGTAGAGCAACTGCATTCCCAGTTTAGTCATTACAGTATCACTATGTATCTTACATACATACGACATATATAACTTTTTTAGTAGAGTACCTTACCATTATTGAAGTAATCTGATTTGATCATGGAAACTTTCTTCTAGCTGAAAGATGCTATCTTTGGCAAAATTTTTGTAAAAAATGTAATAGTTATTTTTTTAATGAAACAGTAATTTTCAATTATAGCAACAATGTACCAATTCACTTGATGATCATTTGATGTAATGTTCCATCAGTTTCGCCTCCATGTTTGTCACTTTCTGACTTCAATAAACAGAAAAACGCTGCAAAGCCTACACAAAGCATAGCTTCAATCACTTGTTCAGGAAATCTACACAAGAAATTTACCATAACATTTTTCATTTAACCAATTTAATCTTTCTTATCACATTTCATACTGTAACTTAAATAGTCATATAATATGCATATTAAGTAATTATTCTCTTTGGTGAGTAGGGTGTTAAGGTAATCCAATTATAAATTCAGTAATGCAGTTGTTGCCTTAGAGAATGTTGCAGCCTACCCAAAACGGTAATACTAAGCTCAGACCTTTTTAACAGCTAAAGTTAAAAAAAGAAGTTCTGGTTCCAACACCTAACCCATCTGTTTCTTTGGCCTACGTGAAAAATGGAAGTGGCATTTTGAACATAAAGAGCCTCCACAGTAACATTATCNTTACTAAGCTCAGACCTTTTTAACAGCTAAAGTTAAAAAAAGAAGTTCTGGTTCCAACACCTAAACCCCTCTGTTTCTTTGGCCTACGTGAAAAATGGAAGTGGCATTTTGAACATAAAGAGCCTCCACAGTAACATTATCATTGAACTGGAAATTAACTTTTACTGAATGAAAGATTTCCTAAACAAAGCAGGTCTCTGTATCAGCACACCTTTTTATTTAAAAACTTGCCATGGGACAATACACTGTTATCTCAAGTTCTAGATCAATAAAAATGTGAAAATCCCTATTCAACACCTTTTAAAAAGCACCTAATGTAAGTCATTTTAAGAACTTTGGAGGTGAGTTACATTTTTTCCCTCTTTAAATACTTTTTGTCAGAGGCTTGAACAATGGCATTGAAAATGTAATCATGAAGGCGGAAGGGACCCTGAGGGACATTCTAATCCATTCCTTCTCTTGGGCAATCAGAACTCTTTACAAACTACCCTTGATAGAACCAGTTGATTCTAAGAAAAAACAACAACAACAACAACAAAAAACAAAACAAAAGGATCACGCTGAAAATTCAGACTGCGGCCGGCTCGGAAGACTTGTGGTTTATTCCAATGTTTTTTTCCCAGCCTCAATCCTTCATGATACAACTTCTACATAATACAAAAAGGTTATTATCAGCATGTTGGTAATGTTTCTGAGATAGTCACTGTAACTTGATATCGCTGAAGATATTTATAGGCAATTTTATTACTTCACTATAGTCACCTCAGATCTGATTTTGGATAAGGCTTTATGGAAGAAAATATTTTTACCTAAAGTTTGCCATTCCTCCTTCCCCAAGGGCAATCTAGTACATTCTAAACCAAAAAACCTACCACACTGAATGATTGGCACATGTATTATTTCCACAAAAGGTTGTATGGTCTCCAAACCTACACACTGGTGCCATTGGGGCACATCTCCATTGGGTGGCAGTACATGTTCAGAACAACCTAATACTGCCAGTTGAACACATTATTTTTGAAATTGGAATTTTTATTTCATTTTCTTAAACTCCAATAACAATCTTTTCATAAAGGCAATTCATTGCCCATTCAACCGATAAAAGATCAGGGATGAAACTATCTTTCAGATGTTTATATACTTTAATTAATGATTGTAGATAATCTATATTTCATTCACTGATATATATTTTCAGTGATAATATAAGTAAAAATATATATCATATGATATATATAACATACATTAATGTCACATATAATATGTCATATGTATTTTGTTCCGTGATATCTAGTTCAGTGCCTCATAAATAGGCAGTCAGATTTTTTTTTATGGCTTCATGCTGATATAAAAATCTAAAGATAAAATTTTTACTGTAGAAAAATTAATTTTTCTGCCTGTTCAACCAACTGTCCAAGGTTTTAGCCAAAACTACTCCATACTTGGTAATCTAGACTGTATTAAACTCGGTGATCAGTTTTATCTGGTGTTTAGAGAGATGTGCAAAATCCTGTTTTTAACACAGCACAGTGGCAGCCCTTCAAGTTACCATGTCCCATTAAATCATGTATATAGTGACACAACTGATTTTTTATTTCTTACCCATTTGTATTCTAGATTAATTTTTTAAGAAACTAGGATTAGTAAAGTGCAAATAGCCAGTTATAATGCTCTTGGGGGTTTTGATTCTGGTTAATCTGTTGTGACTGGTTGTTTTCATTAAAGATGCTTTTTAAACTAGTCTATTGAACTAGGGTGCATCTTGGAAAGCATTTTTAGCTATAGACAAATACCATCTGTAATAAAGTAAACTTTGAATTATTTGTAAGAAAAAAAAGATTATTAGTACAAACCAAAAACAGAAAAAGATCCCAAAATTGGTCCTTGGAGAAAACCAAGAATACACAGGTTTTGTTGAAAACATATACAGCAAGTGGATTTTACAACTAAATAAGTGTCATCTAAAATTGAGCAATCCACAGTATTAGTTTTAAGGTAATCTGTTTCACTAAATAATTGCTTAAATGATTCTCAATGATTTTAATAGACATAGAAAAACTGCATTCACTAAAAAGAAGCTGAATTGAAATAAACATGTATATTATTTGAACATACATACTCAAACTTTAAAAGTTCAGGCTCGTGTGTAACTAGATATTTTTACATATCACTGAATCTTAAATGTAAGATTCTGTTTGATTGTAATAATTATAATGAAATGATTTCCAGAGGTTTGTTTTTTCTCATTATTTTTATTTTTAAAATTTTTTATTTAAATTCAATTTAGTTAACGTACAGTGTATTACTAGTTTCAGGGATAGAATTTAATGATTCATCAGTTGCATATAACACCCACTGCTGATCATATCAAGTATCCTCCTTAATGCCCATCACCCAATTACCCCATCCCCCCACTCCCCTCCCCTCCAACATCCCTGTTTGTTCCCTACAGTTAAGAGTCTTTTATGGTTTGCTTCCCTGTCTGCTTTTATCTTATTTTATTTTTCCTTCCCTTCCCCTACTTCATCTGTTTTGTTTCTTAAATTCTACATATGAGTGAAATCATATGGTATTTGTCTTTCCCTGACTGACTTATTTCACTTAGCATAATAACCATTCCAGTTCCATCCACATCATTGCAAATGGCAAGATTTCATTTCATTCTTTTTGATAACAGAGCAATATTCATATAATATATATAAATGTATGTATTACATGTATATTATATAAATACACACATATATAGATATATATATGAATATATATCTTCTTTATCCATTCATCTGTCGATGGACATCTTGGCTTCTTCCAGTTTGGCTACTGTGGACATTGCTGCTATAAACATTGGGGTGCATGTGCCCCTTCAGACCACTATTTTTGTGTACTTTGGATAAATAACCAGTAGTGTAGTTGCTGGATCATAGGATAGTTCTATTTTTAACTTTTTGAGGAACTGCCATACTGTTTTCCAGAGTGGCTGTACCAGTTTGCATTCACACCAACAGTGTAAGAGGGTTCCCGTTTCTCTGCATCCTTGCCAACATCTGTTGTTTCCTGAGTTGTTAATTTTAGCCATTCTGACCAGTGTGAGGTGGTATCTCATTGTGGTTTTGATTTGTATTTCCCTGATGACAAATGATTCTGAGCATTTTTTCATGTGTCTATTAGCCATTTGTCTGTCTTCTTTGGAGAACGTCTGTTCATGACCTCTGCCCATTTCTCGACTGGATTTTTTTTCTTTTTTTTTTCTTTTTTGGTTTTTGGGTGTGGAGTTTAATAAGTTCTTCATAGATTTTGGATACTAGCCCCTTTATCTGATAAAAGCCTCTTCCAATTTTGTCCAACTAAGTACAAATTAAACCACAGAAAACTGGATAAGCAACATAGTCCTATTCTATTTACCACATATAAGTAGAGCTAGCACAGAATGCAATGTAAAGAAAGATAAATTGTAGGGGCGCCTGGGTGGCGCAGCGGTTAAGCATCTGCCTTCGGCTCAGGGCGTAATCCCAACGTTGTGGGATCGAGCCCCACATAGGCTCCTCCGCTATGAGCCTGCTTCTTCCTCTCCCACTCCCCCTGCTTGTGTTCCCTCTCTCGCTGGCTGTCTCTATCTCTGTCAAATAAATAAATAAAATCTTTAAAAAAAAAAAAAGAAAGATAAATTTTAATTTTTCTTGGCCATTACTTTAGAAAACCAGCCAATGATACTATATACCAAAGCAGTATGATGTAGAATCTATCAAAGAATATACCCTATCCATTGGCAATGGATCATACAGTGTGTATTATTTTTGTATATTTCTTTTTCACCAACAGCAGCATCTATGCACTATAATAATATTTAAGATAATTTTTTTAAATACAGTTTTTGGTTAGATGATTGCCAAAAAGTAACAGTAGGACAACACACACAGAGTCTGAGTGAGTTAAGACTTCAATCCCTTAGAATCCTGCCATGAAAGCAATCCTTCTTTGGGAGTGAACTCAGCAAAATGCCCATTTGTATCACTGAAATGTTATTGACGATCACACTGAGTGGGGAAAGAGTGAATCAAGTACAAATCATGCTTATTGTGGTATTTAGTAGTTCCCTCTGTTCACCTCCTTGCACGGAGATAATGAAAATGGGGTGTGGTTGAATAAATGTGGAAAAATTTCAGTGTTTCACATTCCCCATTCCAGCCTTGGAGCACGTCTCAACCATAGTCTGCTGGGTGCTGCTGCTTGGGTAAACAGTGGAGAGCTGCAGGCGGCACCCATAAGAAGTTTGACATGTGATGTCAAATATTTTTCAGTTGACTTAGTCTGAGATTAAGAATTTCCATGTACATCAGCCAATGAGAACTTCAGAACTGTCTAAGGACTCTTCCTTCAGGGTAATGCTTTTAAATCACCATTAATGGAACAGGCATATAGCCATTGAATACTTAATGAGATGTCCCAAGAAGTCATCCTTCACTGAGATGACTTTTAAGTGAACCAGTCTCAGGGAGAGAGGTGTTAGTTCTGGACTGGAAATAAAGCTGCAATTCCCACTTGCCTGTGATTGGTTTCTGCTTGTATTCTTTCTATCCTTGTCCAAATGCCAATTTCAAATGCTGTAGAGTGACTTTTGAATAGAAATATGAAGATGTCAGGTCTGACTGTAAAGTCTTACCTCTGACCAGGATGGAAATAGATGGATTTACTTTTTTCCTGATAACCCAAAACTCCAATACTTGAAGGTGTCTTATGTCCATGAATTCCCTCTACCCATGATGCTTTTTTCCTTATTCTTCACATGGTTGGCTCCACCTCAAATCTCAGATCCTCAGATCCCACCTCTACAGAGCAGCCTTCCCAGTCTCCCTGTTGTGGACTGAATTGTATCTCCACCCACCCAATTTCATGCATGGAAGCCTTAAACCAGTATCACTGTTGGTGATACGGCCTGTAAAAAGGTAATTAAGGTTAAATGGTCATAAGGGCCCTAATCTGATATGACTGGTGTCTTTATAAGAAGAAAAAGAAGAGATACAAGAGTATGCTCCATGCCCCCCACCCTGCATGGGCTCAGAGGAAAGGCAGGGTAAGAACACAGTAAAAAGTAACTCTCTACAAGACATGAGAGGTTTCACCAGAAACCAACTCTGAGGTAACCTTGATCTTAGACTTCAGCCTCTAGAACTGTGAGAAAATAAATTTTTGTTGTTCAAGCCACCCAGTCTGTGGTATTTTGTTAGGACAACCCTAGTTTACTTAAATAGTCTTCATCTACAGGAGGCAAGTAGCCTCCTCTCTATCACATCACTGTATTGATGCCCTTCATTGCATTTATTAGAGTTAATAATGTTTGTTTTCATTTATTTACTTACGTGTTTATTCTGTCTTCTCCACTTGAACACAAGCTCCATGAAGATCACTCTGGCTGTTTTATAACTTGTCTGTGTGGGGGGTGGGGGAAAGAAGTAAAGAAATCAGAAGGCCACAGTAATACAGGGGAGAAAACCGTGTCTTAGAATACGGTAGCCATGGAATAGGGACATGGATGGATTGAGACCTGTTTGGGAGGTATAAACAAACATAACTTGCAGATAGATATGATCTTGGACGAAGGGTTGAGGGAAAGGGAAAAATCAAGGAAAACACCTAAGTTGGAGACTTGAGGACCTAGTCAATGGTAAAATCATTTTAAGAGATGTGAACCAATAAGAGATCATTTGTACTGTAGATTAACACCATTCATTCTTCTTATTCTAGCCTAATGCTTCTCAAAATTGAATGTACATATGAACTACCTGTGAATCTTATTAAGATGCAGATTCTGACTTAATAAATCTGAATTCTCTATTATGTTTATTTGATCTATATGCCTATTCTTTCTCTAATATCATACTGTTTTTATAATTGTAGCTTTATATTAAATCTTAAAATCAGGCAGCATAGTTCCTTAGACTTTGTTCTTTTGAAAAATTGTGTGCTGACCTTGCTAATGTCACTTATTAGTTCTAATTTTTTTCATAAATTCCTTAGATTTTCCAGAGAGAGAGATTCCAGACAGATAATGAGGTCATTTTTATATAAAGACTTTTTTTCTTTCTTTCCTACTTGTATGCCTTTATGGAAATCCTTGCCTTGTTTCTTATCTTAGAGGGAAAGCATTCATTTTTTCACAATTTAATATGATGTTATCTGCAGGTGTTTTATAGATGCCATTTATCAGGCTGTGGAAGTTTTCTTATATTTCAGTGACTCTGTCACTGATGGTTGTTCAACTTAGTCAAAGGTTTTCCTGCATCTATCGAGATGAACATATGGTTTCTCTTATTAGTATATGGATACGGTAAATTACATTGATTGATCAGTTAATTAGAACCGAATTTACATACCTGGGATAAACCTGTCTCATCATGATATATACAGTACAATTTGGTTTACTAATATTTTGAAGATTTTTGTTTCTTTGTGCATGAGGAATATTAATCTGTGGTTTTTGTATCAGAGTAATGCTGACCTCATAAAGTGTGATAGGAAGTGTTTCCTCTTCTATTTTCTTCAAGATTTTTTACAAAGTTGGTATTATTTCTTCCTTAAATGTTTAGCAAAATACACCAATAAGAAATTTTTTAAAATATGAATTCAGTGTATTTAAGAGGTACAGGGCTATTCAAATTATCTATTTTTTTTCTTGTAAGCACTTGGGAATTTGTGCCTTTACTGAATTTGTCCTTTTTATCTAAGGTATCAAATCTATGCATGTGAAGAAGAAAAGGAGAAGATAGAAAATAGTCTCTTATTACCCTTTTAATGCCTGTAGTATCTATACAAATGACTTCTCTTTCATTCTTCATCTTCATAATTTATAATTTGTGTCTTCTCTAGCTTGAGAGTCCCCCCCAGTACTTAAAAGATAATGCTATACTGTCTTCTGATATGCATAGTTACTAACAAGAAGTTTACTATTATTCTTATCTTGTTTGTCTACATGCAGTGAATTCTTTCATTCTGCCTACCTTTAAGGTGTTCTCTTTATTTTTGGTTTACAGCAGTTTGACGAAGATGTGCCTGGCTGTGTTTTTCTTCGTATATATCCTCTGCGGGTTTTTCTGAGTTTCATGGATCTGTGGTTTATTGCCTTCATTAAGCTGGGGAAATTCTTGCCATTAACTCTTCTAATATTTCTAATATTTCTTTACTTTTTTCCTCATTCTCTCTCGAATCTCCTTCTGGGATTCCATTTACACAAGTTAGCCCATTAGATGGTGGGCAAGACCTCTTCGATGAACTGTTATACTTTTTTGCTGTTTTTTTTTTCTCTTTATGTTTCAATTTGCATAATTTCTATTGACTATCCCTGATTTTCTTTTCTGCTGTGTCTGGTCTGCTAATTAACCTACCAAAGGACTTATTCAACTCTAATATTTCAATTATTCATAGGATTTCTTTTTTTTTAAGATTTTATTTATTTATTTGACAGAGAGAGAGACAGCCAGCGAGAGAGGAAACACAAGCAGGGGAAATGGGAGAGGAAGAAGCAGGCTCCCAGCAGAGCAGGGAGCCTGATGGGGGGCTCAATCCCAGGACCCTGGGATCATGCCCTCAGCCAAAGGCAGACGCTTAACAACTGAGCCACCCAGGTGTGCCTATTCGTAGGATTTCCATTTAATTTTTTTTAGGTTTTCATCTCTTTGCTGCAATTTCTTATGTGTTTATTCATTTTATTCATCTTTTTCATAAGGCTTTTAACATGTTGATTATAATTACTTTAAAGTTTTTGATAATTCTAACATGTAAGTCATTTCGTCACCAGCTTCTATTGACTATTTTTTCTTTTGACAACAGGTCAAGTTTTCTTCTTCTTGCTATTTAAATAGCTCTCATAATTTTCTGTAGTTCTTTGAATATTTTATGTAAAAACAAACAAAAACAAAAAACAGTAGAGACCAANTCTAACATGTAAGTCATTTCATCACCAGCTTCTATTGACTATTTTTTCTTTTGACAACAGGTCAAGTTTTCTTCTTGCTATTTAAATAGATCTCATAATTTTCTGTAGTTCTTTGAATATTTTATGTAAAAACAAACAAAAACAAAAAACAGTAGAGACCAAGGTAAGTGGTACTTAGAGTTGGAACAGGACATACCTTTTCTGAAGCACTGCTAGCGCAGGGAGTTAAGTCAATTTATTCAATACTTGAACTGAGTTTGGGTTTGCCATTGATTGAGTTACTTTCAATGCATCACAGACTTCAAATTCCTCCAGTGGTGGTCAGCTCCTATCTTATACCTAATTCATGACCTGTAGTGTTGGAGGATTTTTCTTTTTCCATGGTCCTGATCAACCAATGCCTTTCAGCAAGTCCTGTACACCTACATCACACAGAGTACTTCTTTGTAGGTAGTTTCTCTCCCCAACTAGTAGATTGCTACTGCTGGTTACTTAGTACAAGGCTCATGGTGGGTAGGCATAGTTCTCTATTGTTCCAGTCCAGCCTCAGTCTAGGCAGGCTCTGTGCATCTGGATCTCAGAAGAGGGACTTTCTCGGCATTTTTGTCCCTTCCCCCTATTGCAGTCTAACAGTTCTTGTATAGCTGAGAGGTATTATGCAAGAGGAATTTATTAGTCTTCCCCCAGTGGTAGTAGATCTCTATTTTGTTTAATACAGAACCCAGGGCACAAGAGTGTTTCCTTACTCTCCAACAGCAATAGAGGCCTTTTGCTTCTACCTCTTCCTCAGTAAGGACCAGAGACTGGGGAGTAGAAAAGTTTCCCACAACTCCCCTAGTGTCAGAAGGTTTCCTTCTACCCTTGCCTCAGAGGTACTGACTCTTTTCCTGACCTAGAGATTGGAAGGATTTCCTGGCACTCCCCTGGCAATTGCAGCTTTTTCCTCATATGAGAGAAAGTTCTGGGGAAGAGGAAGTAGTTTTATGTCTGTGTATCACCAAGGGACTTTTCTGTTCTCTTGCCCTGCCCAATCTTTCTCATTAGAACACGGTAGAGACTTGGCATGGAAAAGAGCTGGCAAGTAAGTGTAACTTCTATGTGTCCAGGGCTCACAGGGCTCTAAATCAGGGGTCAAAAAATGTTGAGGTCCTGAGAGTAAATACTTTAGACTTTGCGGAACATATAGTCAGTTGCAATGAATGAACTCTGCCATTGTAGTACAAAAAGCAGACACAGACAATAAGTAAACAATGAGGTGGCTGTGTTCCAAAAAATTATTTATAAACGCTGAAATTTGAATTTCATATAATTTTCTTATGTCACAAACTATTACTCTTTTGAGTGTTTCACAATGATTTAAAAATATAAAAAGTAAGCAGAAAGCTGGATTTGGTTCATGGGCTAAGGTTTGTTGACCCCTGCTCTACACTGTCAAGTTAACTTGAACTCTGCCATTGAGAATTTGTTGAATTTTCAGCTGTTTTCTTCTGACCCTCTTTTATAGTGGCTATCTCTTCCTCCAATGCTCTGCCAAAGGTGAAATATTTCCTATGTCCATCTTTCATAGGGGGGTTTGTCACCCTTTGGAATTCAACCCACCGAGTTGCCTTTGTAATCTCACTCTCTGATAGGCTCAAAAGAAGTTGTAAGTTTACAGATTGTACAGATTTTTCTGATTTGTCAGGGTGGGGTCAATGTTCTCTTGCATCTTGTTACATCCTGAGTGGAAACAGAACTTGAGTCATATATTTTTGCAAAACTTTCAGAATTAAGATATTTTAATCAAAATCAATTAAGATCATGGACTCTTTCCACTTAACTTTCCCCTCTGTCTTAGTCTGCTAGGGCTGCTATAACAAAATATCACTGACTGGGTGGCTTAAACAATAGGAATTTATTTTCTCACAATTCTAGATGCTGGAAATCTAAGATCAAGGTGTTGGCAGGTTTGGTTCCTCCTAACTCCTCTCTCCCTGGCTTGTTGATGATCACTTTCTCATTATGTCCTACAGGGCCTTTCTTCTATGTATATACAAATATCCCTGTGTCTCTTCCTCTTTTTATAGGGATATCAGTCCTAATGGATTGGGACCCTACCCTTATGGCCTTATTTAATCTTAATTACCCTTCATAAACCTTATCTTCAAGTAGTCATCACATTGGGGGTTAAGGCTTCAATATACAAATTTCCTTTAGAATATGTTAAATAATATAGTGAATACAGTGATAAATGTGTCATACTTAAAAATTTTTTTGATAGAAATCAAGCAAAATAAAATTTCCCAGAATTCCTATGTTTATAGGGCACATATTGTAGCAATGCAACAACAGTTCATATGTAAAAGAAACTGTCTGTGACAGGTATTTTCCCAAATTTGACCATAGTCCTAAGAACTTGCACTACACAACCAATAACAAGCTTTTAAAGATTTTTTTTTTTATTCGACAGAGATAGAGACAGCCAGCGAGAGAGGGAACACAAGCAGGGGGAGTGGGAGAGGAAGAAGCAGGCTCATAGCAGAGGAGCCTGATGTGGGGCTCGATCCCATAACGCCAGGATCACGCCCTGAGCCGAAGGCAGACGCTTAACCGCTGTGCCACCCAGGCGCCCCAATAACAAGCTTTAAAACTAAAAATTTTCTAAACTCTCAATAAAAAACCAATTTTAATCAATTACACTTTAAAACAACTTTACCATAAATAATCATAGAATCACAGAATATGTAAGCAAGCATGGAATTTAGAAATCACTTCCTAGTCTTATTTTCAGATAAAGAAACTCAGAAGTTAAGTAATTTGACATTGGTCATNAAGCTTTAAAACTAAAAATTTTCTAAACTCTCAATAAAAAAACAATTTTAATCAATTACACTTTAAAACAACTTTACCATAAATAATCATAGAATCACAGAATATGTGAGCAAGCATGGAATTTAGAAATCACTTCCTAGTCTTATTTTCAGATAAAGAAACTCAGAAGTTAAGTAATTTGACATCGGTCATCCCGCTGTTTAGTGGCAGAGATATGTCTATCTTGNTGACATTGGTCATCCCGCTGTTTAGTGGCAGAGATATGTCTATCTTGGTGTTTTAAGGAGTCAATATTACTATCCTTTTCTTATCCACTCAAATTTAGAACCCATTTAGAAAGAGATAGACTTACAAGTCAGGTAGAAAAAGTGTTAACTTTTTGAATGATGCGAATATTTGTGAGAAAAACATCTTGGGCATAAGATCAAACAGGCATGCTGATACTTTATTCCAAAATCAGGAATCTTACCTGGTAATTAGGTGGGAAACATCAGGCCTCCCTCTCTAGGTAAAGGTCCCTATTTGCTCATGGTAAAAGGTTGGTCATAAAACATGCTCTCTGCCAGGAGGATGACTCCAAATAGAAGGAAGCATTCAGTTGGCTATGCCTGATTCTTTCTTCCAAATTTACAAAGCAGATTACAATCTCATTGTCTAGGGAAGGATCTCCTTTTCTTCATCCCCCTCATTCACTACCCTATACTCATCAATTAACACAGCGCCTAGTTCATAATAGATTCTCAATAAATATACATGGAATATACGCATGGGTTGTAATTTCTTAAATAGTAATCTGCACACCAGATGCTGAGTCAACATGGTACATAGCCTTAAGAAGTCCACATTTTCCTTGAGAAACCAGTATATAATCAAAGAAGAGTAAAATTGCTCCATCATTTCACAAAATTCCTGAGTTTACTTTTCCATTTATTTACCAGTCATGTAGCAAATCATTTCTAGCTTAGAAATACTATGTTGATTATCAACAGCTATATGCCAATAAATTAAGCAATCTGGAAGAGATGGAGGCCTTCCTGGAAACCTATAAACTACCAAGACTGAAACAGGACGAAATTGATTTCTTAAACAGGCCAATTAATTATGAAGAGATTGAGTCAGTGATAAACAACCTTCCAAATAACAAAACTCCAGGCCCGGACAGTTTTCCTGGGGAATTCTACCAAACATTCAAAGAAGAAATAATACCTATTCTCCTAAAGCTATTTCAAAAAATAGAAACAGAAGAAAGCTACCAAACTCACTCTATNCTCTATAAGGCCAATATTACCTTGATCCCTAAACAGGCAAAGACCCCATCAAGAGAATTACAGACCGATTTCCCTAATGAATATGGACGCCAAAATCCTCAACAAGATCCTTGCTAATAGAATCCAACAGTACATTAAAAGGATTATCCATCATGACCAAGTGGGATTCATACCTGGGATGCAAGCATGGTTCAACACTCGCAAATCAATCAATGTGATACATCATATCAACAAGAAAAGACTCAAGAACCATATGATCCTCTCAATTGATGCAGAAAAAGCATTTGACAAAATACAGCATCCTTTCCTGATTAAAACCCTTCAGAGTGTAGGAATAGAGGGTACATTTCTCAATCTCATAAAAGCCATCTATGAAAAGCCTACTGCAAGCATTATTCTCAATGGGGAAAAGCTGGAAGCCTTTCCCTTAAGATCAGGAACACGACAAGGATGCCCACTCTCGCCACTATTATTCAACATAGTACTAGAAGTCCTTGCAACAGCAATCAGAAGACAAAAAGGGATCAAAGGTATCCAAATCGGCAAAGAAGAAGTCAAACTGTCTCTCTTTGCAGATGACATGATACTCTATATGGAAAACCCAAAGGAATCCACTCCCAAACTATTAGAAGTTATAGAACAATTCAGTAAGGTGGCAGGATACAAAATCAATGCCCAGAAATCAGTTGCATTTCTATACACGAATAACGAGACTGAAGAAAGAGAAATTAGGGAATCCATCCCATTTACAATAACACCAAAAACCATACGTTACCTTGGAATTAACTTAACCAGAGACGTAAAGGACCTATATCCTAGAAACTATAGATCACTTTTGAAAGATATTGAGGAAGACATAAAAAGATGGAAAAATATTCCATGCTCATGGATTGGAAGAATTAACATAGTTAAAATGTCCATACTACCCAGAGCAATCTACACTTTCAATGCTATCCCGATCAAAATACCGAGGACATTTTTCAAAGAACTGGAACAAATAGTCCTTAAATTTGTATGGAA
>NC_048220.1:109252574-109282567 GCF_002007445.2 Ailuropoda melanoleuca | reverse complement strand
GCACTACTGGGTGTTTACCCCAAAGATACAGACGTAGTGAAGAGAAGGGCCATATGCACCCCAATGTTCATAGCAGCATTGTCCACAATAGCTAAATCGTGGAAGGAGCCGAGATGCCCCTCAACAGATGACTGGATTAAGAAGCTGTGGTCCATATATACAATGGAATATTACTCAGCTATAAGAAAGAACGAGTTCTCAACATTTGCTGCAACATGGACGGCACTGGAGCAGATAATGCTAAGTGAAATAAGTCAAGCAGAGAAAGACAATTATCATGATTTCTCTCATCTATGGAACATAAGAACTAGGATGATCGGTAGAGGAAGAAAGGGATAAAGAAAGGGGGGGTAATCAGAAGGGGGAATGAAGCATGAGAGACTATGGACTATGAGAAACAAACTGAAGACTTCAGAGGGGAGGGGGTGGGGGAATGGGATAGACTGTGATGGGTGGTAAGGAGGGCACGTATTGCATGGTGCACTGGGTGTTATACGCAACTAATGGAGCATTGATCTTTACATCGGAATCCGGGGATGTACTGTATGGTGACTAACATAATATAATAAAAAATCATTAAAAAAAAAAAAGAAATGCTATGTTAAAAATAGATGCTTCTATCTATTTTATTTCCCATATAAATAAATGCGTTTGCAAAGACTGGTGTGTGACTGGTGTCCTGGGTGCAATGACAGGCTCTCATTTGACTTTTACTTACATTTGCTCCCCATGGGTTGTGGTAATTTGCATACCTCTCTCTTCCTCATAAGCAGAAAGAAATAATTTGGCTCAAACTAGGTCACCATAATGTTAATCATTATGTATCCACTGCTGTTCTACAGCAATATGCTTTAAATAAAAGTAAAGTTAAATAGTTACATGTTGATATTCTTCTTTAAAATTAGAAAAAGTTACAAAAGCAGAGATCTATGCCAGTCTTAAAAGGAAAAGGCATAATCTTATTTTTAGCTATCATAAAGAAAAGCACATTAAATAAAACTATTTATTTGAATACAAAAGTAGGATTCTGTATCTATCATCAAACACTCTATATTCTTTCTCTATAAAATATGCTAAAATTATCTGAGGCAGTATCTCATGCTTATTCTTTTTAATAATAGTATTTTTTATTATATTATGTTAGTCACCATACAGTACATCCCTAGTTTTTGATGTAAAGTTCCATGATTCATTACTTGTGTATAACACCCAGTGCACCATGCAATACGTGCCCTCCTTAATACCCATCACCAGCCTATCCCATTCCCCACCCCCCTCAGTTTGTTTCCCAGAGTCCATAGTCTTATTTTTTTTTAACTCCAGAAGCTCCTCTTTTAAAAAAAAATTAACTCTATTTGTGGGTGTCAAGGGTTGGTGGGGGGAAAATATGGAGGAAGAAAGACCTTTANCAGTTTGTTTCCCAGAGTCCATAGTCTTATTTTTTTTTTAACTCCAGAAGCTCCTCTTTAAAAAAAAAATTAACTCTATTTGTGGGTGTCAAGGGTTGGTGGGGGGAAAATATGGAGGAAGAAAGACCTTTAATTTTACCCAGTAAATTTTAACTTCTCTACCAAAGCAGCTTACTTTGCTAGAAATACAAACTTAATTATTTCAGCGAGCTTAAAATAGCCCTATTTGAGATCTGAAAATCAAATTGTAATGCAGTATTTGGGGTTTTTTTTTTTCTACAGTCATGAAGGTAAAGCTGCAAGGGTACGAACTTGGATGGGAGCTATTTTTATGTACAGAGTTGAGTAGATAAAATCCAGGTCATTTCTGTATGGACTTCAAGACTAACAGTAGTACAACTTGTGTTTGGGGCCAACATGTATTATCAGAACATACACGCAACCCCACTGATGTTCCGTGTGAGTGAATGAGGACATTGGTTGGACCTCTGTCAGTAAACAGATGTGATCCAGAGACACAAGGGGAGCTGCAGATATGGTTCAGTAGGAAGGTGACAGCTTTTACAGAGTTGCTTTTTGAACTCTAATCATGCTCTCAGGTTAATGTGGCCAAACACAGGACTCAGGAGTTTAACAAAATCAAAAATCAGATTAGTGAAATGTCCCACCAGAAAAGATTCAAGTTATTCAGTGAGCAATTTTAAATACCCAAATCATCTTCAAAATGATTCCCTATGTTAATATGGTATTTCTGAGAACCTAAACCAATCCAAAATAAATATTTTTGTTTAACCAAGCCACCTCCTCATTAGTTCAAAGCAATGACTCTTTGTTCTATTAGAGGGAGGCATGTTATTTGATTTCATGAACTTCTTCGATTTTTATGCCAAATATTGCATAGCATTCCTTTTTTAAAAATTAAATTTCATTGTTTCAGAAATCATTTCTTACTCATATTGGTATAACTAGAGATATATTAGATGACTATATATGAGGGTTGAGGATTAAAGATATTATCTCTAAAATAGCTTCTTTTTCATCTATTTTATTTTCTTTTATTTTTTAAAGATTTTATTTATTTATTTGACAGAGATAGAGACAGCCAGCGAGAGAGGGAACACAAACAAGGGAGTGGGAGAGGAAGAAGCAGGTTCATAGCGGAAGAGCCTGACATGGGGCTTGATCCCACAACGCCGGGATCACGCCCTGAGCCGAAGGCAGACACTTAACCTGTGCCACCCAGGCGCCCCCTTTTTCATCTATTTTAAAGCATAACAGAAATTAAATGTTAAGTGTGTTACTCAAGTCTTGGACACAATATCAAATTCTGCTACTGAAAGAAGGTTCACATTTTATATCATTAATTTAGTTCAGATACATGTTTTGTGTTCTAAGTGTGTGCAAAGACCCAATATGGGTTTTTTTAAAAAGATGGATGAGATTGGTTTGGACAGTGGAGACCTTCAAACCAGATTGTTCCAAGGTTGTGGATCCAAGAAAATAGCTTCAATCTTCTAATTTAACTTTTACTCTATAGATATATAAGTGTAATAGTCCTGCTTCTAATATGACTTCTGTCAAGAAAAATGACCATCCGATATGGGTTTTCCATAAGATAGAAGCTTTAAATGTGATCAACACAAATGGCTGCTCATGTGATTTCAATCATTCCTAACAATAATACTAAGAGTAAAGTCCGTCATAGAAGACAAAGGCCAAGATCGTGTAGACTGGTCATGGTTCACTAGCTGTTTAGACAACCCCGAAGAAAAAAATAATGTCTGAATACAAAGGTAGCTGCATTTCCAGTTCATATTAAGAATCTGAAATTACAGTGAGCTTGATGGGGCTTCCTTCCACCGAGTATCCTAAACCAGCATGGCCATGGCCAATTTCCTTCCTAGGGCTTCTACTTGGCTTTATTTGAAATGCTATTTGCATCTCAAGCTTACTTTTTATGTTTACTATAGACTGAGCTATAACGTCAGATATGACCATTCAACCTTTAGGATTTCTGATGCACAACTGTGCTAGAAGCTAGTAAGTGATAGGAAAAATCCAATAAATATAATAAGTAAGTAACCATCTCATTGTCTAGAGATTTTCTTGGCATTAGAATAAATTTTTTTTCTGCAAATACATCTTCACTTTTCTTGTGTCCTGCTTGGAACTGTAGGTCATTCAGAGAAAGTCTGGTTTAGACTCTTGATTGATAGTTCAACCTTCACAGTATTCATATAAAGCCAACAACAAATTTATAGGGTCAGCGCAGGCATATGGAGAAAGATACTATAATTTGGGTACTTTTCTTCCACATGATAGAACTACAAGATATCTTATAAATATGACATGCACACGATCTGTCTGCCAAATTATATAATCAAATTTCCAAGTCACACTTTACCTACCTCTACCCTATTTTGATTCTTTGTGTTTTGAAAATAGTCATTCTCCTCTCTTTTTTCATTCTCAAGTGAAAAGGTTGAGGAAGAAAACACTGGAATCATTATAATTAAAGTTTAAAATTTTGAATAAATCATAGGGAAGACAAAAGAGCCTAAAAGTTGCCTGAATTATAAGATTTGTTACTGTTTTTGTTGTTGGAAGCAACTGAAAATCCATCTAAACCTGACTTAAACATAACAGGGAGACTATTGGTTCATAGATCTGAAAAATCCAGAGGAAATTCTGGCTTCAAGTACTACTTGAGGCAGGGACTCAAACATCATTTCTGGGTCTTAGTTTTTCTTTCTCTGTTTCTCAACTCCACCTCTTCAGGCAGCTTTACCCCCAAAGGAACAGCTTAATTATAACAAGTCTATACCTTGCATCATCTTGGCTTTAAATCCAGCAAATAAGAGCAAATCTCTTGCCCAGAAATTTTAGGAAAATCTCATTTCATTCTAACTGCTCTCATCTTTAATCCCAGTGGCTAGGGAGCACCATGCTCTGATTTGCATAGGCTTCTGTCTTTTCTACCCCTGGGCTGGAATAAGCCAAAGCACAAGGCTAGGGGAAAAGGAGGAGACATTCTTTAAAGAGAATTTTATTTGGTTACCAAAAGAAGAACAAGTGGATGCTGAGTGGAAAACACAACTTATGTCCACTATGTTACTCCTCCTTCAAGTTCTAGATTGAAACCCACCCTTTTTGGTTAAAATTCTTTGAACATCCAGTCCTGAAAAACTGTACATAAACTCTCAAATATACTTTCTGTCTCTATTACTCCTTTGGCAATGACTTCTGTATACCCTGTGATATTATGTACCTAGCTATCATAAACTACTGTTTATACTTTGCATTCGTAGCTGTCTGAGTAGGTACTGGGCATAATGCCCAGCCTCACATTTTCATGGCCTATCTTTTCAGTTCAGACACTGGTGCAGCCATCACCTATGGCCAGTGTAACTTGGAGGCACCTCATCCATCTCAGCTAAGAGGACTAACTCTCTCATTTTCTGCCCCAGTGCACTTGCACCACCATCACTTGGGATACCTGCTGCAGGGAGCCACTCAGGCATTCTGAAGCATGGCATGAACAAACATGGAAGTACAAGGAACCCTTGACCCAATGGGGGACAGGAATCAATGAATAAATATTCCCCTTTACTGTCTCCTGAGCCAAAATTTCCAAGTGAATCCTCAATGAGTTCCAAGGAAGATTCAGAAATAACTTTTGCTCAATTGCCCACAGCAAATTGCCCACAGCAGTAACTAGCCTAATCACAATTCTTGGACTGGCTTTTCCTCAGTTCCTGTTTTAACTTCTCAGTACAACTCTGCTGTTCCTTGGGATCAACTGTTCAAATAAGCCACTTGTCCTCAAGTCCTTACCCTAGCTTCTGCTTTTCGGGGGAAACACTAATAGTTCCTTGGAGGCAAGTTTAATGTCTCTAGCACATGAAGTTACACAAGATATATTTATTGATACAATATGAGTAAAAGAAAAAAAAAAGGAGTGATGAAGATGACTACCAATATGGAACAAATATACTGGCAGCAAATGTGTTAGGGGGCACAGTTTTGAGTAAAGAGATGACTTTTAAAGTGCTAATGTGGAAAATTAGGCCCAACGGTCAAAGTAAAAGAATTTCAAGTCAGCCAAATTTTGGAACCTGGAGTGGGACACATCTTTGACATTATATATCCTTTTAGTCATTATTTGTTTCAGAATCACAATTGCTTCATTATCCCATTAGCAGTAATTCTATAAGTGAATTCAATTTTTTACTTTTTCAGGGCAATAAATATTTTATCTCAAATCCTTGCGGTTTGCCCTCTTGACTTAGGGTTGGTGAGTTATGAAAATATTTGTCTCTTTGTCAAAATAAATGTAGGAGTTGATGAGTCTGTGTAAAGTTGAGCATTACCTCAAATTTCATAGCCTAGTGCTTTGACTCTTAAATTGTTCCTAAGTGCTATTTGACCTCTGCAGTGATTATTCTTCCCATACACTGATGGGCAAAGAAGAATGAGTAATGCGTAGAGAAAAAAAGATCAATATATATCTACTCTAATCATATACAAAGCCCATTGGCATGCCTGGCAAAATAAAACATGGAAGAAAATCCCTCTCTGAAATGCACCATTGGGTCCTCAACATAATAATCTTAATGGTTTGGACTGCATTAGCAAAATAAGTAAGAATTATTTCCTTCATTAACACAAAGCTATTAATCTTTGTGTTCCTTTTATCTTTATAGTGACAGACTTATCTGGGATACCAAAGTTGTCTAACCATCGCTTAGAAATAGAAAGGCCAGCAGGTATAAGAGACTAGGACCCATCAATGACCCAGTCAAAGCATAATATAGGGATGGTAGAATTAGCATGCACGGAAGGCTTCCGATGTGCCAGTATCTTTTACATATTGTAGTAAGCTGAATAATGACTGTCTAAAAATATCAGATCCTAATACCTGAAACCTGTAAATGTTACCTTATATGGAAAAGGAGTCTTTGCAGATGAAATTAAACTAATGATCTTGAGATGGGGAGATTATCTTGGATTATCCAGAAGAGCCTTAAATGCAATCATAAGTGTCCTCATAAGAGATAGGCAAAGGGAAATAATACAGAAGATGAGAAAAAATGTGGCCATGGAAGTAGAGATTGAAGTGATGTGGCCAAAAGCCAAGGAATGTCAGCAGCTCCAAGAGCTGGAAGAGACAAGGAATGGATTCTCCTCTACAGCCTCTGGAAGGAGTACAGCCCTGATGACACCTAGATTTCAGTCCAGTGATACTGATTTCAAACTACTAGCCTCCAGAACCATGAAGGAATAAATCTCTGTTGTTCTAAGCCATCAAATTTGTGGTAACTTTTTACAACAGCCATAGGAAACAAATATACATATATTATCTCATTTAATCCTCATGATTTTTTGAGATAGCTATTACCCCTATTTTACAGATAAGGAAATTGAGGGTTAGAATAAGTGTCCTAAGTCACCTGTCAAATACGTAGTAGAAGAGTTAAGTTCAGTTGAATTCCAAAGCTCAAGGTCTTTTCTCATGCTGTACACTCCAGCCACAGAGATCTACTCAAATGCCTTTTCCCATCTCCATGCTGTCTGCAGTCTGCTCCTTGGACCAGATGTCCTCCCATACTTGATCTCAAGGACATAGGTCACTCTACTTTCTTTCCTGACCCCCACCCCTGGTTTGAAGATCCCATTACACTTTCACTCTGGTCTCACTCATGCAGTCATCCTTTAGCTTGTCATTCACTGGACTGTGAGCTCTTCTATAGCAGGGTCTATGCCATTATATTTGTTCTCCAGGTCTATTTGGTGTCTGGCTCACAGTCTGTGCTTTAAAATATTTGTAGAATGAATGAATGATGCCACAATAACTCCTAAGTAAACACAGGAATAAATAAGTGTAGTGAGTAAGTCTGCGGGTCTTCGGAGTTTCGTGTTGGAACAAGATGAGATGGAAGATGGGAGTTTCCTCATAAGTAATTGGGTAAAATAACAGTGTCTACTTTATACAGTTGGTGTGACTATTAAATGAGTTAATATATGTAAAGGGCTTAGAACAATGACTGGACAGAGTCAAAGCTATATAAGTATTCTCTTTTAAAGAGGAGGCTTTTTTTTTAAAGTAAAAGATAAATGGTCTAAGTTTTAAAGCTATAATTAATTTTTATGATTTTGTGATTTGGTAGAAAACAAAACCAATCTCAAGATTATGAATTTAACTTTGAGATGAATTCTTAGCTCAATATCCTCAGTAATATAAAACTGGAAAGGTCAGTGCCTTCCTACAGTATAATCTTTCACTTGAACAGAAAGTAGAAGAAACAGCATTTAGAAATACTAAGATGTACCATTGTGGAAGATCTCAAATGAATTCCCAGGAAAAGAAACTTAACAACTCTGAGTCTTAAGGTTGTCTTCTGGGTCTTAACGTTGCATTAATCTTTCAATACTTCAATATCTCTAGATTAGCCTCTGCCAGGAACTTAGTCTACTGTTTTATTTCTCACTGATGAACAAATTGAACTAATTTGAAACACGTGGAGAAGAAAGAGCAACTCTTCTGTTTGCATGTGAGACTTGATGTTGTTTTTAATTGATTCACAAGTTTTCATATAAAAAGTGATAAATGAGGGGTTCTAGGAGACATACAGATGAAGAATAAACACAATAAAAAGTTTTGAGGCTGGTTTTTGTTTTATCTTCATCTGTTTCTGGTCTCACAAAGTAAATACAAGATTTTTTTTTTGCCATGGATACATATTTCAGGGTACAAAGATGCACAACTTGAGACATAAGATATGGAGATCATTGCCTGAACTTAAGTAACCAAAATCCCATTGAAATTCATGGACATTAGTACTGGAAATAAGTGACACCAGCAGAGTTCTGTTGCTTTGCTGCTATCCCATAATTGTTGTCCTTGTTTGCAGGTAAAATTTCGGTTGCACTAAGGGAATATACCAGCCCATTTCTGCCCTCAGAAGATTTACCATGCACCAAATCCCCTGGACCAGGGCATCAAGGATTTCTCTGCATATTATTTAAGGGAAAGTATTTCAGTTGGCTGAGATATATCATGACTGCAGACTCTGAGGCACCTAGTGACATCAGAAAGAACTGAAATATCAGGTCTATCTTTTATTGCATAGATTGTGTCCACAGGTACTGCCAAAATGAAGCACTAGTCCTCTCCCATAACAAGCCATAATTGGTCTAGAGGTAATATACTCTTGATAGATTGAACAAAGAAAGAAAGATCAGAATCTGAACAGGGGAAAAGACTGGCAGCAGTCTGAAGGAAATGGTGGGTGTATTCAAGAGGCATTTTAGAGGAAGAAGCCACAAGATATATAAACTGATTAGAGAAGCAAATATGAAGGTTCAGTAGAAAGATGGATTAGAGACGTCCTCAAGGCTCCCAATTGAGAAAAATGGTAAGATGGTGATGCCTTAACTAAAAGAAGAAATGCAGGAGGCAGAGGACAAGGCGAAGGGAAATCCCATGGGAAGAAACCAAAAAAATTTGCTTCTGAAAATGTTGAATTTGAGGTGCCTGGAAGACAACCATGTGGAGATAAATGTCCTGCAAACAGATGCAAATTCAGAACTGGTGTTAAGGAAAGTAGTCAGGGTTATAGTTTTACATTTGTTTGCCTTGGCAATATTTAGAGTGATGTTTTTAATAGTTCTATACAGTAAACCAAAGTACTTTCTCACCATTTTTATGTATTACCTGCACTACAGTTCTGCAAAAGTAACCATAGCAAATTTTATTTCCATTTTACATTAAAGGAAACAACACGGAGATGGTAAATAATTTGTCCCAAGTCCATGTTGGGAGATAATTATAAGGCCAGAACCAGACTTATGCCTTCTGAAATTTATGCTGGTATTTCCTAGACACTGAGCACTAGGGAACTGGAATTCTTCACTTATCGCTTGTAAATATAGATTGGATATGTTGTAGAAAGGCAACACATAAAACCAGCCCATAAAAACATAAAACGTTAAGTTGATAAACTTCCCTTGGGGACTACATTAAATGGGAAGTTGAAGGAAGAGGAGCTAGGAAAAGAGGAAAAGTGAGGTGCCTGGGTGGCTCAGTCAGTTAAGCATCTGCCTTCGGCTCAGACTATGATCCCAGGGTCCTGGGATCAAGCCCCACATTGGGCTCCCTGCTCAGCAGGAAGTCTGCTTCTCCCTCTCCCTTTGCCCCTCTCCCCTGCTTGTGCTCTCTCACGTGCGTAAATAAAATATTAAAAAAAAAAAGAGGAAAAGCGGTTAGAGCAGTAAAAGGAGAAGCAGGAAGGAGAGTCACAGAAGAAAAAAGAGGAATAAATTCAAAGACCAAGGGGTTAAGAGCTGTCAACACTATCAAAGATTGTTTCTTCCCTAATTCCCTTCCACTTCCCATCTCAGTCCCATACAAAGTGAGCATAGATGAAGTCCTCTCACAGTTAGATGCTCCAAAAGTTCTGCACCCCACATGTAATACCTCTGCCCATGTGTATAAAACAGACATGTGTTTCTATCTCTGGCTCTTTGCACACAATCTCAAAATTCAGCTTGAGAGTTACTTGAATGTATTTTATGTTCTACCTCCCAGTGATAAAGCCATCAGTAAATTTCACAAGATTCCACGTGTGACCTTTAGTCATAGATCAATATGTAATAACATACTTTTAAATGTAGATCACATTGGGGAGGCCATGTCTACACAATAGCAAACAGATGTTTTGGCAAAGAGAAGAGCCTTCTTATGCTGATGAGTGGCAGTGTCTCACAGTAAGAATCACTTCCCACCCTTTCCTCATCTTTTTTTTTTTCAGTTTTATTTTAAAACATTTGTTTCTGATATACAGAGGTAAGTTTGCCAGACATAAACCTCACTTTCAAAAATTCAGGTTTCCTCTTAAAGTAGGCAAGCAATATACAAAAGGAAAGCAAAATGGGTCAAGTCAAACCACTCAACAAAGTCAATATGACAAAGATTCACTGGGTATTTTCTACATGTAGAGCACTATGCTTGGTGCTTCAGGGATATAAATGCATAAAAATAGAGCCCTTAAGGATCTTTTATTTGACAGAGGTAATGGTGCCCATGAAACATTTGATCTGCTTTCCTGCATTTCTCAGTCCTCTTGGAATTAGGTAAGACCGCGGGGCTTGTTCTACCAATTACCTGCGAGTAAAAGAAAGGCCAAAGCATAGCAAGAGCTAGCTCATGACTTTCCTTGTTGCTCTTCTGCTTCCTTGACAATCAGGAAAGCCATTTTGGATGCGACAGTGCCATGGCAGACTCTCTACCAGCTGGAGTTCTGAGTAACTGTATGGACTCGTTCTTCCACTGCCTCATGCTGGAAATAAAGTGTGATTTTTTTTTTTAATTAAGCCCCTGAAATTTTGGAGTTGTTTATTACTGAAGTATAAATGTGACCAATCCTGACCAATATACTTGCCTTTTGGAGCTCCCATTCTACTGGGAGCAGATAGGCACATATCTTACTGGCTGATTAGACATCTTACTTGTTTCATGCCTATTATACATCAATTAACGCCTGTTAATTATTTTCAGCACATGATTTTATTTTCATAAGTATCCTGATTTGGATAATAAATTACATGGTTACCCATAGGCTAGAGAGAAAATAGTCTATGATAAATAGTATAGGAGAACACAGAAACATGGCACTGGGGAAGGAGAAAATAATCCTACTAGAAGAATTTGATCATTTGAACTGGAATTTATAGCGTTCTGCTAGGCAAGTATTAGGGCAGATGAGGTCTGGAGTAAAGGGCATTCCAGTACCTCTCAGTTTGATCAAAGGTCCAATGTAGAAGTGAGTAGGGTATTTTGGACGTTAGTAGGCAGGTTAAGGTAGTGTGGTAAAGGCATAGTTGAAACTACATTGATAATGATTTATTGCCTAGAGAATACAGTAATACACACTGCTCAGAGTCTGGTTACGGCCATCATTCACTATGTAAAATGCTCTGCTTCACCACACAATAGATAATACAAACTTCTGATGGCACTTTTCAGTGTTTGCTGCTTTATCAACCCTGTAAGTATTATTATAGAAAACTATCCCAAAGCTCATTTATAATGCTCTTCACACTTTTCTTTTTGATAATTGCTAATGAATTTCATTGCATTCTGAGCACTGACAGAATGTGCTTAGCACAGTAGCAGAGATGGAGCCAGTGTTGCCACAAAGTTCAGGCTCTCAGACAAAGTTTTAGAGAAATTTCTGGATATTCTAATTTGGTTCTGTATAAGTCATTGTATTCAGTGATTTCAGGATGATACAGTAAAATGTTAATTCAAATAAATCACTTTAAATAAAAAATAAGTCTGTGGCAAAGGCAGGGGCAGAGGAGTTGAGGGAACAGAGAAGGAGGAGGAATACTGGCTAGATGGATACATTATCAAGGACTTTGAAGACCCAGCTGAGTAGTGCGCATTTAAGGGTTTGACTTGACTTCCCTGATTAGCTTTTCCTTTCACTTTTAACCTTCTGACCCAGATTTTGGATAACCCAATTTATAAAATAGACTAATGCACATATTGCTGAGGTTGAGGGACTCTTGACAAACTTCAAAATAGAAATATTTNTAGAAATATTTTTTAAAGGATAACCCAGCAAGAAGGAGATGGCTGTTCAAATGAGCCAATGGTGGTTGATGCTCAGGGAATTATTTTTATAAATTATNATAGAAATATTTTTTAAAGGATGACTCAGCAAGAAGGAGATGGCTGTTCAAATGAGCCAATGGTGGTTGATGCTCAGGGAATTATTTTTATAAATTATACAAATGCATATAGTGAAACAGGTATTATATTCTATATATGGTAATGGATATGCTACCAAACTCTAAAATACTGCATAAAGATAAACAACTACGGATATGGCAGATGTGCCTGAAACCCACAGAGTTTGTGCCGATAGTAATAGAATGCCCTTTTTTTTAATAATAATTGTTTATCATGTCATGTTAGTCACCATACAGTACATCCCCAGTTTTTGATGTAATGTTCCATGATTCANAATAGTAATAGAATGCCCTTTTTTTTTTAATAATAATTGTTTATCATGTCATGTTAGTCACCATACAGTACATCCCCAGTTTTTGATGTAATGTTCCATGATTCATTACTTGTATATAACACCCAGTGCACCATGCAGTACGTGCCCTCCTTAGTACCCATTACCGGCCTATCCCATTCCCCCATCCCCCTCCCATCTGAAGCCCTCAGTTTCCTTCCCAGAGTCCATAGTCTCTCATGGTTCAATTAGAATGCCCTTTTATCTTCAAAAGGATCTCAGCTTGGATTATAAATTCTGTGGTCTCCCTCCCTATGATATTCAGGATGGAGGTAATTTCACATTCCTTCATTTTCCTTCTCTGATTCAATTAAAACCAACTTGAAACTAAATCTGTCAGAAATTGGTGTGGAGTCCAATACCAGTCATTTGAGAAGCCTCCTTCTCCGGCCTGTGCATTTTGAAAACTCCATGGGTTCATGCCTCAGAGTTCCCACCTCAGGCTCTCTACCCACACCAGCAAGACCCCTCAACCAGTCTGAGTATTGCCTCCTATTGGCTCTTGTGCACGTTGCCCAGGCTTCAAACTTAATACCTAATTCTTACCCAGACCCCTACACCCATGCCTTTTCCTGCTTAAGAAGAAGGAAGGCGTGGATAGCAGGCATGAATGGCAAGTATACATGAAAAAGCCATAAAATACATGTTAACTCAAAAGATCACCAATTAACAAATAGGATCAGGGAAGCCCTTAAGGGCTTTGAGAAACATTTGCTGTTTTTATAGATGTGTCGATGATATGCTACACATCTGCCATCTATGCATAGCTTATCTTGCAGTATGTACCATAAGCAGACCCAGTTCAGTATCTGTCCACCTCAAGAAATAACAAGCACACGATTGATATTGACATATTGCTATTTCTACTCTGTTCATAATACCAATATCTTAATGTAAGTCCTTCTGATTTATGCTAGAACTGCTGGGTCATGGAGTCGCTTGCCAAGCTTGCATGCCTACTGTAAGACTCGTGGAATCAGACCTGATAAAGCCAGGCAGGGTAACCAGGTGGTGATACCTGTGATCACTGCCTCAGTTTATTTTATTTTATTTTTTTAAAGATTTTATTTATTTATTCGACAGAGATAGAGACAGCCAGTGAGAGAGGGAACACAAGCAGGGGGAGTTGGGAGAGGAAGAAGCAGGCTCACAGCAGAAGAGCCTGATGTGGGGCTCGATCCCAGAACGCCGGGATCACGCCCTGAGCCGAAGGCAGACGCTTAACGGCTGTGCCACCCAGGCGCCCCCACTGCCTCAGTTTAAATTCAGGCTCTATCATTTACCAGCTGGTGACCTTGGGTGAATTACTGAACTCTTTAAGATTTCAGTTTCCCCATCTGTAAAATGAGGATGACATGAAAAGCAATTTCCTCACAGGAAGTTTTGAGGATCGTTTGAGCAAGTACATGTTAAATTCTTAGCATAATGTCTGGCATTTCTTGATTTTCTCAGATTTAATTAGAACTGGCTTGAACCTCCATCTGCCAACACGTGGTGGAAAGCCGGATAACAGTCATTCAGAAAGTCCCCTCCTTCTCTCATGGAGACTGGATGAAACTCAGGAGCCCATAGGCTTTAGAAAGAAGCCTCTGCTTCTCAACAAATGGTAGCCAGGGTTATCTTGAGCCATGCTTAGCAAGACCCAAGTGGACTTACATGTTTTGAAATAAAATCAAAAGTTCTTACTTAGAGTAGAAATTCAGTCTTCCTGGTCTCCACTATGTTTTTGATCTTCTCTGGGTTTCTACCCCAAGTTAATATCACATTATCCCACATTTACTAAATGTAAATAGCAACACTGTTCCACCTGTTGCCTATCTACCAACTTCAGTGAACACTCCTAAAAGGAAGGTGGAAACAAGGCCCTGTATATTGCTGCTCAAGTCATGCCAAACAGGCGCCCAGCTGAAGGTGGAGCAGGGACTGCAATCTGCCTGTGTTCTGCCCTCCAGCCTTGGCCCTGGTGCAGGGCTGTGGCTGCCAGGGGAAGGGGCACCTATTTCAAATTAGCACAAAGAATCTTTATAGGCTGCAGGCAGCCCCAATAGGAAACACAAGTTTTAATTCTATTATGTCTTCTCGGTGTCTAACAAATTTGCAAACACAAACTGGAGGGGAAGGGGATATACAGAGAGTGCCTCAAAAAATAACAATCTTAATTTATTGTTTGAAATATTTTCTGGTTAAGAGTGGGGAAAAATGGATATTATAAAGGAAACTGCTATTGACTAAATGTTTGTGTTCCCCCAAATTCACATGTTGAAACCTAATCCCCAACGTGATGTTGTTTGGAGATAAGGCCATTGGGAGGTGATTTAGGTTGGAGCTCTCATGAGTGGGATTAGTGGCCTTATAAAACAGACCCTACAGAACTCCTTCGTGAGGACACAGCAAGAAGAGAACCACTAGGAAGTGGACTCATCAGACGCAGAATCTGCCTGCACCCTGATCTCAGACTTCCCAGCCTCCAGAACTATGAGAAATAAATGTTTGTTGTTTTAAGCCCTTCCAGTCTATGGTATTTTTCTTACAGCAGCCCAAGCAGACTAAGACAGGGCTTGAAGATAGAGTATTAGAGAAGTGGTGGATATTTTTACTCAACTCCAGTGCAGAGAAAAGCATTCATGTTTTATGGAAAAAGCAAACCAAAATGTTGTGCAATAATATGAAATGTGTTTTTAATGTATCTCACATCTGCAACATATAAGCTGACCACTGGAATTGTAAATTATTAAGAGTAATTAAGTTATTTGCAACCTAACATGACATTATCATATGATTCATTATTAGAAAAAGCCTTTGTAGTCTTCCTTGCCAACACTGAATCATCATCAATATATGAGTTTGCTCTCTTTTTATGTTAGTGTTCTTGGAAATGAAATATTTTCTTAGTGATTTGGTAGTGAAATTATGCTCATCAGTAAATCTTTTCTCTTCCCCTCACAGACACTGATTATGGAGGGTAGGAGGCTCACTTCTCCCAACTTATCTGGCATTTCCCTGCGTGCAAAAAAAAAAAAAAAAGAAAGAAAAAAAAAAGTGGGGTAGTGCGGGAATAACACAGATATGGTACTTCAACATCCGGTAAAGAAAGAAATTATTCTAACTTAGTACATGTAAAAAAGTTATATATTTTTAAATGTTGAGCTTGCACCTGATAAAACTTAACAAGCAAGTGATTTCTCTTTGTCATTCACCTTCTCCATTCTGAAACTATACTCTAACAATGTTTCCCTGCCCCCTGTAGTCCCATTACAATTCAAACTAATGACAAGTACTTAAATACTTAAATCAAGTACTTTAAGTATTAAGTCAAATACTTAAAAGTTATCTCCCAATGCCCTAGGGCATGCAAGCTTTTGAGTTTTTAAAAAAGATTTTATTTATTTGTCAGAGTGGGAGAGAGAACACAAGCAGGAGGAGCGGCAAGCAGAGGGAGAGGCAGGCTCCCTGCTGAGCAAGGAGCCCAATGTAGGACCTGATCCCATGACCCTAGGACCATGACCCAAGCTGAAGACAGACACTTAACCACTGAGCCACCCACGCTTCCCAAGCTTTTGATTTTTGATTTCGCATTTAATGTGTAGTTTTGGTCTGTATTTAATCAATATAACCTTTTTATTCTCTTTGTCTTTATAAGGATTAATGACTATAACAACTATATGCATTGCAACTAGATGAACAGAACTAAGTTTAGAGTGGACAAACTATCCTTAAGTATACTTTGTCAATCCAAGCACGGAGAGGAATGTATACTCCAAACAGATTCATTATTTCTAACTTTTGAATATTTTAACTAAGACGCTGGTTGATAAAAGTTTATAAGTAGCCTGGATTGCAGAGGTAAGAGAGATACAAAGGAATCAGTTCACGCAAACTATAAATTGGAGGGAGCACAATAGTGTTTTCTGTTGAGGAAGATTTCTTCTTAAATATCAGAAGCATTAGAACTAAAAATAAAGACACATAAAGTCCACACCTAAAGAAATAAAGTGGAAAAAAAGGATTCAGAGCAAACCTGCTGTAGGGAAGCTGTAAAAAGCAGATTATCTGGCTTAAATTTATATCCAAGTTTATACTGTGGTTTTGGAAGTCTTGAATTTGACTATGACTCTGGTTTAGAAGTTATTTTAAATAACTACATGCATATCAGGCCTATTAACATCAGAGTATGTTTAAAATAAATCTTAGAAAGCTTAAGAACTTCAAAGTGTAATGTAAAGTTTTTATTCATTGCATACATATTTAGTATTTAATAAAATAAGGAAAAGCCTTATGTAAAAGATTTGACATTTGCAAAGACATTAAGTATAGTTCTAAAGACAAAGATTGTGAGACTATTTCAAAACCAAAACAAATATTTCAGTCTTTGAAACATAAAGATTACTATTAAAGAAGGTTCTGCATAAATCATTCCAAATGAAGCACAGAACGGGAAAAAATTTATTTAGTTTGGCATTGCCCAAGGATTTTTTTTTTAATATTCTGAAGATGACACAAATCAGAACTTGTGAGTTATTGTTTTAGTTTTTCAAATACAACATACTGTTGGGAGGGTTGCAGAAAATGAGAAGAGGGAGAAAAAGACAAAAAGAACAAAAAAGTAAGTGGTCCTCTCCCAGGCAGGTTACCAAGCCTTTTGTGTATCAATGAATCTAGCCCAGATCCAGAAGAGCTGTTGCCTGTCACAGCTTCACTCAAACTCAGAAGGGCTCAGATACTGAACACCTGAAGCAGATGTATCATGACTGAGACACATCCTGAAGAGCTCATACTTCCTGGGATCAGGAATGCTCCCAGAACAGCTTTTATTAGCTTCATTTTACTTTTCTTCCTAGTGCTAAAAAGGGTATTGGTATTTAGATGAGAGGATTCCTGGACAAGCTAATTATGATTTCCAAAGAGTTGAAGTGTATGTTGTTGGCATTTCAGTTCACACGGACTTCCCAGCTCAAAAACGAAAAGGAGAAAGCAAAAGGCTTAAAATTCAATCATCAAGTGACTAAAAACAAAATGAAGTTCATTTCCTTAAATATCTCCTATGTGCATAAACCAGCTATTGATTGATTCATTAACTGCTTGATAATGATAGCAATATTCTACCTGTGATTTGTGGTGGTGACTGTAATGTACCATCTAGATACCCTTTCAATGAAGGACCTATTGCTCCAGCTTCTGGGAGTTCCATCAGCAGATAGCTGTCAGTCTCATCAGGGACTGTCTCAGCTGCAGAAAATCTCCTTATCCAAGGTTAACTGGGACAATTGACTTCTAATAATTTATTGATGTGGGACTATAAAGGATTGGCCATCTTGGCCTAATGGGAAACAATTCTGAAGGACCATTCCAGTTGCAGAGCTCCTGTGCAAGGGCCTGTATCACAGGTTGACTTCCACAGGTGTTCATCCCTCAGGGCACTCCTCAGTAAATATGCCACACACTAAACTCAGTCTCAGGGTCTCCTTCCAGAAACACCGAATGTGTGACCATGTTAGATTCACATTTAAGTACCCTTTGTCTAACTCAACTAGAGAATGTGAAAAAATGTACCTTTTAAGTGAAGGACAGATGATCATATCTATGAAAATTATGTAATATTCTTAAACTCATCAGCCAGTCCAAGCTCCCAGTGCCTCCGTTTTGTGCTTCTGTTTGAGTAATGTAACAGAGAAAAATCATTACTGTAATCGACTTAAAGTGGAAGCGGAAACGGAGATACCTCTGTCACTACCATCATAATAAGAGTTGTAAGTATTTTAATATAATACAGAAAGGGATGAATCTCCCTGATCTGTATGGAAAGCTATATTGGGAGTTTCTGTATGTATGAACTTACCCAAGTTGGGCTATGCTGACCCAAATATAAAGGGATTAATGAACCTAAATCCAGTCTCTGAATTTGAGCTAATTACGTGACAGACACAAGTTTGCAAGCACAAAGAAAATGAAAGGAAAGAAAAAGGGAAGAATGGAAAGGAGCAAGGGAATAAAGGAACAAAACTGAAATGAAAGAAGAAAAAAGACAATACCAATAATTCTGATAAACTCAAATTTTCAAAAGAAGTCATAAACTCAAATGCCTATAGCATCAGGGAGTTGAGGTGAATGTATGACATCTTTGCAGGCCAGATGTTGACCTGCAGCTCCCAGTTTGCAACCCCTTTCAGAAGACTGATTATCATATAGTGATGACTTATTTGTCATGTACCTCTTAAGGTATATCCAAATCAATTTTTGTGAATATCATCATATTTTAAATTATAAGAATCTCACTATTAAAAAAAAGAATCTCACTATTTAATGGAAACCCTATGAAAAATGAACGACAATAAGTAATCTTAAAGGCTTACCTATTTTATAATCTTCTTTTTAAAGAAAAAGTATTCATATTATAGTAGGATTACTTGGATAGACCAATCGGAAAAGAATTACATTACATGTAATGGAAGTATAATACAAATTCTGTATAAGGTGTGTGAAGGGGAGGAAGGGGAGGGTGAAGGGATATTTAGCAAATGAAGTTTCCTTATACAGAACACTTCTTTCACTCTCTAGTTCTAGATTTAACGTCATCTCTAAGAACGCATTAACAACAATTCGTCAGTCTTGAACTAAAACCAAATTATCCAATGACTCAAAGCAACATAATATATTTTTAAAATTGAGATGTAATTCACATTATCATAAAATTCACCCTGTAAAAGTGTACAATTCAGTGTTTTTTCTATATTCACAAAGTTGTGCAACCATCACTGCTATCTAATTCCAGAAAATTTCATCACTTCCCAAAAAAATCATGCTTATTAGCAGTCACTCCCCATTTCCTTTCCTCCCAGCCCCTGGAAATAACTAAATTACTTTCTGTCTCTATATATTTGCTTATTCCAGACATTTCATATAAATGAAATCATAACAATATTTGTCCATTTGTGTCCAGCTTCTTTCACTTAGCACAGTGTTTTCATCCATGTTGTAGCGTATATCAGTATTTCATTCCTATTTATGGCTGAATAATATTCCATTATATAGATATTCTACATTTTATTTATCCACTCATAAGTTGATGGCTATTTGGGTTGTTCCTACATTTGGCTATTACTAATAATCTTCTATGACCATTTGTATACATGTTTTTGTGTGGACACAAATTTTTATTTTTCTTGGGTATTACTGGGCCATAGGGTAATTCTAAGTTTAACTTTTTGAGAAACTGTCAAATTTTCTCTAACTGGCTACACCATTTTACAACCCCACCAGCAATGTATAAGGTTTCCAATTTCCTCATATCGTTACAACACTTGTCTGGGTATTATTATTATTATTATTATAGCCATACTAATGGGTATGAGTAGTATCTTGCTATGGTTTTAATTTGTATGTCTACAATGACTAATGATGTTGAGCATCTTTTCATAATGCTTATTGGCCATTCATACATCTTTGGAGAAATGTTTATTCAAATCCTTTGCCAATTTTTTAATTGGGTTATTTATCTTTTCATTGTTAAGTAGTGTATTATTTTAAATGAAAAAAAGCTGATCTTTTATTGTCCTTTGAAGGGTCACGTGAGTGGATGGCCCTCTTGCTTATTGTTCTTGAGAACAAGACATTCATTGCTCCAGGATTAGCTATTACAAAATCTTTTGGGGCTTTGTCAAACCTGTTACATCATGTGAGAGGGCTGAAGTGAGAAGTTAACCACAGGGGTTGTGATAGACATTTCCACAGTGAGTCCAGAGGTTTTTAGGGTAGAGGCTCCAAACCTGGCTTTAAAGCTAGGGACATCAACTGGGGTAGATCAAGACCTCGGGGCCAGCAGAGACAGAAGAGCAAGGAGGTCTCTGAAATAATATTAACCTTAGGAAGGGAGGAGTCTAAGCTTGTGATTCAGGCTCAAGCAAATGTCTAACGTTCAGAGGTAAAGGTTAATGTAGTTGATGCTGGCAGCTCTCTGGAAAGAACAACTCTAGTTAAGTGAATATAATTTGAGGAGAAATAAGTGCAGTGGAAATAGGTAGTACACTGACCTTAAAACTAAGGAGGCTGTGTAATTTCTTTTTAAATCATGATGCTTTTAAGTGGAAAAGGAGTACTATTAACAATCCACCAAGACAGTAGAAAAAAACTTGTCATCTTGCAGTGATGCTCCTGCTAGGCTGAGACACTTCTAGTTATAAGGTACTTCATGTTTGAGACATCATTGTAAGATAACAAGCCTCTGGCAATCTTTGAAGAAACAGTGGCAGCACATGGAGTTAAGCAGCAATGGCAGGCACAAACTTATTCACCTGACATTCAGAAGCAGAAAAGACTGGGCTTCCTACTCAAAGGACAAATTTGTTATTTGTCCACCTAATGGTACCTGAGTTTGTGAATCAGATCACATCAGTTATAAACACATATGCCAAATTCATAGTTGAAAAAATATTCGTTGCCATTACAGTAGTTCCTAATGTCTATAAAATGTTTTCATTTTATGTATCACATTCTACTTTGCTAATTTTTGAGCATTTCAAAGTAATTGAGTATATTAATCAGAAAGCATGCATCTTAATTTCCTATTTTTAATATATATTTCTCAGTGTAAAAACTTTTTATGTGATTTATCAAGTTTTGTCTCTTTTGGGTATAATTCTCTCCATTTTAACTATTACTTTCTTATTAACTATCTAAAATACAATATTTGTTATTGTTTCTCTGACTTTATTAAGAAATATTTGACATATAACAGTGTGTAAGTTTAGGTGTAAAATGTGATGGTTTGATACAATTTTATATAATAAAGTAACTACCACAACAAGATTAATTAACACCTCCATCGCCTCACATAATTACCTTTCTTCTTTGTGGTAAGAATATTTAAGATCTATTATTTAGTAATTTTCAACTATATAATCAGTATTGTTAACTACAGTTACCATGCTCTATATTAGATCCTCAGAACCTACACATCTTATAACTAGAAGTTTATACCCTTTGACCAACATTTCCCCATTCCCCAATCCACCCTAGCCCCTGATAACCACCATTCTACTATTTACATGAGTTTGGCTTTTTTTAGATTCCGCATATGTGAGATGTTATAGTATTTGTCTTTCTCTGATTTATTTCAATTAGCATAAAGACCTTCAAGGTCCATCCACATTGTCACAGAAGGCAGTATTTTATTCTTTTTTATGACTGAATAATATTTCATTGTCTCTCCAAATAATACATTTCTTGTCCATTCATCTATGGACACTTAGATTGTTATTATTGTGATATATTATCTAAAAGTAAATATTTCCTGTATCCAATTGCAATACGTTTTATAGCAAATACTTCATTTATATCTCTGAAATTCAAAAGTGACTGAATTATAGCAGAATTCTTAAGTTTAATTAATTTTTTTTAAATTTCAAATTGATACTTCAATTTCCCTGATCTTGAGACTAATCATTTTACCTAATTCTCCTTGCATAATGCAATTTACCTAACTAATGAAATTTGTTCTCAACCATTCTGCTCTTCTCTGTTTTAAAAATAGCATTTAAGTGAATAACTAAAGGTATTCATAAGACCTAAATCCTGAGAAGGAAATGCCACTATTCATATTCCTTTTCCTTTGATTATAATATCTGCTATAGGAAAAGTACTACCATAGCCAAAGCACTAATCATCACAATTTTATCAAGCATGACACATACATTACAATGGTCCCTCTATGTAAGAATACTGCACTTTGTCTACAGCCTTTTACACTTCACTGGTAACTATCTCAGGTGTATAGATTAAGGAAATAGAACGCAAGATGAAACACTGCCAGTGCCAGATTTCCAAGGCTGATTTGTGCTTAGCTAGAAAAGAACTCCCCTGGAGTATTAATACACGCACACCAGCTTTCAGATTATCTTACTTAACAGTCACTTTAATTTGTGTGGTTTTCAGTAACTAAGTGGGATAATAATTGCTTTCTGTTAGTCCCTTCAGTTCATCTTCCTTGCTGAAGTAGGTTTGGGACATCCATTTGCTGCTGACACTGATGGGTTCATTGGACATAATCTAGGTCACATGTTCCTGGAAAAATGGGCCTGAGTATACCGAATACCCAAAGATATCAGGAAAAAGGTCATGACTCTCCAACTTGGTAAATTCAGGGAACTTGCCACTTGTCTAACAGAGTCTAGAACAATAATAATTTTCTGAAGGTTTGAATATTTTGAACCTTCCCAAATTATCAACAATAGCCAGTGTATCAAGATGTTTTACAATTTTGCCAAAATTCTCATATATTTGGTATTCCAGTAAACCAAGTGAAACTTTTCAGGATATTTCTACTTATGCACAGAAGAGCCCAGCGCAAGCAAAACCAAAGCTGTCAAACTCAGTAAGTGGTTCTCCAGCAAGCACCAATTGCTTTGGGAATCATCAAACTCTGCACTGACACAGTGACCATTGTTGTGATCTTCCAAACAATAGTTTGGGCATACAACAAATACAGAAGTTCAGGGAAAGGTCATGCTGATAGGGTTTCAAGAACAATATAAGATTGTCACTCTCCATTGGTGACGTAGAGAGTAACACTCCATGTCACCACTGGAGAGTGGCGTGCCCATGCTTTGAGCTGTCTGGCATAGGACCTAATCTCACAGGTGGTTAGGTATAGGAAGTAGCACATAGCTCAAATCAGCGCAGCTCAAATTCCCTCAGGATGCACCCAAATTTTCCTCTTTTTATTGTCTTGTTTAGAGGGTGTGGGATAGTAAGAATTAGCCTGTCCTCACCTTTGTGCACCTAATGCAAATTTAATACAATTCACTGCCCTCCAAAACTAAACCAAAACAAATATGCAGCCTAAACAAAACACATCTGTGGGCTTCAGGTTTCCTTTAGGCCACCAATATACAATTCTTGATCTGGTCCACAGACTCATTTTTTAAATTTTTCTTGAGATATAATTGTACTCATTTCAGGTATACAACATAATAATTTGATAAAGGTATATATATTGTGAAATGATCAACACAATAAGTGAGTTAATAAACCACAGACAGTTACCAATTTTTCTTCTTGTGATAACGACTTTTAAAATCTATTCTCCTAAACAACTTTCAAATATACAGTATTTGGGTACATCTTTATGTACTTAGGACGGATTCCTAGAAATTGAACTGCTGGTTCTAAAGCTACCATTTTGAATGCTTTAGAAATATATTACCAAAATTCTTTCTAAAAAACTGGTATCACTTTATGTTTTCATGAATGGTATATGAGTGTTCTATGATTTTGTAAATTATACTGGAATGCCTGGATGGCTCAATTGGTTAAACATCTGTGTTCTGCTCAGGTCATGATCCCGGGTCCTGGGATCGAGTCCCGCATCAGACTCCCCGGTTCAGAGGGGAGCCTGCCGCTGCCCCTGCTTATGCTCTCACTCTCTCTCTCTCTCTCTCTCACAAATAAATAAATAAATAAGTCTTTGAAAAAATTATAATCTGAAACTTCTTTTGCCATTCAGAAACAAAAAAATTCCAACTATGAATTTAATATGCATTTTATTATTATTATTATTATTATATTACTGTTTAGTGTTGTACTCCTAGCACCCAGGAACAATGTCTGGCACAAAGTAGATGATTGATAAAGTACAAAAATTTATGTCTGGGTTTACTGAATATATGTGTATATATATGTGTGTACGTACACATGTGTATATACACACACAGACACACAGAGTCCATGAATTGTCTGTTCCTATTTTCATGCTTCTTTGGGAATGCTAGAACTTTAGAGCGCCAGCTGAGCAGTTCTAGCTTCAGGAGAGGAAACAACTCACTCAAGAGGATTCATAAATAGCTGCCATTAACCTCGTTTTATATGTGTAGCTTTGTCTAAGTGGTCATGTCCTGCCCTTCGGCTCATAACATTTGTGTCCATTATCACTGAAGTCCCACACTGAAAAATGTTACCTTATTTAACTCACAGTACACCATTTATTCTTGCATAATCCTGGGCAAATCAAATATTCTCTTGGAATTTCAGTTTTCCTATCTGTAAAATTTTAAAAATAACATGTGACCCAGCTATGTCTCACTTGTTGTGAAGTGAGGGTCTTGGAAAAATATGAACTGCTTTGGAATTGTACAACATCCCATTTTGCCTTGTAAGGGTCACTAATTATCTCCTGTGTCTTGCTTTATTCAAGGGCAATGACAGAGTTGGATACGTTCTCTTCTCTTCCAGATCACTGGTCAGGCATTAAATGCTTAAAAAAATGAAAATAATGTTGAATTGAGTTAACTGATGCCAAGCATTTGGCATTTTATTTTAAACCTCCAGTACTTTGACCCAAGCTATTTCTAGGACTTAATTTTTGTCATGGGCTAATCAATAAACCATAGCCAGATGTTCATATTTCAGTCTTTTCCTTCAACTTGCATGCACTATTTCCTGTGTGACTATTTTCATATCCTAATATTTCAAAAATGGATTAATACAGAGGAACTGAAATGGCCTCAAAAAAGTAGTGCAATTCTGGGGGATGGGGAAAAATTGCAGATGAAATATAATATATTGCTCAAGTTCTTACTATGAACTTTTAAAAATCATGCTGTCACTGGTCATATCACCACACAATACTAGGAATTAATCTTATTTTCTTCCTATGTATATGGTTTTTAAATATTCTGCTCTAAACTTTAAGAAATACTTAAATCTTAGACCATGAAAGAATAAGATGAAAACCTGAGCCAATTCCAAACTGGTCTAGCTTGCCCACTCCTTATGTAATTGTATTTTGACCTTTTAGTTATTGAATTTTAGCTCTCTTAGCTATTGAATTTTAGCCAGCTTCACAGTGAATTGCAATTAAAGTTAACAAATAGTCTTTTTTTTTTTAAAGGAGAGATACTTTTTTTTTAAGATTTTTATTTATTTATTTGACAGAGAGAGACAGCCAGCAAGAGAGGGAACACAAGCAGGGGGAGTGGGAGAGGAAGAAGCAGGCTCCCAGCGGAGGAGCCTGATGTGGGGCTCGATCCCAGAACGCTGGGATCACGCCCTGAGCCGAAGGCAGACGCTTAACCGCTGTGCCACCCAGGTGCCCCAACAAATAGTCTTAAAACTAGAAAACACAGTAGTTTTGAAAGGCACATGCCAAGTAAATGAGGTTTCCAGATACCCAAAGACCCCTGTGTGGGAACCTTTCTATCATGTCTGTCTTCTGTGGCAGGTATTAAGTAGGAAAAGGATTTTTGTTCATGAAAGAAAAGAAACAGCAAGATTTTTCTAAAAGTAATTGTTGTATTCACATGCAGGCTCCATACTCAGACAGGCAAACACATCATCTTGTCAATTTTTCACCAGAAAAGATTGCTGTAACATCATTGAGCAGGGCAGTAGGGACAATGCTACTGATAGCCATCATATGACTACTACTATAATGGCAACATCATAACACAGGATTATGGAAAATGCCTTTTACTCTACATTCTCTTGCCTCTTCTTCCCCATTCAAGTTGCCCATCCCTAGGTTCTTCTTGAAAACCTATCTAAAGAGAAAAAAAAAACAGAAATACACACTGTTCTAGGATTATATTTCTTTCAGTTTGGCTGACATCCTAACACCTCAAGCCATGGGCTATTCAGAATGGATAGTTATATGAAAGGTCAGTTCTGGCCAATACTGGAATGGGGCTTATCCAACAACAATAGAAATGTGAGCAAGTACTGTCTGGAGGAAATGAATACTTCTCAGGATCCATTCCATATAGCAGTGTTTGGGGGCACTGTATCATGAAAGGTGCTGTCTTTCCAATAAGAATAAAAGGCAAAGTCATGTTTTAGTTGCTCACTTTCCTTCCCACCCTTATGAACAGTGACTGTTGATTAGCTTGTGAAATTATCTGAGAAACAGGTTTGATCTTGAGGGGCAGGAAGAGTCTAGGAAAAGAAATTAGAGAAAAGGTGGCTGACTCAGACAAGCCTTCAAAGCCAGAGGTGGGACAACTTGTCAGGGCAAAAAATAACCAACTCTTCTCAACTGGCCAATAGTACACCCTGTCTTTATTCTGCTCGTGTCCAATTGAGAAGATTCACTCTGAACTGCTCTAAATTATCTGTGGGAAGAAACATATGTCCGAAGCCTTCAACTAGTTTTAAGTTGTTTCAGATAGAAGAATACATGTATGCATTTTGTTTACATATCCCAGTTCCTTTTCAGAAAATCAAATATAAGTTTGAGCTTTAAGAACAGGTAATTATTAATGTTCTTGCATCTTAGCTAAATTCTAAAATTATTTTGGGCACCTGATGGCAAGCTGCGTTTATATAAAATTGTGTCCAGTGGAATCTTTGGGGAATCTCAGAATACAGATAGCAATCTAAAGCACAGTTGGCAAACTTTTCCTATAAAGGGTAAGATAGGAAGTATTTTAGACCTTGTGAGTTATATGGACTCTGTTGCAAGTACTTAACTCTTCTTTGTGCAAAAAAAAAGCAAAAATGGCATGTAAGCAAGTAAGCATGACTGTATTCCAATAAAACTTAATTTGTGATCACTGAAAAAAAAGGCAAAGTCATGGTCACTGGAGGGCTTTAAAAATTGCAAACATCTTTTCTCAAATAGAGATGAGCCCTGCATATTTATGAATGATGTAATTCTTTTTTTTATACAAGATAAGTGGTCTTAATCAATCTTTCCCAAATTGCACACTAGTTTTTGTTTGTTTGTTTGCTATCATTTCAGGGGGTGGGGGGGTCATATTATTTCTAAAAGCATGATATTAAAACTGTGGTTTCTTTTTATTATTTTAGATTTTTGCTGTATTTTTAATTGCTTCCTAGAATATTTTCTTTTTTTAATAATAATTTTTATTATGTTATGTTAGTCACCATACAGTATAAAACTGTGGTTTCATTAGGAATTACTGATTGCAGGCAACCCAAGGAAAAAAAAATAGAAAATAACCTATTAACGGGGGAGGGGGGAATGCTATGTTTTTCTATGATTTTTAGATTACTAGGAATTCTTCAAAGCTTCATATAAAATTGAGGTTCTCCCATACCTGATCTAGTTTATGAGCTTGCCCAGATTTGCTTGGCTCACCCCAGCCTTCTGGTCCTCAACTGCTTGCTAAATGGAGTGTCTCGGCTGCTGCTGCCCTGGCCTTATAGTCTAATGCTGTCTCACGGTTCTCCCAAGTGAGAACTAGGTGTCAGCACCACCTTCACGCAACCTACTGTGTCAAAACCAATAGCAGATATAGGCCTGTCAGACCAAACCCATGAAGGGTTCTAGCTTTTCCCGCTATTTCCAGACTCAGATGATGAGAGAGAGATCTTCCCAAACAGACCAAATTCTTAACCTGGAAAGGTTGAACTTTGATTTTTGGGTACCTCAGCGAGAGTTGGGAAATAGAATGTGACCAGCAGATGAAGTCCTTTGTATTCAAGTCCCTCACAGACTGTTCTAAGTACAGTGCACAGAAAGATGCCCCGTGTGCCTGAGTAACTAGCTCTGTGTACATGTGTGTCTGTGCATGGTAAGTTAAGCTGTGGCCAGCTCAGAAATTTACAACATAGTATTTGCTTTTCTTTCTTGCCTGCTTTACTTCTCTTTTTCCCTTACTCGTTATTCCGAGATGTCACCTCCCAATTAAACCAAAGACATTAATGTTCATAAGACATTAGCTGTATTTTCAATTTCTTCATTATGGGAAAATATATGTTGCTAAACTACATTAGACTCAATTATGTTTCCAAATGAATTAGTGCTTTACGTAAGCTAATAGAAAATAATAATGCTGAATCATGAAATTGCTAATATTTGCATGTTCTCAGCCTATACAAATGGCAAATTAATATGGTTCAACCTAATAATGTTTATACTGGAAGTAATGAATTATGGTGAATTAAGAGCTTGGGAGTCATGCTGACTGGGTGTAAATCAGTTCTACCACTGTTTGACACTGACCAAATCACTCTAGGTCCCAGATACCTCATTTATAACATGGGAATAAAATCTAGGTTTGTTGTGAGAATTAAATTATATAATTCAGTAAGTAATTATTTAATAAATGTTAGCCATTTTTAATACAAAGTATTTATCACATCTGTAGATAATACCTGATGGATATATGAATTTAAGGGTCATTTTCTCTAAATCTACTCTGAACTCCCATGTCTTCAGTCCAGACATCCTTGGCCCTCAGGTTGGAAACAATGAACACAAAATATGTATTTATAAGTCATAAACAAAAATAAGAAAAAACATTTTAAAAAAGCATATTTGTTAACAATTGCTATAATGCTTCCATTTCTCAATCACTAATTTCAGTTCTATTGGTTGATCTGTTTTTATATGTAAAAATTGAGGATCTCCAGTAATTCTCTGTTTATTATATTATTAAATTTTTGCCACTTTCAAAAATATTTAGATGACGAAAAATACTTGGCTTAAAAATGTTAAATTAGGGGCATCTGAGTGGCTCAGTCAGTTAAGTGTCTAGCCTTAGGCTCAGGTCATGATCCTGCAATCCCGGGATCCAACCCGGCTAAGGCTCCCTGCTCAGCAGGGAGTCTGTTTTTTCCTCTGCCCCTCCCCCTGCTTGTGTGTGCGAGCACGCGCGCGCTTTCTCTCTCTCATTCTCTCTCTCAAATAAATAAAATCTTTAAAAAAATGTTAAATTAGGCAAGTCCCAATTTTCAGGTCTACTTTCTTCCAATTCTAGGCCAGATTTATTCTTTTTTTTTTTAAGATTTTATTTATTTATTTGACAGCGATAGAGACAGCCAACGAGAGAGGGAACACAAGCGGGGGAGTGGGAGAGGAAGAAGCAGGCTCATAGCGGAGGAGCCTGATGTGGGGCTCGATCCCAGAACGCGGGGACTGCAGCTTAACTGCTGCGCCACCCAGGCGCCCCAGGCCAGATTTATTCTTAATTCTCACTTTATCTCTAGACTAAAAACAAAATTGACTAGAAGTAGTAGAGTAATACCTACCTACATGGCACATTGAAAAGGTCTGCAGTATCCTATCTGCCCCTGAGTACCTCCCACACTGTCCTAATATTCACCCCACCTAAATATTAGGACATTTTCTAATAATAATCATAGATAATATTTATATGGTTCAGGGCACCTGGGTGGCTCAGCCAGTTGAGCCACCAACTCTTGATTTGGGCTCAGGTCATGATCTCAGGGTCATGAGATGGAGCCTTGAACTGGGCTCAGCATGGAGTCTGCTTGAGATTTTCTCTCTCCCTTTCCTTCTGCCCCTCCCCCTGATTGCTCTTTAAATAAATAAATGAATAATCTTTAAAAAATATATTTATATAGGGGCGCCTGGGTAGCGCAGTCGTTAAGCATCTGCCTTCGGCTCAGGGCGTGATCCTAGCGTTCCCGGATCGAGTCCCACATTGGACTCCTCCGCTGGGAGCCTGCTTCTTCCTCTCCCACTCCCCTGCTGTGTTCCCTCTCTCGCTGGCTTGTCTCTCTGTCACATAAATAAATAAAATCT
>NC_048220.1:109238540-109252068 GCF_002007445.2 Ailuropoda melanoleuca | reverse complement strand
TTAAAAAAAAAAAAAAATATATATATATATATATATATATATATTTATATAGTTCAAAATGGTTTTACAAAGTCTCCCAAATATTATGATTTGATCCTCACAGCATGTCTATGATGGCTCAGTCAAGCCTTTTTGTAGAAAATAAAAGAAACCAATGTTAAACATTAAAAAAAATCATCATCATCATCATCATCATTATCATCATCATCATCTCATGAAACCCAAAGGGCAACCAGCCTCACAAACAGGTGGAACTGGGACCTGGGAAGGCCAGGAGGACCTGACAGTTGCACTCTTCATCTCTGGCTCTGTTTCTCTCTGTACATCTGTTTCATTATGCCCAACTTGACCATCAAGACTCCCAGTTTATTCCTCTGATCAAGTGACCAGACCAGCTGAATTTATAATTACTCAGTACCGACTCCAAGCTCCCAGGAGGGTATAGCTCTAATCAGCCCAGTTTAAAAGATATCCTTTCCTGGTCCAATCATCTTTGGCCAGCAGGCTGGGACCAGGTACTGTAAACATGGCTGCCATGACCTGCCTGTGGGCAGTGGGCAATTTCAGAGCAACTGGCTTGTAATAAGTTAAGCAGATAACCCCAAAATGTATCCATTATGTCTGACACAAGTGTAAGTGTACTGGCTTTTTCAAAATTTAATTTTTATTGTATTGTGCTAGGAACACTTACCATGAGATCTATTCTCTTAACAGATTTTTAAGTGTACAATCCAGTATTGTTATCTATAGGCACTATGTTGTACAACAGATCTCTGGAAAGTATTCATTTTGCATAAGTGAAACTTTATACCTGTTTTTAGCAACCCCCCATTTCATCCTCTCTCAGCCTCTGGCAACTATCACTCCACTCTCTATGAGTTTGAATATTTTAGGTACCTCATATAAGTGGAACTATTTGGTATTTGTCCTGTTCCTGGTTTATTTCACCAAACATAATGCCCTCCAGGCTCATCCATGTTGTGACATATTGCAGGATTTTCTCCATGTTTCTGCTTTGTAGATGAATAACTAAAGTTCTGGAAGGTTCACTTGCCAAGGGTAAAGTAGCAAAATCAGAATGTGACCCAAATACAAATACTTTCACTACGAATTCTATATTCCTTTCAGTTTTACTACCTAACCAGTCTGGAAGCTGATATAGAGAGGATCATCATTAAAGGTTTGCAAAGAGCTTAGCTAGAAAGGGTAATGTACCAATATACTAGTGCTGATTAACATGGGTAAAGTAATCAGCCTAAATTCTTTATATTTTTTCCCCAAGTTTTTATTTAAATTACGGGTAGTTAACATACAGTGTAATATTAGTTTCAGGTGCAGAATTGAGTGATTCATCACTTATATACAACAACACCCAGTGCATATCACAAGGGCCCTCCTTAATACCCATCACCTATTTAACCCATTCCCCCATCAAGCTCTCCTCCAGCAAACCTCAGTTTGTCCTCTATAGTTAAGAGTCTGTTTTATAGTTTGCCTCTCTTTTTTTCCCCTATGTTCACCTGTTACATTTCTGAAATTCTACATATGAGTGAAATCATAGGGGATTTGTCTTTCTCTGACTGACTTATTTCACTTAGCATAATACTCTGTAGTTCCATCCGTGTCGTTGCAAATGGCAAGATTTCATTCTTTTTTGATGGCTGAGTAATATTCCATTGTGTGTGTGTGTGTGTGTGTGTGTGTGTGTGTGTATGTATCACCTCTTCTTTATCCATTCATCGATCAGTGGACATTTGTGCTCTTTCCATAATTTGGCTATTGTTGATAATGCTGCTATAAACATTGGGGTGCATGTAACCCTTTGAATCAGTATTTTTGTATCCTTTGGGTTGGTATATAGCAGTACAATTGCTGGATTGTAGGGTAGCCCTATTTTTTACTTTTTGAGGAACCTCCATACTGTTTTCCAGTGTGGCTGCACCAGTTTGCATTCCCACCAACAGTGTAAGAGGGTTCCCCTTTTTCTGCATCCTTACCACCACCTGTTTTTTCCTGTTGTTCATTTTAGCCATTTGTAATGATGTGAGGTGGTATCTCCTTGTAGTTTTAATTTGTATTTCCCTGATGATGAGTGATATTGAGCAACTTTTCATGTGTCTGTTAGCCATCTGTATGTATCAGCTTAGGTTCTTGAAGAGCCTAGATTTGGGACCTGAGGAAATAAACCATGATTGGTTCTCTAAGTCTTGATGACAGAAAAAAGCAGATATATCCAATGAAACTTGATGAAGAAGAGATATAAAGGGAGGAAAGCATATGTAACAGAGACAGTTGTTAAAAAAAAAAAAAAGGTGAGACAAATCACCATATATTTACCATTTAATGGAACTTAGTCGAAGAAAATTCTAGTATCTATGGGTAACAATAGCAGTTAGGTCTCTTTCAAACATAAAATCCCATGTTTAGGTAATGAAAAGAGTCTACTTTATGTGTTTAAGGCATAACACCTGATTTCCACTAAATGCATTGCCTAATTCCTTTAAGCATATGCTGGGCAAAGTCCTGGGCAAAGTCAAGGCCATTTGTGGACGAATGCTTATTTTCATAGTTAACATAGATCATATCTACCTGATTTCAAACATTAGGATAAGAGTTCTCTACAAAAATATCAAGGTGTTTTAATATATAATGCCAAAAACATGAGTATTTGGATATATTCAGTTGATTATTTTAAATTTTTGGTTTTCAAATTTTAGAAAATCTTATTAATACAATCTCTAAGGCAGTCCTCTAATACATTTTTTTAAAAATATGGAATATTGTTTGAAACATGTGAACAACAGCCTAAGACTTGATAAACAGGATTTTGGCTGTCAGTGTTTTGCATGCCAAAACAGTACTGAACTAAATTGTACCTCAGAAATTTGTATAATCACGGAGAATATGTTCATTACTATCTAAAGATTAATTGCCCTTTAAAATCAGTGTTATGTAAATATATATTTCTCTTCTAAAGATACAAATACATATATATGATATGTATGCATACAAACGTCCACACACACACGAGTTGGCCAAACTCCCTTGAATATCCAGTGGTAGACATCAGTCCTACATCCTCGGTAGATTTCATCTTAATCATGAGTTTGGGTTGCCTTCAAACAATGAGGAAAGGTCACTGTTACCTGAAAGTGGGGAAAGAATGCTGAGTGAGACTTCTGTTCTCATTTAGGAAGGCCTGAGGGTGATTCACACAAGAGAGAGTGACTGGAAGACTCTCCAAGCTGATGGATTGAAATATCGCAGAGGCACAGATTATGAAAGCAAATTACTTTTTTAAAAGCTTGAACCCTAAGACTTGTTAAAAGAATGCAACTGAGCAAAAATAAATGCTTCCGGGTACTATTGAGCATGTCCGAATTCAGTACATAAGAATTAGTGATTAAATTAGAATGGAGAGTGTTATTTTGAGAATCAAAAAAAAAAAAAAAAACTTCTTTTAGATAAAAAAGAAAACTTGGTTTTAAAAAATGGAGCTATCAATGTATGATGGATTATGGCACATTTATTGTTGCTTAATTTATAAATTGAAGAGTTGATCATCTAATGCTTGCCTACCCAGCATACAGTTGTTTTTATAATTAACAGCTTATTTCTAATATAATAAGGTGAGTAGAGGCTTAATGTTATACAGCTGATTTTACTAGCAATTCTATGTAGAAACTGCTTTTAGAATTTTCTCCTAATTATAGAAATAGCTAGAACTGTACACACAGACAACACAATGTGAGTTATGAGAAAAAACTGCAATATAAAAGAATGTTTTTGTTTAAATTGTTTTATTTTTCGGATACTCAAAAGCAGTAGAAGACCCTTGACTTCATTTCTATTTCAAAGCACAATAACCACTTAACATCCGTTTTTTCTGGGCAGATGAAACTGTCTTGCTGACTGCATGACTTTGGATGAATATTTAAAAGACCATCCAGTGATGTGCAATTTCATTTGAGACAGGTACTATCATGTCAGTTTGAGGTAATTGTGAATAGTCCTTCCTAAACATTTCTAATGCCATTTGATAGGTGTCATTGACTTTTATGAAAACTACTGAGCCACTTCCTTTTTTGACTGTGTTTGGAATTACTATACAGATCTCTTTCCTGGCCTCTGGCAGAAGCTTGTGATGTAAATAAATTCATATGGCTGGCTGGAAAGGAAGAAAGTGTGTATTACTAGACCCAATACATCAAAGAGGTGTTCATGGTTTCAACAAAAATTAAGAACAGGAGTGCCTTAGAGAGATACCTCTGAGATATTTCTGCAGATCATGGCCTGCCTTGAAGAATGCTTTCTCTCTCAGTTAATACTCCTCCTTCCTGTCTCCAACTCCACCCCAGCTCCAAGAATGTAGTAAAACCAATGTTAACTGTGAAAATAGTTATGAGAGAGTTTGAATAACCAGGAAAGGAGATTTGAGTAAAAGGCATGATGATATGTCCACGTCACAAACAAAATCCTAACAACTATCTAGCTAGCTAGCTAGAAGCCTTTAGTTACCACTTCTAAATTATCTCAAATGGACAACTTTATGCCTTAAAACTTCACCTCTGACAGTTTCCTTAACTATGAGATACAACAGACTTTTAGAACGCTTTGCTCAATATCTTGCAGAACTGACACAGTGCGTAGTCTGATTCAAGTCTCTGTGCCTCAATTAAGGTTTGTTGTTTATAGAAGCAGTTATTAATTCTCAAAATTCTATTATTACAGAAATACTTAACACAAGAGGATGAAAACTTCCTAATCCTCCCACAGGAGAACGACTTTCAACATACACTGCATATCACTATTTTCCACCCAAAATATTTTTTCTATACTAGCACCTATCATTACATTCTCTTCCTACAAAAGTATTCTTTGACCAAGATTTTTACCCAAAACTCGGAGGCACAAGACTATTTTCACTTTTCCCTATTCAATTTTAAAACAGAGAGACAACTTCCACATTCTTTCTCTTGTGCTTTTTTCTTTCTTGATCTGATTCCTTTGTTTGATGAAACAGAATCTTTGGTGATGGAGTTCATAGAAATCTCTTGGCAGTCTCCAAAAATGTCATTCAAGTTTAGACTATAGCATTCATAACTGGCATTTCTTTTTTCATTTAGAAGACTTTAATGCACATTCTAACAGTTTGCTATAAAGAAAATTGTTCATAAGTGAATCAAGCTCTCTCTTGATTTTCATTTAAAATTAAACATGCATAGCAAAAGATTAAAATTTTATGAAACTTTTAAAATTATGTTTAAAGGGAAAAGATTTTATGATTAGCAAAATTGAATAATACACAATATAACACGAAAAAATATATTGAGTAGTTAAATGCTATTCTGATTTTTAAGTAAGAAATGCTATCGCAGTTCTCTACCAAATAATGCTTCCAAGAGCATGCCGTAGGTAAATATTTATTAAGTTTAGAATTTATCACCAGAAAGTAGAAAGTGAGCTGGACTAGAAGACTGGAGCTCTAGTATCTGTCTCTGCTTCTGCTAGCAGCTATTTACATTTATATGAAAGAGTAATTTAAGTATCAAGACTTTGATTTCCTCATCTGTACAATCAGAGTGTAGACTGAATTTTTTTAAAGGTTACAGGCTGTCTATTACAGATTTTGGTGAAAGCTGTTAGAGTAGGTCAGTTATATAATACCAAAATCTCCCAAATTTAGAGGCTTAACACAAGAGAAGTTTATTTACTGGTCATTACATGACCAAGTTCAATAAGCACATTTCAGGTAGCTTTCTTCCATGTATCAATTAGGGAACTGAAGTTTCCTCCATCTTGTGACTCTACTGTTCCCTAGGCCTTGGATCTCTCTGCATCTGACCTACAAAGAGTAAAGAAGAAGCAAGGAAAGTGCACTCATTTCTTAAACTCCTTTGCCTGGAAATGACACTCTTATTTTCATTTATTTGTTTTCTATTGGCCAGAACTAATCACATGATCCTATTTAGATGCAAGAGGGACTGGGAAATGTAGTCCCTGGCTGGGTCGCCACTTTGCAGTGACAACTCTACATTATGGAAGGTGGAACACAAGTTTTGGTAGACAACCTCACAAACACCATCCTAATTATATAAAGATCTCGGGAAAATGCAGTGTCAATATATTCAAATAGCCCCTGTATTCAAGCAACACCCCATGCTGCAAGTGATGGAATGATTCATTTCCCAAAAAATGAAAGTTCCATAAATATATCATAGAAGTCATAGCTTGAAATGCCATACCACAGAATCCTAGTAGGATCCTGTGTTCTGCATCACTATATCCACTCAAAGTAATCCCATCATTTCCAGTGGTAAAGCATCTTGACTACATTTCCACCTCAAGCCTGAATCAGTTTCTGCCAGCCTTCTCCCTTCTTCTAGCAATGATGTCTAGCCACAAATTTCCCTCACGGAAGCTGGCTACATAATTTGGGAGTCCCAGTGCAAAAAAAACAAAACAAAGCAAAAAACAGAAAAACAAAAACAACCCCCCCAAAACAGAGCCCTTTGTTCAAAAACCAGGGGGGGAGGGATGCCATTAAATGAAATAAAAATATAAAATTTTGTCATTTTCCCAATGATTTCTCTCTACTTATCATGTTGTTTTATATGTGCTACTTAATGTCATCCTAAGTAAAGAAAAACTAAAATTTTAAATTACTAGCTTGAATGTTACCATCCATATTTATACTATGCAGTGCCATTTCTAAATGGAAGTATTAGAGTATTTAATTGTTGTGGGGAATCACCAGAATTACACAGTTTGTATTTAGTGGTTCATTGGCATAAGTCCTCTGAACTGACCAGAAGAGACTAGCACAAGTCAAACACAGGTGGTAGGAAGCAGGAAAAGCATGCCCACAAATGAAAAGTCAGTCAAAGGAGCACTCCAGGCCACAAGAATACTTGTAGGGGGAGAGAGAAGACCTTCCCAGACCACTCCCACTCCACACCCCCAGGCCTTAAGATCTGGCCTTGGGAAGTGGACCATGTGCAGGCACTGTGTCAGGTCCCAAGCAAGGGTTCCTCATCCCACCAGCCACCCTAAAGAAAGTCAGTCAAGCATTTCCCCCTTCCCACTGGCCCAACCATGGGCAGATGAATGACCCCAATGATCTTAAAACCTCTACACCAGGAATTGCTTAGTTCATGAATCAAAGTGGACAGGAGGCTGTACTCTGCTGTGCCATTTAATGCTCCATATCATTGGCATTAGGACAGCCACCACTATGCCCCACTATGCCAGACATGGCCTGACTCCAACTAGCCCATCTTTACACCCATGCCCCATTGTCCCATCAGACCTCACTTACAAAACACAAATTCTGAGATAGAATTATCAAGAATTTCAGACTACAGTTGGCAAACATGGGTTCCTATGAATATAGGGGCCTGTGTCACTGCACTGGCCACATACCCATGAAGCCAGCCCCAACCCTATTTCAAATAAATGAATTTTCAGGTACAATGTTTCTTTTCTCCAACTATGACCCAAATAAATCCCAGGGCTTCAAGTGACCTAGCCTTGACAAGATATCTCACTCAAAGAAACACAAGCCAGTAAAGTAGCCAAGTGTAATGAAGAATAATTCTACTCTTTGCTTGCATTATGCAAAGACCAATAAAGAGAATCTAATTCATTACACAAAGTTACAATTTTTAAACTCCTGGTTTCTGTTCTCTGATCCTCCTTTATAGAAGCTGCTCTAGAATCTTCTATTCTTTGCTTCTCATTTGCCATTTTGTAGCAAAATATGTTCTCCTGATAAAAAGCCCATAAAGCAGGGTGCCTGGGTGGCTCAGTTGGCTAAGTTGGCTAAGCATCTGTGTTCAGCTCAGGTCACGATCCTAGGGTCCTGGAATCGAGCCCTGCGTCGAGCTCCCTGCTCAGCGGGGAGCCTGCTTCTCCCTCTTCTTCTGCCTCTCCTCCTGCTTGTGCTCTCTCACTCTCTGTCTCTCGTATAAACAAGTAAAATCTTTAAAAAAACAAAAAAATCCCATAAAAGTTTTTGCTCTCCCCTCTGCCTCCCCCACTCCCAGCTCTTAGGTAAATCAACTCAGCCTCTTGGATATCTCTTTAAATTCTTTCTCTCCTTTGCCCATTACTAAGGCTCTCTACCCCAAAGGAGAGCCCAGAATCTGATGCAGAGGGCAAGAATCTTTTCCTCTGATGAGAGTGAAAGGAGGGAACAGACTATAAATATACATTTAGCAATGTTTTGTGTCCCAATTACACATTAATAATTTTATTCCTCTTATAAATCAAGGGCCTACTCATTTATATTGATTTCATTTTCCCCCTAGAATAGCTCTTAATGCTGTTACCTCTCTTAAAGAGTGGCTCTCCCTCTGTGGTATACAAGCAAAAAACACAGCAGCCCTTGGGACACTGAATGAGTCACTTAATTTCAGCCTTCTGTTTTCTCTGTAGTGTATATAAACTGATCTGGGGCAATCCAACACTCTGAGGATTGGACTCTCTCAGTTCCATGAATTAATGTCTAGATTATGTATTAACCAGTAATATTAACTGATCTTAAGAAAATATGTGTCAAGGAAAAGAGGGTGGCCTGCATGGAAAATGTCTCCTTGGAAGAGACTTTGGAATGTTCGTAGCTGATCAAGGTTTTCTGAATTTAGGTAAAATATCTCTAAGCAATACTTCTTCCTATTTTCTGATGACATATTTCTGATTAATAGTGTGATCCCAAAATACATTGATTCCAGGAGGAAGGAAGTAGTCCCCAAGGATACAGTACACAAAAGTTATGTTCACTGGTGAGGGATGTGTCCTATTATAAATTAGAATTTTGGCATTCTGGATCATATAACAGCCTTTTTTTGGATTAAAGTACTGTGAATCTGCACCTGAAATCCAGATCATTTTAGTATATGAAATTGAATAGATTATTAGCTTGTCAAACTGAGAACACAACTTGAAATGTAGTGGCCCATTGGTCAACACCTCTATCTGAATGTCACTCAATACCTTAGCAATACGTGAAATTAAATGACTAAAAACTACCCACCAGGTGGTTGTAAATGTCTACGTGCCTGTCCTCAGCTGAAATGCTTGCATGCACATTCACACACAAACACACACACACGATCCTTTCCATCATATTCTCTGCTCCCTTCCCTCTGCTCCATTATGATATGCAGTGGGAAGTAACAATAGTCTGTGACAAGTTATAAGTAAGTTATTTAACAAATCATACTCTCTGGCTCTTTGTACTACAGGCTTTGCTAGGCTAACTGTACAGAGTAATAAAAACTTTGCATTGTCCTGGCAAAATGGAAACAATTATAAGGTATAAATGTACATTAAAATTCTCACCAAAATATCACATCCTTAAGTAAAACATGACCTCACACAAGCACATATAAATATACCTGCTTCTGGGATTCACAACAGAGCACTGGATATATGATTGTTGTCGTCGTTGTTTTAACATTATCACATTGTACGAGATATTGTTGTGTTATAGTTATTTATTTAAATGTGGGTTTTTTTCCTCAAACAACCCTCAGAAGCAAGACCATCTACATAATTTGAAGATCCAGTGCAAATGAAAATGCAGGGCCCCTTGTTCAAAAATCTTTAAAAATTTCAATACAGTGACACCTGAGTATTAAGCCAAGCATTTGGTCTTTTGAGAAGGGGGCCCTGTGCCACTATAAAGGTTGCACACCCATGAGGCCAGCCCTGCTCACAACAATCTGTCTTATTCATATTTGTAACACCCAAGCTAATTGCAGTGTCTGAGACCAAGCACTCAGTAAATGAATGCTGGAAGACTAAATCAATAAGCAGTAAGGCCCTAGAATTGTACAGTATTCTATAATGAAAGGTACAACTCATTTGCAATAAAAAATAAAAATTTGCCCTTGTAGTTATTTTACCTGGAATTTCTGGTAGATGAAATGAGGGGTTAATTAATCAATTAAAAGGTGCTTGCTACCCTCATATATACAGACCTCTTTTCTACCTATTTCAGAGACTTTTAAAAAGTTATATCCATAAAGGAAGATGTCAATGGATGCCAATATCCAAGAGACTGGATTCTGATATTTTATTACAAAATTGGGAGGCTGAGAGCAAGGATGTACTTCTTTCCACACTTGGTCCCCTTCTCACCACCACAACCTTCCCATTCACAGCCCCATCTATATGTACACTTTGCAGTACAACATTCTACCTTCACATTCTTGCCCTGTCTTTTTATTCCTGTATGCACCATAGTCTAAGCCCAGTGGTTCCTCAGATTCCAGAAGACAACTTAAATGTTCAGCTGGAGGAGGAGTTAAGATGACAGAGGAGTAGGGGACCCCTTTTTCAGCTGGTCCCCTGAGTCGAGCTGGATAGGTACCAGACCAGCCTGAACATACACGGAATCAGCCTGAGACACAGGAAGATACATCTGGATCTCTACAAATGAACATCTCCAAGTGCTGAGTATTGAGGTACGAAGCGGGGAGCCGTGAAACCATGCACAGATATCGGAAGATAAACGGAAGTGGGAGGGAGCTGCCGCGTTCGGGCATCGGGAAGCAGTAGCCACCTGCACGGGGAGCGGGCAGACTCATGGACCGGCACCCATGAAACAGCAGACTGAGACCGTGAGCCGGGAACGCGTGCCACCAGGCATCTCACGGAACTCTGGAATCCCGGTGTGCTCGCTGGAACCAGACTGAGACCGGGAGCTCCGGGAGCACGCGCGGGGCGGCTGGCAGCGTTAGAAACACAAAGGACAGAGATGCACCGGCCTTGGAAGTGAGGGCTGGGACACCGGGTGTGGGGCGCACATCCCGGGATGCTGCAGGGTCGAGCAGCACCAACAGTAACAGTTAAAGTGGCCAGAACATCAGTGGAGAACAGGCCGCAATCCCACTGTTCTGAGACAGAGGCTGAGATTCGGCCGCTGCTGCTCTGACTCTCAGAAGAGGCACAGCAGACCACCAGGGAAGGCCTCCAGAGAACAAAAGCCTGGAAATACTGGCTCACAGCGTGCCCACCCCCAACCCCCTTGCAGGGGACACGGAGACTCTACCCAAACAGGGTTTCCTGAGTATCGGTGCGGCAGGCCCCTCCCCCAGAAGGCAGGCTGGAAAAATCAAGAAGCCCACAACCCGGGGCGTCCAGGTGGTGCAGTCACTGAGTGCCTGTCTTCGGCTTAGGGCATGATCCCGGTGTTTTGGAAAGGAGTCCCTCATCGGGCTCCTCCGCTGGGAGACTGCTTCTTCCTCTCCCACTCCCCTGCTTGGGTTCCCTCTCTCGCTGGTTGGCTCTCTGTCACATAAATAAATAAATAAATAAAATCTTTAAAGAAGAAGCCCACATCCCTAAGATCCCTATAAAACAAGGGGCACGGCCTGGGACCCAGTCAATAATTTGGGCTCTGGATAACCCCGCAACCTCTCCTTATCAGAATGACGAGAAGAAGAAATCCCCCCCAGCAAAAAAAAGGCANTCCCCCCCAGCAAAGAAAAGACAGTGAGTCTGTGGCCTCTGCCACAGAAATAATGGATATGGATGTAGCCAAATTATCAGAAATGGAATTCAGAGTAACAATGGTCAAAATGATGAGTAGAATTGAAAAAAATATTAACAAAAATGTTACTGAGAATATAGAATGCCTAAGGACTTAAATGAGAGTGAATATGACAGAAATTAAAAATTCTATGAGCCAAATGGAAGCAAAACTAGAGGCTCTGACGGCCAGGGTCACCAAAGCAGAGGAACGTGTTAGTGAATTGGAGGATGGGTTAATAGAGGAAAAACGAAAATAGAAGCTGGTCTTAAAAAAATCCGTGCCCACGAAAGTAGGTTACGGGAGATTACTGACCCAATGAAATGATCCAATGTCAGAATCATCGGCATCCCCGAGGGGGTGGAGAAAAACAGAGGTCTAGAAGAGATATTTGAACAAATTGTAGCTGAAAACTTCCCTAATCTAGCGAGGGAAACAAACATTCGTATCCAAGAGGCAGAGAGGACCCCTCCCAAGCTCAACCACGACAAACCTACGCCACGTCACGTCATAGTGCAATTCGCAAATATTAGATCCAAGGATACAATACTGAAAGCGGCCAGGGCAAAGAAATTTCTCATGTACCAAGGCAAAAGTATAAGAATTACGTCAGACCTGTCTACACAGACCTGGAATGAGAGAAAGGGTTGGGGGGGGGCATTTTTAAAGCTCTTTCAGAGAAAAACATGCAGCCAAGGATCCTTTATCCAGCAAGGCTCTCATTCAGAATTGATGGAGAAATAAAGACGTTCCAGAATCACCAGTCATTAACCAATTTTGCAACCACGAAACCAGGCCTTCAGGAGATATTAAGGGGGGTTCTATAAAGGTAAAAAGGCCCCAAGAGTGATACAGAGCAGCAAGTCACAACCGATACAAACAAAGACTTTACTGGCAACATGGCATCATTAAAATTCTATCTCTCAGTTCTTAGTGCCAATGGGAATGGTTTAAATGCTCCCATAAAACGCCACAGGGTTGCAGGTTGGATAAAAAGAAATGACCCATCCATTTCCTGTCTACAAGAGACTCAATTTGAACCCAAAGATGCATTCAGACTGAGAGTAAGGGGATGGAGTACCAACTTTCATGCAAATGGACCTCAAAAGAAAGCTGGGGCAGCAATTCTCATATCAGATAGATTGGATTTTAAACTAGAGACTATAGTTAGAGATGCAGAAGGGCACAATATTATTCTTAAAGGAAGTATTCAACAAGTGGTTATGACAATTATGAATATATATGTCCCCAACAGGGGAGCAGCAAGATACACAAGCCAACTCTTAACCAGAATAAAGAGACATACAGATAAAAATACATTAATAGTAGGGGACCTCAACACCCCACTATCAGAAATAGACAGAACATCTGGCAAAAACTAAGCAAAGAATCAAAGGCTTTGAATGCCATACTCAACGAGTTGGACCTCATAGATATATATAGAACACTACAGCCCAGAACCAAAGAATACTCATTGTATTCTAATGCCCATGGAACATTCTCAAGAATAGAGCATGTTCTGGGACACAAAACAGGTCGCAACCGATACCAAAAGACTGAAATTATCCCCTGCATATTCTCAGACCACAACGCTCTGAAATTGGAACTCAATCACAAGGAAAAACCTGGAAGAAACTCAAACACTTGGAGACTAAGAACCATCCTGCTCAGGAATGACTCCATAAACCAGGAAATCAAAAATCAATTTAAACAATTTCTGGAGACCAACGAGAATGAAAACACAACAGTCCAAAACCTATGGGATACTGCAAAGGCAGTCCTAAGGGGGAAATACATAGCCATCCAAGCCTCTCTCAAAAGAATAGAAAAATCTAAAAAACAGTTTTTATATTCTCACCTCAAGAAGCTGGAACAGCAACAGAGGGACAGGCTTAATCCACTCAAGAGGAAGCAGTTGACCAAATTAGAGCAGAAATCAATGAATTAGAAACCAGAAGTACAGTAGAGCAGATCAACAGGACTAGAAGCTGG
>NC_048220.1:109232600-109238440 GCF_002007445.2 Ailuropoda melanoleuca | reverse complement strand
GGGGGGGTAATCAGAAGGGGGAATGAAACATAAGAGACTATGGACTATGAGAAACAAACTGAGGGCCTCAGTGGGAAGGGGGGTGGGGGATTGGGATAGACCAGTGATGGGTAGTAAGGAGGGCATGTATTGCATGGTGCACTGGGTGTTATACGCAACTAATGAAGCATCGAACTTTACATCAGAATCCGGGGATGTACTGTGTGGTGACTAACACAATATAATAAAAAATCATTTAAAAAAAATCTTCAGCTGGAATTTTTTTTGGCTATTTATGTATACATGACTTAAGATTTGCAAGTCTAACCTCTCTGATGTACCAGTTGAGATTCTTTGATTAGAATAACATTGTCCAACATTGTTCACTTGAAAAAGGTGTTTCTCAGCAGAGAGATGACTCAGATAGAGACCTTCAGCCCAGATGCCCATCAGAACCACCACCTGGATAACAGAACAAGCTTACAAAAATAAGAAACATCCCTCCTTCCCCCTCCAGGATCATCTAGATTTGAATCTACACAGAACTTTCTAGGCTCTTCTAAAATGGTCAATTACTTTTATTTTCTTTTAATATGTCCCCATTCTGAGTTTTTGGCTTTGGGCCACCACCTAAACTGGCATTGGACAAACTTAAATATAATAAGAAAAGCTGTTCTCATGACACTCATGATCTGATGGGAAAGATAAAGTACCAGAAATTTCATAGGAAATCATCTTATTCTAAGATTTCCAGTCCAGATTTGCTGACTCAAGAGTATTCGGGGTTTAGCGAAGTATCCCTCTCAGGTGCTTCGACACATCTGAGCACCAAACCTTTTGACGTCTTCTTATCACTTGCCGAGATCAGCTCTTGTTCAGGTTCCAAATCTCCAGTCTATACTGGATGGCTCCAAGGACAGGGTCTGTGCTGAGTATTCCTGGCAATATAAATGGAGAGCCTGCCACAGCAATCTTCTTGAGTGATATTTTCTTGGTCACATTTGTGAGAAATAGTCTAGCAGGAAGGAATAACAGAGCAAGCACATACAGCTGAACTTGGAGGAATTGCTATTAGAGACGGAATTTCAAAGACCTGGAAGAAATTCCATAAGGCCCTTAGCGAATAGAATTTGTAAAGACTGCAACCCACAACTCTGTATCTGTGCTGCAGATTTTCACCTGTCTAGAGCAAATGTTCAGACATTGCTCTCTCGGCTCCTTTCTCCACTCTTGTGGAGTCCTCTTTTTTATGTTCCATATCAGCCCTTCCTTGACATTCTTTTCAGTTAGTCTCATCCTAAGCAAATTGATGGGTAAATCCCCCCAAGGGATTTGAAGCATCTCTGCCTTCATAGAAGAGGGACTGAGCAACTTTTATTTATTATTAGATAAAATCAATTGTCTAAGTTTTCTTTTGGTATTCTTGGTATATGAAAGATTGCTGACAAGGCCAACTTCAAAATTATCTAGTTAATGAAATTAAACCAAATGAACTAAAATGTTGGGCCAGAACTACTTTGACTTTATCAAATATTTCAATAACTACACATGCGGCTTCAGTAAGGCTTCTAGCATGCAAATAAAGTGGTTTTGGGGTTTTTTTTGGACAGTTGTCAGATTCGGATCTTCTGATCTATCTTGTTTATTCCTGCTGAGATGTTGATTTTTGCAAGTCACTGGGTATCTTCTCTTATCATCATAACTTTAAAAGTGTATACACATCTTTGTCTACAGGGCAGATGGATGATCTTATCTTTCCTTTTCATTTCAGCTATTTAAAAATTATTAATGTAATATCTATAACTGCAAAAGTCCATTTATATCCTAGTTCAAAGAATTAGACCCGGGCCTAGTTTGAAGGTCCTAATTATTGCCTAATATAAAATCTTCCCGAAGTACATTTGTAAATCAAAACTGCTTCACCTGTGCTCTAGTCAGCAGGCTATGAGCCTACTGGTTCTTTTCCAAGACATGAGATTGAGTCATACATTCATTCCAGGCACTCCCAGGCAGGCATACAGCCTACATTCCTTTCCAAGAAGAAGATACATGTGCTCACAAGTCATGAAACGGGCATGCCCAACACTTAGAATTTCAACCTTCACTTATCATGGCTGCTAAAAGTTAAAGGGTCCCAAACCATTTTGGGGAGTAGAGTTTGGCTTATTTACCTAATGAAATATATACAATATCTATGATTTATGCACACACACACCTGTGTACATATATCTGTATGTGTGTGTATACATATGCTTGGAATAGCTCTTGGATCAAACCTTTCCTTATTGAGAAATTCTTTGGTTAAAACTGATTATGTTCAAATTTAGTAACAACCAAGATTCTTGGAAATTTGCTCTATACCTTATCTTAGGACAGTTTCCCTAGAAAGAAAGCCTGTGATGAAGATTTCTTGTGCAACAATTTACTGAGAAAATAATATCAGGAGAAGAAAAATAAGACATGCAAGGTAGGGCAGATGATCTTATCTCTCCTCTCATTTCAGCTATTTATAAGTCATTGTATCAGTGTAATAGCTCTCACTGAAAAAGTTGTGGGGAAGAGGAGATGAAGTTAAGGGGGGAAAAAATATATATATAGTTTCAGCTGGTGACTAACTTCAGCCTGATCCCACAGGGAGCTCTGAATCAAGAATTGCATCATAGAATTAGTCCCATCTTAAGGAAGCCATATTTTGTACCCTGGGACAGTCTTCTGGAGAGGACAATCATCTCCTACAAAGGAGGGCTGCCATTTGGCCAAGGGCAAACCTCCAGAGAAGGAGGCAACTGTGGGCCATTAGGCAGCCAATATTCACAACAGCTAGGAGGTTAAGTACACCTTACTTTAAAGAGGTTCTACACAGGACACCAATATCCACTACAGTCTATCCCTCACACTGCTCAAACCCATTTGATTCTCACATTAGGTTTACTCCTGGGCATAGCTTCTCTGAGATTTAGGTCACTTACAAATTCAGGGAAGACTATAAAATGTAGGTTAATAGATGAAACTACAATCAACTGCGACAGTGGATTCCAAGGTTGTAACTGATATTCCTTATCTCCTTCCTCCACCACCCATTGCAGATTTCCTCTATAGCCAACATCTGGCCAAATTAGGTGGTTTTCTTGGTGGGGCCTCATCCTTGAGAATCTAAATCCTAGTGACCATCTCCTTGTCAGGCTAGGGTTGCTATGGTTACATTTACACTTAAAACTGAACATGGTAAAATCAAAAGATGCCAAAATGGATCAACTTAGTGACAAAAGCATTCTCCATGCCCCCATTATGTAGCATCAGCCCTACCTCCTCATGGTAACCGGGGTCAATTATCCTACCATTACATAACTATAATCTTAGCCTGCTGATCTACTGGCATGAAAAGCCCCAAAATGACCACACACCAAACATTTATAGGGATTTCTACTATGTCTTCTGGAGGAAGAATTCTCCATCTGAAAACCAGAACATACAGATCCACAGAGCTTATAGTTGCAGGAATGAGAAGCAGAAATTCCCCAAATGGGTCAGTAGAAGTAATGGTGAGTACAGCCACTTCTACTTCCATCCCTTGGTTCTCAGACACATAAAACAGCATATGATAGCCATTGGTTTAAAGTGCACATCACATTCTGAAGGATGGTACCCCATCCACACAGGATGTCACCCTCAAGTTGATACCTCAACTGAGAAGAGGCAATTCCACTGCTCTACTATGCCATCCAGTTTGGGAATAGTGTGGTAGGTGGTAGGGCTAGTGGATTCCATGGTCATGTGATTACCATCACACCTGCCCTGCCATAAACTTGGTTCTTTTGTTCAAGGCAATATTATATGAGATCCTATGTCAATAGATTAGATACTTTGTGAACATTTGGGTAGTGATGCTAGCCAAGGTAGGAAAGGTGAATACACGCTGGAGTAAAAGACAATCCTGTCAGAATGAATCATCGGTACTTTTAGGGTAAAAGGGAGGTCAAAGTAAAAACTCTCCCCCAAATAGCTGCTTGATCTTCTTGAGAAATGGCACCTTAGTAGGGACTCAGCATTGGTCTTGGTGGCTGATAGACTGGATTTTAGTAACAGCAGTAGTTTGATCAGTTTGATCTCTCAGCAAGTGAGAAAGAACTCATGTTGTCAGGTCCATTCAAAGCCTCCCTCTCTATGGCCTCCAACTGTGGACACTTCATTCAGAAGCCCATTGCACAAGCGCTGAAGTGACTGAGGAGAGAGAAAGACTGACATCTATCTTGTCCACTTAGATATTTAGTACCTCTTCTGCATTAAGGTGAAACACAAAGTTACTTACACTTTGTGCCCTTTTCTAAAGTTCCGACCATATGCCTCTTCCCCAGACATCATTATCACTGATCTTCCAGGCTTGCTTTTATCAAGCTTCTGACCAATCAACTAAATCATTCACCACTGCCCTGAGTTTACACATGTCCAACCAGCTAAACCATTCACCATCACTCATGAGTCTGGGGATATCTTATTTCAAGCTCAGGCTTTTGCTTCTCATAAGCCATTTGAAAGAAAGCCCCAGAGGTTGTACATGTCAGGTGTGGGAGAGGCATTGGTGAAACACTGGTCTGTGAAATGAGTGTGTCATGCAGCTTACTTTTGCTCCCTGGAATTGCTCAAGCCCCAGCCTGGATCTACCACTTCCATTTTACAATGGATTGATGCTGGGCCCAAACTTACTACTCGGTGGGCTGACAGTATCCAGCTCATAATGAGAAGTTATATCTGAATGGTCACTTGATATCACATGATTAGATGCTCAACTTCCACAGCATTCCAGGATCTGTTTTTCAAATGGGAAATAACTCTATTACTGATGGCATGACCTTGCTCCAGAACCCTTTGCTGAAATTCCCTTACTGGGACTATCTAGAATCACCAGATAGTGCTTTTCTCTAGTACAGTTACCTCTGGCACCAGGTCTGCCTGCCTGACTATATCACTCAAGAGTAGGACTTCCTGTTGCACAGCCTGGACTTACAACAGAGTCCTTTCTTGCTCTGAGATCCACTCAAAAGAGCTTTTCACCTTCTCAAAAAATGGATCACAGCAATACTCCCAAGTACAGAATACGCTGCCTCCAAAACCCAAACAGGCCTACCAAGGAATGTGCTTCTTTCTTAGTCTTAGGAGTATACGGTGCAACAATTCATCTTTTACATTCGATGAAAATATTCCAACATGCCTCACAACACTGGAACCTGTAAAAATGACACTAATGTGACAGGCCCCTGAACCTTTTTAGAATTCACCACTTTCTCTCAGGAGCACATGCGTCTTACCAAGGCATACCTTTACCACTTCTTGATCATCAGATCTAATTAATAAGATATCATCAATAAAGTGGACCAATGCAGTGTTCTGCAGAATGTCCAAATGATCCAGCTCTCTTTAGTTTTACATTGTGACAATGAGAGGAAAATCAGCATAGCCCTGGGATAAGATTGCAAAGGTATATTGCTGCCCATCCCACATGAATAGGAACTGCTTCTGATTCTCATTTCTTAATGGATATTAAAAGCATGTATTTGCCAGCTCAAGTTTTATACCAGATAAAGAGGCTGTGTTATTCTGCTCTCATGAAGATACCAGATCTGGCACAGCAGCTGCAATTAGTTAAGTTTGCATTAGTCCACTGTCACCCTCCCATGAGCCAACCAGTTTTTGTAAGAACTAGATTGGTGAATTAATTGTGGATATAATAAAGATTACCACCCCTGCATCGCTTAAATTTTTAATCTACCAACTTCTTAAAAAATGATATTGTTTTTATTTACTCTGAGAGGGTGGAGGCAGTTTTAAAAACTTCTACCTGGCTTTTCTTTTTTTTTTTTTTT
>NC_048220.1:109183031-109232584 GCF_002007445.2 Ailuropoda melanoleuca | reverse complement strand
AGCGAGAGAGGGAACACAAGCAGGGGGAGTGGGAGAGGAAGAAGCAGGCTCATAGCAGAAGAGCCTGATGTGGCTCGATCCCATAACGCTGGGATCACGCCCTGAGCCGAAGGCAGACGCTTAACCGCTGTGCCACCCAGGCGCCCCTCTACCTGGCTTTTCTGACTACAATAGCTTTCACTATAAAGGTCAAGGAACTAACGTGAAAGTCCTGCTGACTACAGAGTATATTCTGATTATGCATTCAAAAACAGAGGAAATGACCACTAGGTGAGTCTCTAACCCCAGTGAACACAGTGAAATAGACAAAGATCAAGACTTCATTTTTTTTAAACCTGATCCTGTATGCTGCTACTCTAACAGGGGACAATTTGGGTCCCTAGGTACCAGGATCAACAAAGAACCAGATCCATCAGTTCATGAAATGGTAGGGTATATCCCTCTCCAAAGCATACTGATACCTAAGTAAGCGACAGTAGGTATCTTTGAGGGAAGGACTGAGCATCTCACTACTCTATGTACTCATGGTGTTAAGTCTTTTTTTTTTTTAAGATTTTATTTATTTATTCAACAGAGAGAGACACAGCCAGCGAGAGAGGGAACACAAGCAGGGGGAGTGGGAGAGGAAGAAGCAGGCTCATAGCATAAGAGCCTGATGTGGGGCTCGATCCCACAACGCCAGGATCACGCCCTGAGCCGAAGGCAGACGCTTAACCGCTGTGCCACCCAGGCGCCCCTGTTAAGTCTTTTTATATGGATTTCTGGCTGCTCCTTCAGTTGATGGGTTTTGTCTAAGAATTTCCTCAATATGTAAACTGGACAAGGAATTGTGACTTTCTGGCAACTGCCCTCAGCTTTCTGATCACATATTTATTATCTATTTTGACTGCTATGTATATTAAGCAATATATACCCTTGTTGGTTGCCCATCTATCTTGTCCATAGGAATGTGATTCTGTATTAGCAATCTCCATAGATCCCTGTGGATAATGCCTTCCTGGCTGCCATTCCAAGCTTATGCTTATAATGGTAAATATGCCCACCTTGCTCTGACAATTAAGTGCTACCACCTGGCTACTCCCAGATCCTATCATCCCCAGGTCTGTAATAGCATCTCCTACTTAGCCCTAGTGTAGAGAACAGCCACCTCAATGATTCTTAAAATACTGGTTCTCCCTTACTGGCATACTCTTTATTGTTGTAATAAGTAAATCCTCCTCCAGGACCTCCCAAGAAATTTAGTTAGATGATGGCTTTTCCAGTCTGAAGTAATAGCCCCATTCTAACATGTCCACTTTCTGAGCCTTTTAATACTTTCCTTCACAGTCTGCCACAGAAATGTTGGCACCTCTATCTCATTAAGTGTAGAGCAGCAATTGGCAAACTATGGCCCTTGAGCCGGATCCAGACCCTTCCTTTTTTTTGTAAGTAAAGTTTTATTGGAACACCCAATTTATTGACCACACCCATTTGTTTATATATTGGTTATATTACTCTCAAGTTCAAAATATTTGCTATCCTACCCATTACAGAAAAAGTCTGCTAACATCTGATGTATGGCATTGCTTTTTCCCATCTTCTAAGAGCCTCCCCAGTAGAGCATTAAAACTGCCTCTTTGGACCTCTGCCAGAGTGTTAAATCCTGTGTCACAGAAAAGTGGCCCATATCAATACACTATCCCTAATCCAGCTTTATGTTTCTCCGCAGTAGCTTCAAGATCCTCCTAGGCATCATCTCTTTGATACTGCCAGTACATGTTAACTAAGTCCAGCAGCTTTTTTGGTATTCAGTGCCTCTTCCTTAGTAAGCTAACACTTCCCCAGTCTAATTTTGCTGAAATTTGACCCAAGTTTTGGGCCTGGTAGGAAGAAAGAGAAATAGAAACAGCTCCTGAGGAAGATTTTCCCAAAGATGCCTTTCTCTTTGAGACATCTACCATGGTCTTTAAGCAGGAGAGAGAAGGAACTTTATCTTCCAGTAAAGGATAATGGTCAACTCTGAACACTCAGTTCAGGGAAATCTAGGATTTCAAGGTCCTCAAGTGCATCTACTTACGTATTCCCATCTCAGGCTCCCACTCCTTTCCTATCAGACCTCTGACTTTGGATTAGGAGACCTTCTTAGGCTGAGAATTCAATCTTCTCTAAAGTTTCCTGCCAATTGCAATTAAATCCTGTTCCAGGCTATTGGCTTTGTCTGCCCTCAATCTACAGAATTTAGAGGATTTCTGAATCATATTTTGTCTTAAACTACTGATTAATAGATTGGAGATTATCATTATCTCTCTTCAACATATAAACGCCATTTAGAAAAGCAAACCATTCCACTGTCCACAGAGCTGCTCTTTTCCTTGTACTTTTCAAATGCCAGAAACACTGAATCAGTTAGTATACCTCCTTCCATCTGTAGCCTATGCCAATTCACCATAGGTGAACATCTTAGCAAGTGCACTTCTGCAGCATGCCAGGAACTATCAAGGCTCGACCTACCCAGGATGGGGTTTTCAATACCACCTGGCCAGTGACTAACCCACTTCCAGAATCCCATCTGCAGAGATCACTTAGTACTATTCCTAGTACCAAATGCCCTAGAAACAGAGCCTGAGATGGAAATTCTTGTATGAAAAATTTATTCAGAGATTACTTTCAGGAGAAGAGGAGCAAAGAAAACAGGATATGCCATGATAAAACTAAACAAGGATGAGGTCTCAGCTAGAGATCAGCTTAGCCTGCTACATATAGGAATTCTGAAGCATGAATGTATCACAGATTTGTTCCTATCTTGAGGCAACGGGTCTCTGCACTGCTCTCTTCAACTCCTCACCTACCCTCATAGGCACAGCAGCCAAGATGAAGTACCTGCCATTAGGTTGTAAGAAATTATCTAGAGAGGGAGGCTACTGTGAGTCTGCAGAAGCTGACACTCATAGATGAGGGATGGGTATAAAAGCATGGTAAAGGGGATCTAGGTGGGTACAAACAGCCTACTACATACTAAATATACTGGAAAAGTACTGCTGCTTAAACTGAGCAGCAGTCTCCTTAGGGGTCTGATTCATCCCTTTTAGATCCTCTGTCCTACTGAATACTGGCTGTCCTTAATTGCCATTTGGGACAAGGGCCACACTTAGATGTAGGAGGAATGGAGGTTTGGTTTGAATTTCAGGACTGCTAACCAGTCTCTTGACTATTCTAATGTAAGTATTCATTTATTTTGGCAAAATGAAAGAACCCTGAAATGTAAACTTTCTCAACAGGATCAAACTCATCAACATTTTATTGTAAATTCTGTTATCAAGTCTTTCTAACTGGACCAGTATTAGAACAAATATTCAGAAAGAAATGGGAGGAAAAAGGGAGGTGTGATCCAAAGCAATAACTTTAGGATGTCAGACCCTTGAGAAATAACTAGAAAAGCAAAAGGTACATGAGGAAACCACATCTTTGATAAAGGTTCATCACTAGGTATATCCCTATGAGAAGGCGGAAGGAAGTCAAAAACAAACTCTACTATATTTTCTACAATAATTTACTTGGATTTGACTTTTGGTAGGCAAGACTCAGAGGGACTTTAGTTCACTCTGGAAAGTAAGAATTATCCCTGATCTCTGATAACTATTCTTAGTTTTCCTATGATATTGTTACCAAGAGAGAAAATAGGTTATTCCAGGTTACAGCACCACCGAGAAAAGAAAAAAAAAATCTTTATTTAACATTTGTTTCAAATCCAGGCAACTAATGCATCCACTCTCTTCCAATAAATGTAACCGGAATAGTAGTGCTGATAAAACAGCACAGACAAGAATAAAGTGTTATAGGCACTCAAGGGAAAGAGTTTTAAGAAAATGGCAAGATGAGCAAAATCTTTGTTCTCTAAGTTACAAATATTAGTTGGATTCAATATGTGTGAGCTTGGAAAAGCTGTAGCAGTTCTAGGTGTCCCATCAGGTCCCAAAGTAAATAATCCTAAGGGCTCTTAGCAAACTGGGAAATTCTGTACTCCTATATTGATCACAAAAGAGACTGAGAAAGGGGATACAACCCAACGGAAGAAAAGCAGTCTCCAAAAACATGAGTGCAGGAACTAGTACTAGATTCTGAGCTTTTTCACTACGCAGCCAGTGTTGCTTCTACTCCCACCCCTTCCCTATTCCCTGACATATGACTGCCCTCTATACAGACCTAGAACAATTCTGTCTGGAACCTAGTCTTACTTGTTACCTTGTACCCAAACAAGGTCAAAACCATTCACCCAAATGTTCTCCCTGGCTACTTATCATTATATCTATGAATAATTTACTTCAGAGTAACTTCAGAAAAGTAACTTCAGAGAAAGGGACTAAAGGGAAGTTGTCTCTCTATATAAGGATGTTTTAGGCTAATGGTATGACCATCTACTTAAAAATGAAATGGAGATATTAATACCAATAATCACTAATCGCACTTTTCTCAAAGACTGTCAATACTCAGGGCTTATGCATTTAAATCCCCTAAGCAAATTTATTTTTTAATTAGGATACATACAACTACCTATAACTGAAATGGTCTATTTGCTATTTCAACTCCCACTATCTGTTACTTTTCTGTCAAGGAGTCATGCTATACAGGGATGAGGAAAAATTAGAAATGCATTCTGGAATCCTATACCAGCTGTTTCTTTCTTTAAGTTCTTAGAGAGCAAAATGAATATCTGAATTGAAATTCAAGAATGTGTATGATTCCAGGAGTCAGAGAAAGGGTTAGAGGATGATATTCCAGACTGAGAAAACAGCATGGTTATAAAAGTAGAGAAAGAGAAACACAGAACATGTGTGATGTTCAAAAAGATTTCTGTAACCCAGATGTCATCTAGATCCTCCTAGCCTTTTCAAGATAGATATATATACACACATAACACTTCTTACCACCATTTTACCTTTAGAGGTTCTCAAACTTCAATGTACATATAAATCAAATTCTAATTCTGTAGACTTGAGGAGAAGCCTGGGGTTCTGCATTTTTAATAAACTCCCAGTCAAGGCTGATTCTGCTGGTCTCTGGGTCACACTTCACACATAGCAAGGACATAACATATACATGCACACATATGAACATACACAAAGGTTTGATGTGTTTGTTGGTTTTTGTTTGTTTGCGTGGGTTTTTTTGGTAGAATTGATGAGAAGAGGCTAAGCACCATATCTGGATGACATAATGTAGATAGGGAGTAACCTGCACAAGGTGGAGAGAGAAATCCCTAAACTCAGCTAATTTAAAAGAAATAGTAGCTCAAATTCTGAGTCTCCATGATACTGTAAATCTCCCAGAAATTCAGAGACTTATTGGAATAGGTTTTTAGTCTTCTATATGATGTGGACTAGGGTGTTGAATCCATTTTATCAAAAGGGCTGGGAAGATGTAGGTAACACCTGAGTTAAAGAAATCTTTTTGAACGTTACACATATTCTATGATTCTCCTCTTCTACCTTTATGACCTCAACCTGGAATACCATCCTTTAACCCTTTCTCTGACTCCTAGAATCATCTATATGTTTGGAGATTCAATTCAAATGTTTACTTTGCTCCCTAACAATTTACAGAAAGAAATGGCAGATGTAAGACTTCAGAAAGCATCTCTAATTCTCCCTCATTGCTGTATAGCATGACTCCTTGGGGAAAAAAACATCAAATGTAGTGGGAATTGAAATAGTAAGTAGACAGACCATTTCAGTTACAGGTAACTGGGAGGAAATGTGCAACAGCACACCTTTATATAGTATTTTTGCTGTACAGACATAGTAAGCATAAACAACCTCAAGACCATAACAAATAGTAAAATGTAGTAAAACAATTAGAAAACATGATTCTTGAGTATTTTTTACCTTTGTTTTTAATATAATTTATTTAATTATAAGTTTACATAATTTAACTTTTAATAATAGCTGTATTTAACAACCAGTTTGGAGAATTCCTGAAATTTTAACAATGGGCTCTTGTGAGCCAGTACAAGCCAGTTCCTGTATGTCATGCCTCAATTTCTAATCAAGTCAGTTATTCTGTTACCAAGGGTTGAGTTAATTAGTTTTTCCTAGTGTCTGAGTATCCTCATTCAAGTTTAAAAATGTAAAACCATCTCCTATATTTCCATGCTTCTGTATTAAATAACTTGTTGATGAATTCTATAGTCACTAAAGTCTACTGAATGTAATGAAGTGAATAAGCTCTCGGTTCCAAGGACAATTTGAAAAGAAAATGAAATAACCACTCTTTATTTTAGTCTGTAACAAAGAACACTTGCACAGAGTATTGAAGAGTTTTCCAGAGGCCCATTTGAAATTGTCTTCACTTGTGATGCCTATCCGCATTGTGTCTGGCACCTAGATTCTCCACAGATTAAGTGGTTTAGGCTGTCAGCTTTCATTCTACCTGAGCCACTCACTAACCCTGTGAGGATGATGGGACAAGTCCTGTGACCTCTTGGTGTTTCCTGAAGTGTAAAATAAGATAAATAATGCAGAGTAAAACTCACATGATTGTGTAAGGATTTCTTATCGGTTTCCTAGAAGCCTAGAATTTTTGCAATGGGATCCACATCCCTTACCTTAGAGATCTTAAAAACACGTTATAATGTGGGTTTTGTTTCATTTCATAAAAAAGTAAAAAATGTGATAATCTTATATGCTTTAGAATAGCACTGTCCAATACATTTTCCATGATGATGAAAATGTTCTATATCTACACTGTCTAATACAGTAGTCACTAGATATATGAAGCTACTGAGAGCTTGAAAGGTGGCTAGTGTGACCAATGAACTAAATTTTTAATTGTATTTTAAGTTATATTTAACAAGCCTCATATAACTAGGGGCTACTGTATTAAATAGAGCAACTCTACACAGCAACAAATATAGATAGGCTCTGTCCTTAGTTGCCTGAGATATCCACAAATATATTTAATGGACCTACAGTGAACCCTTAAACAATTCTATACTAATGAGTAACAAATTGTGATATGTAAGATATGATCTATCTCCTTTGAGATATGAAACATTGCATGAAGGTTGTTCTTCATAGTTTTCTAAGAGATCTAGAGAATAGTTTAACGCCCTGAATGTTAAGTGGTTAAACTGAAAGTTCTGAAAGTACAAACAAGAAAAATAAAAGTAAAGTAAATGTCCAAAGAAATCACACTAAGTGCTATCGGGAGAAGATTCTAATATCAAATGAACAGATTGGTAAGGAGTGATTCTCTATCCAGCAGAATCTCCATGATATGATCTTTATTGACAAAAAACAGACAAACACTTAGGACAGAAGCTGTTATTTTCCTGCTGTGTTTTGGGAGCTGTCCAAGCTGTCAGGGGTCAGTCTGGAAAACCTCCAGGAATAAAATAAAAGGACTTTGGGTGTTGGATTTGCATTCTTGACTTTCAAGTTCATGATAAGCATCTGAATTGGCCTTTAACAAATAAGTAGGACTGCACCTTCCCAAGATTTCTATTATATGAGAAATGACACAATGAACCATCGTTATTTATTGGACCAGAAAACTAGGACAATACGTTAGTGGACATCAAGAGCAATAAATCATGCTATGATCAATCGGAGGGCAAAACCTTGAGGGCTTACAGAGAGTGGAAATAATAATGTCATCCTGGGGCAAAGGGGTATGTAGAAATATTGCTTTCTTAGCTTTCCTGTCCATTTTTCTCCTGGAACATTAATGAATGGAGCCACAGAACTATCCCACCTAGAAAAATCTATTCACACAGCCTCAACATGCTATAATAAAATACTCATTACACAAAAGCAATATCAAAAAAAGGCTTCTGTTTGTTTTCTATTTTTCCCCAATAAGAATTACTTAGAACTACCACATACCTTTGTATTTTTTATAACTCTCCCAATAGAGTCTTTAGACCCATTTGACAAGCACATATTCAATGTTTTGCTGAGAATGATGCAATGAATTGATAGCTCTAAATTAAGATTTAGTCTATACTTTTATTTTTCCAAAATGCTGCCACTCCTTAAAGTAATCTCCATTCAAGAAAGGCTCTGTAGGGGGCGCCTGGGTGGCTCAGTCGTTGGGGCGTCTGCCTTCGTCTCAGGGCGTGATCCCAGAGTCCTGGGATCGAGCCCCACATCAGGCTCCTCCACTGGGGGCCTGCTTCTTCCTCTCCCACTCCCCCTGCTTGTGTTCCCTCTCTCGCTGGCTGTCTCTCTCTGTCAAATGAATAAATAAAATCTTTAAAAAAAAAAAAAAAAAAAAAAAAAAAAAAGAAAGGCTCTGTAGTTTGTGTCAGCAAGTACAACTCCTGTCCTGCAGTAGCTATATCCATGCTTCGGCTATTTTTTCTCAGATGTCATTCAAGTGTTTTTCTACTTGTATCCATCTGAATACCAAGGAGTATTTTCCTCTTTGAGATCTAGTTTCTCATATTCCAGTTGTGGCAAATTAGGTAACAACATTTTTATGTAAAATCAGTGGGTTCAAGAAGAAGTTTTAGTTCCCAGGAATTATTTAGATGCTTCCTCTTATATTGGAAATTTGTTCAATTGAACATTTACATCATATCTTTCTCCGTTTATTCCCAGAAAAGTGTCACTAAAATTGGATTCTGATTCAGCATCAGAACCATTACCCATCTAAATCAATCCTCTGAAAACCCTAAGACTAAAGTGATTACTGAGCTACATTCCTTAGATATCACCAGATTATGCTACCCAATCCTGACATGTATTGGAAGGTAATGCTTTATCATCTGGAATAATTAAATCGCAGCAAGCTCTTAGAGAATTCCTGGCTTGCCTTAAATACTTTTCACCCATTTTGAAAATTTCAATAGAAGCAAATCCATGGTCTAGTTCAAGAGTCTAGCAGGAATGTGGGGAGGGAATTCAAGGGAATGTAGAAAGGGATCACGAAGAATATAGTTCTAAGATCAGTGCAAAGGAAAACGTGTACTAGATGTGAATCCTTTGGCAGGAGGTATATGGCAATGCAAGCCAAATTTTATTAGTGAATTCCAAAGACAGTGGAAATATCTCTGTTTTATATTGAATGTTGCTTGAAATAAATGGGCCATTGGCCAGGGGTGTGGACATACTCTTTTCTATGAACCTTTCCATTCTAGTGACATATTTTGTAATGGGATGTGACATGTAATACAAACATAGTTCCCAAGACACATAATATTCATCTCAGTTACTAACAATACTAAAGTTGGTCTCACTGTTTTCCATATTTTAAATCATGTACTGCCTTACCAATAGCTATCCATTGAATTTCTAATGTTAATAAAGATTTCTGTTGGATGACTAGGAAAGAATACCAGTTTTTATTTTTAGCACCTACAGGTGCATTTATTGGAATGTAGGTTGCACAAAAAATGTAATGGGCTAAAAAAGTAGATGTGTATTTATGAAATTTGGCAAGATTTTCTTGAGTGCACAAAATAATGTGGATGGAAATTTTAAAAACTCTATTTTATCCATTTGAAAGAAACAGTAGTTGAATAGATTTTTAAATTTTTTTAAAGATTTTGTTTATTTATTTGACAGAGAGAGACACAGCCAGTGAGTGACGGAACACAAACAGGGGGAGTAGGAGACGAAGAAGCAGGCTCCCAGCAGAGGAGGGAGCCCAATGCGGGGCTCGATCCCAGGACTCGGGGATCACGCCCTGAGCCGAAGGCAGATGCTTAATGACTGAGCCACCCAGGGGCCCCAGATTTTTAAATTTTTTAAAAAGATTTTATTGATTCATTTGTCAGAGACAGAGAGTACAAGCAGGGGGAGTGGCAGGCAAAGGGAGAAGTAGGCTCCCTGCTGAAGAAGGGGTCCACTGCAGGACTCAATCCCAGGACTCTGGGATCACAATCTGAGCTGAAGGCAGATGCTTAACTGACTGAGCCACCCAGATGTCCCAGTAGTTAAATAGATTACACATGAATTTGGTACTTTAATATTCTGCCTTGTTTTGAATGCTTTGAATTAAGCAACATCCTTATATGCAAATTGCTGAATTCATACACTAATAATTTTATCAAGAACATAATTCTTGAATAAGATTGCACTGAAATGTACATACCTCTTATTTTTTAAAAAAACACAATTTTATAGGCAAAGTGGAAAGAAAAGTTTTTTCTAAGTGGGCAAAAATATAGCTTTACCCTCTCTATACTTGAATTATACCTCTACAAAATGAGCATAAGACTATCCTGATGCTATGAAAATCTGTTCTTCAGTATAAAGAGAAGTCCCAAAAGATGTATCCATGCCCATGTCCATTACTGGTACAAACATTCACATAGGAACTCACACAGGAAGGGTGATGATATATTATTCTCATTCACTAAGTTTGTAATATCCTAAAAGTCAAGAGGGCTATAGCTCACAGCATTCTTGTGGGACATCTACAAACAATGTAATGATGTGACAACTCTGACACCTATCAGCAGATATGCAGCCAAGATTTATGGAATGGGGGTGAGGGAAAATATCTACTCATCTTACAGTGGAGTTGAATCTGTGTACCCTGTTAAGACTGGAGGAAGCAAATATATGAATATATAACACACCCTCAGATTCCATTGGGCATTCAAAGCCAACTGAGAAATGGACATCAGAGGTCAGACAGAGGAAAAGCAAAATGTAAGCTTACAACAATTAAAGCTGATACTGGAGAATTAGATCACCTTAAAAATCAGATCATGGTATTATATATGTGTCTTTGGCCTACTTAATGCCACACTTAAAAACAGATTCAGGGGTTTTGGCAGATAGTGGCAGAGTTGGAAGACCCTAGGCTTGCCCATCCCATGAATACAGCTAGATAACTATCAAATCATCCTAAATACACCATAAATTGACCTGAAGAATGACAGAACAAATTCCACAACTAAAGGTAGAGAATAGGCAACATCAAAGAAGGTAGAATGTGCAGAGACAGTTTGAGAGAGAAATGGATTATAGCCACTGTGGCAGTGATGGAGCTGCAGTCACAGAAAAGAGCAAGAGACAGACTACCACAAAGGGGAATGCAAGGGGAAGACAAATCCCCATAGCAATTGGCTTAGAAAGTGAGAGGGGCCAAATTTCATGACTTCTGGCAACCAGGGCAGCTTAAAGCCTAGAGTTTTACAATCCTAAAATTTGTATGGAACCACAAAAGACCCCAAATAGCCAAAGAAATCTTGAAAAAGCAAAGCTGGAAGCATCACATTATAGACTTCAAGTTATATTACAAGGCTGTAGCACAAAAACAGACACATAGATCAATGGAATGGAATAGAAAAACCAGCAATGAACCCACAACTATATGGTCAACTAATCTTCAACAAAGCAGGAAAGAATACCCAATGGAAAAAAAAGATAGTCTCTTCAACAAATGGTGTTGAGAAAACTGGACAGCAACATGCAAAACAATGAAACAACCAGAGGAAAGCAAGATGGCGGAAAAGTAGGGGACATCATTTTATATGGTCCCTTGAATTTAGCTAACAATCAAGTCATTCTGAACACCTATAAATTCAAGCTGAGATGTAAGAAAAGAATTGCTGTAATTCTACAAATAGAAAAATGACCACTTTTTACAATGTAGGAGGTACAGAGAAGTGAATCTGAGGGGATATTTGGGTCATGGTTGATATTTTTGATTTTGCTCTCTCATTCATCCATTCTTCTCTGGGCAAAATGACTAGAAGGAGGAATTCACAACAAAAGAAAGAACTAGGGGTAATACTCTCTGCCACAGATCTAATTGATATGGATATAAATGTCAGAGCTGATATGGTAAATGGTATTGATATGGTAAAATGTCAGAGCTGGAATTCAGGATAACATTATAAAGTTACTAACTGGGCTTTAAAAAAGCATGAAAGACACCAGAGAATCTCTTAATGCAGAAATAAAATCTAATCAGGCTGAAATTTAAAATGCTTTGAGATACAGTCCAAAATGAATACTCTAACAGCTAGGTAAATGAGGCAGAAGAGAGAGTCAGTGACATAGAAGACAAGATGGTGGAAAGGCAGGAAGCTGAGGAAAAGAGAGAAAAACAACTAATGGACCATGATGGGAGGCTTTGAGAAATCAGCAATACCAAAAAGTGAAACAATATTAGAATTATTGGGGTCACAGAGAAAGAAGAAAGAGAGAGAGGGATAGAAAGTATATTTGAGCAAATCATAGCTGAGAACTTCCCTAATCTGGGAAAGCATTCAAGGCCAAAAGGCAGAAAGAACCCATCTCAAAATCAATAAAAATAGACCAACACCCTGACATATAGTAGTGAAAAAAAAATCCTGAAAGCAGCTCAAGACAAGAGGTACTTAACATACAGGGGAAGGAATATTAGACCAGCAGCAGACCTATCCACAGAGACCTGGCAGACCAGAAAGGGCTGGCATGACCTATTCAGGATACTAAATGAGAAAAATATGCAGCCAAGAATGCTTATCCAGCAAGGCTGTCATTCAGAATGAAAAGAGAGATAAAGAGCTTCCAGGACAAACAGAACCTAAAAGAATTTCTGATCACTAAACCAGCAGCAGGAAATATTAAAGGGGATCCTGTAAATGAAAGAGAGTCCAAAAGTAACATAAACCAAAAAGAAACAGAAAATCAACAGAAACAGGGAGTTTACAGGTAATACAATGGCACTAAATTCATATCTTTCAATAATTACTCTGAATGTAAATGGACTAAATGCTCCAATCAAAAGACATGGTATCAGATTGGATTTAAAAAAGAAAAAAAAAAAAGACCCATCCATATGCTGTCTACAAGAGACTCATTTTAGACCTAAAGACACCTCCAGATTGAAAGTGAGAAGCTGGAGAACCATTTATCATGCTAATGAGCATTAAAAGAAATCTGGGGTGGCAATCCTCATACCAGACAAATTAGATTTTAAACCAAAGACTGTAGTCAGGGATGAAGAGGGACACTGTATCATACTTAAAGGGCCTCTTTAACAAGAAAATCTAGCAATTGTAAATATTTATGCTCCTAACTTGAGAGCAGCCAATTATATATACCAATTGATAATAAAATTAAGGAAAAACATTGATAATAATACAATAATAGTAGGGGACTTCAACACCCCACTCAGCAATGGACAGATCATCTAAGCAGAAGATCAACAAGGGGGGTGCCTGGGTGGCACAGTGGTTAAGCGGCTGCCTTCGGCTTAGGGTGTGATCCCATCGTTATGGGATTGAGACCCACATCAGGCTCCTCCACTATGAGCCTGCTTCTTCCTCTCCCACTCCCTGCTTGTGTTCCCTCTCTCGCTGACTATCTCTTTCTCTGTCGAATAAATAAATAAAATCTTAAAAAAAAAAAAAAGATCAACAAGGAAACAAGGGCTTTGAAAGACACACTGGACCAGAGGGACTTCACAGATATATACAAAGCGTTCCATCCTAAAGCAACAAAATACACATTGTTTTCAAGTGCACAAGGAACATTCTCCAGAATAAATCACATACTGGATCACAAATCAGGACTCAACTGGTCCAAAGAGACAGAGATCATGCCATGCATATTGTCAGACCACAGTGCTATGAAACTTGAAGTCAATCACAAGAAAAAATTTGGAAGGACCACAAACATGTGGAGGTTAAAGAACATCCTGCTAAAGAATGAATGGGTCAACCAGGAAATTAAAGAATTTAAAAAATACATGGAAGCAAATGAAAATGAAAACACAACAGTTCAAACCCTTGGGATAGAGCAAAGGTGATCCTAAGAGGGAATACAGGCCTTCCTCAATAAGCAAGAAAAGTCTCAAATACACCAGCTAACCTTACACCTAAAGGAGCTAGAAAGAGTACATCAAATACAGTGTAAATCCAGCAGGAGGAGAGAAAAAATGAAGAATAGAGCAGAAATCAATGTTATAGAAATAAAAAAAAAAAAGTATAACAGATCAATGAAACAAAGAGTTGGTTCTTTGAATTAACAAGATTGATAAACCAGTAGCAAGACTTATCAAAAAGAAAGAAGAAAGGACCCAAATAAATAAAATTATGAATGAAAGAGGAAAGATCACAAGAAAAACTGAAGAAATAAAAGTAATTATATGCCAACAAATTAGACAATCTGGGAGAAATGGATAAACACCTAAGAAAATATAAACTATCAAAACTAAAACAGGAAGAAATAGAAAACCTGAACAGAACCATAACCATCAAAGAAATTGAATCACTAATCAAAAATCTCCCAACAGGGGTGCCTGGGTGGCTCAGTTGGTTACATCGTCCAACTCTTGATTTTGGCTCAGGTCATAATCTCAGGGTCCTGGGACTGAGCCCCATGTCAGGTTCCATGCTGAGCAGAGTCTCCTTTTCGCTCTCCCTATGTTTCTCCCCCACTCATGTTCTCTCTCAAAGAAATAAATAAAATGTTTTAAAAAATATCTCCCAACAAACAGTTTTCCAGGGCCAGATGGTTTCCCAGGAAAATTCTACCAAACATTTAAAGAAGAATACATCATATTCTGAAACTGTTCCAAAGAATAAAAATGGGAGGAAAACTTCCAAAATCATTCTATGAGGCCAGCATTACCTCGATCCCAAAACCAGACAAAGACCCCCACCAAAAGGGAGAATTATAGAACAATATCCCTAAGGAACATCAAAGCTAAAATTCTCAACAAGATACTACCTAATAGGATCCAACAGTACATTAAAAGGATTATCCACCATGACCAAGTGGGATTTATTCCCGGGTTGCAGGGGTGGTTTAACACCTGCAAATCAATCAACGTAAGGCACCACATTAATAAAAGAAAGGATAAGAACCATATGATCCTCTCAATAGATGCAGAAAAAGCGTTTGACAAAATACAGTATCCTTTCTTGATAAAAAACCCTCTGTAATGTACAGATAGAGGATACATACCTCAACATCATAAAGGCCATATATGAAAAGACCCACAGCTAATATTCTCAATGGGGAAAAACTGAGAGCTTTCTCCCTAAGGTCAGGAACACGACAGGGATGAACTGTTGTTCAACATAGTACTGGAAGTAACCTCAGCAATAAGACAACAAAAAGAAATAAAAGATCCAAATTAGCAAAGAAGTGAAACTGTCACTCTTTGCAGTTGACATGACACTATGTAGAAAACCCAAAAGACTCCACCAAAAAATTGCTAGAACTGATACAGGATTTCAGCAAAATCACAGGATATAAAATCAATTCACAGAAGTCTGTTGCGTTTCTATACACTAACAATGAAGCAGCAGAAAGAGAAATCAAAGACTCGATCCCATTTACAATTGCACCAAAAACCATAAAATATGTAGGAATAAACCTAACAAAAGAGATAAAAGGTCTGTACCCTGAGAACTATAGAACACTTGCAAAAGAGACTAAGGAAGATACAAAGAAATGGAAGAACAGTCCATTCTCATGGATTGAAAAAACAAATATTGTTAAAATGTCTATGCTACCCAAAGCAATCTACACATTCAGTGTAATACCTATCAAAATACCACCACCATTTTTCACGAAGCTGGAACAAACAATTCTAAAATTTGTATGGAACCAGAAAAGACCCCAAATAGCCAAAGGAATGTTGAAAAAGAAAACCAAAGCTGATGGCATCACAATTCCAGACTTCAAGCTCTATTACAAAGCTGTAGTCATCAAGACAATACAGCACTGGCACAAAAACAAACACATAGATCTATGGAACAAAATAGAGAAACCAGAAATAGACCCTCACCTCCACGGTCAACTAATCTTTGATGAAGCAGGAAAAAATATCCAATGGAAAAATTACAGTCTCTTCAACAAATGATGCTGGGGAAATTGAACAGCTATATGCAGAAGAATGAAACTGGACCACTTTCTTATACCGCACACAAAAATAAATTCAAAATGTATGAAAAACATAAATGTGAGACAGAACACCATCAAAATCCTAAAATAGAACACAGGCAGCAACCTCTTTGACCTCAGTGACAGCAAATTCTTGCCAGACACATCTCCAGAGGCAAGAAAAACAAAAGCAAAAGCAAAAATAAACCATTGGGACTTCATCAGGATAAAAAGCTTTTGCACAGCAAAGGAAACAATCAACAAAACTAAAAGGCAATGGACAGAATGGGAGATATTCACAAATGACATATCAGATAGAGGGCTAAAATCCAGAATCTATAAAGAATTTATCAATCTCAACACTCAAAAAAAAAATCCAGCTAAAAAATGGGCAGACACTTCTCCAAAGAAGACATACAAATGGCCAACAGACACATGGAAAAATGGTCCACATCACTTGGCATCAGGGAAATACAAATCATAACCACAATTGAGATATCACCTCACACCAGTCAGAATGGCTAAAATTAACAAGTCAGGACCTGGCAGATGTTGGTGAGGATGTGGAGAAAGAGGAACCCTCCTACACTGTTGGTGTGAATGCAAACTGAGGCAGCCACTCTGGAAAACAGTATGGCAGTTCCTCAAAAAGTTAAAAATAGAACTACCCTATGATCCAGCAATTGCACTACCAGGTATTTATACAAATGATACAAAAATAGTGATTTGAAAGGGCACATGCACCCCATTGTTTATAGCAGCAATGTTCACAATAGCCAAAATATGGAAAGAGCCCTGATTTCCATCAACAGATGAATGGATAAAGAAGATACACACACACACACAAGAATATTACTCAGCCATCAAAAAGAATGGAATCTTGCCATTTGCAACAGTGTGGATGGAACTAGAGGATATTACAAATACCATATTATTTCACTCATATGTGGAATTTAAGTAACAAAGCAGATGAACAGAGGGGAAGGGAAGGAAAAATAAAATAAGATGAAAACAGAGAGGGAGGCAACTATAAGAGACTCTTTACTATACAGAACAAACTGAGGGTTACTGGAAGGGAGTTTGGTGAGGGGGATGGGACAACTGGGTGAAGGCATTAAGGAGGGCACTTGATGTAATGAGCTCTGGGTGTTATATGCAACTGATGAATCACAAAATTTTACCCTTGAAACTAATAATACATTTATGTTAATGAAACTAAATTTAAATGAAAAAAGAATTTTTAAAGTCTGGAGTTTTAAAGGTCTGCAGGCTTGGGTGGGAAAGAGCACAAAGAGCATTGTGCTGCTCTTGGAGAGAAGGCATTTTCCTGTCCCCAGAAGACTGGCCCAAACCCCTGCCCACACCGCCTTGCTGAACCTGGGAGTTGTGTTAGGCCTTGGTTCCAATAGTGGTGGTGGCAACAGACTCATTTCACAAACAGATCAGAGCACTTCTAGTTAAAAAGTGCCACATTCAGGCCAGGGACAGAATATTTCCCACAATAGGCAAAGGGAGCTTCTGCATATGACTGGCCTGAAGGATAAACTGGATGGGATAAAACAGCAGAGCACACACGGCACACTGGAGATACTCCCAGAAGCGCCAGGCCCTGGTGAACAGGGGACACTACACAGCAGGGCACTACAGGACCTTTTCTTCATAAGGCCATTACCCTCAAGAATAAGAGATGTAGCTGCCTTTCCTAACACAGAGAGAAACAGGCACAGAGACTTAGACAAAATGAAAAGACTGAGAAATGTATTCCAAATGAAAGAATAGGAGAAGGCCACGGCCATAGATCTAAGCAAAACAGATATAAGTAACATGCCAGATACAGTATTAAAAGGAATGATCATCAGAATATTCACTGGATTTGAGAAAAGAATGAAAGAAATTAGTGAGACCCTTAATACAGAGTTAAACCAAAAAAAAAAAAGGAAAAAAACCAATTAGAGATGAAGAGTGCAATCAACAACATCGGAAACATGCTTGGTAGAATGAACAGCAGGCTGAAGAAGCAGAGGAATGAATTAATGACATGGAAGACAGGGTAAATGAAAAGTAATCAAGATGAACAAAAGAGAGAAAAAAGAATTATGCAAAACGAGAATAGACAGGGACCTCAGTGACTTTATCCAACACAGCAATATTCATATTATAGGAGTCCCAGAAGAAGAAGAGAGAGGAAAGGGGGCAGAAAATTTATTTGAAGAAATAATAGCTGAAAACTTCCCTGATCTGGGGAAGGAAACAGAAATCCAGATCCAGGATGTACAGAGAGCCCCCAACAAAATTAACAAAAGCAGATCCACATCAAGACATATTGTAATTAAATTGGCAAAATATAGTGTTAAAGAAAATAAATTAAGCAGCAAAAGAAGACAGTAATATACAGGGGAAACCCCATAAGGCTAGAAGGGGATTTTTCAGTGGAAACTTTCCAAGTCAAAGGATGGGCATCATCCATTCAAAGTGCTGAATGGGAAAAATCCGCAGCCAAGAATACTCTATCCAGCAAGGCTATCATTCAGAATACAAGGAGAGGTAAAGAGTTTCCCAAATAAAAACTAAAGGAGTTAGTGATCACTAAATCAGCCCTTCAAGAAATAATAAAGGGCACTCTTTGAGTGGAAAGAAAAGACCAAAAGTAACAGTATGAAGACAAGAAACACAAAAGCAGTAAAAATGAATATTTCTGTAAAAAATCAGTCAAGGAATTCAGAAAATAAAAGGATGTAAAATATGACAACATATACCTAAAATGTGGAGAGGTGAAGAGTAAAGAATGGGTTCAAACTTAAACAACCATCAACTTAATACAGACTGTTATTTGCAGAAGAAGTTTGTTTTTTAAGACTTTATTTGTATTTACTTGACAGACAGAGAGCACAAGCAGGGGGAGCAGGCAGAGGGAGAGGGAGATGCAGGCTCACCGAGCAAGAAGCCTGATGTGGAGCTTGATTCCAGGACCCTGGAATCATGACCTGAGCCAAAGGCAGATGCTTATTGACTGAGCCACCGAGGCGCCTGTGCAGAAGAAGTTATATACAAATCTAATCATAACCACACATCAAAAATGACTAACAACATACAAAGAATAAAGAAAAAGAAATCTAAATATGTCAGTAAAATCAGCAAGCCATGAGAGAGAAAAGACAAGAAGGATCAGAGAAAATCTTCAGAAACAAACAGAAAACAAATAACAAAATGACAATAAATACATATCTATCATTACTTTGACTGTAAATGGACTAAACTCTCCAATTAGAAGACAGAATGGATTAAGAAAACAAGACCCATCTATATGTTGCCTACAAGAGACTCATTTTAGACCCAAGACACCTGCAGATTGAAAGTGAAGAGGGAATGGAGAAACATCTACCAAGCAAATGGAAGGCAAAAGAAAGCCAGGGTAGTAATACTCATGTTGGACAAAATAGACCTAAAACAAAGACAGTAACAAGAGACAAAGAAGGACACTATATAATAATAAAGGGTAAAATCCAACCAAGAAGATATAACAATTGTAAATATTTATGTACCCAAGATAAGAGCAACTGAATACATAAAACAATAACAAAAATAAGGAAACTAATCCATAATAATGTAATAATGGTAGGGAACTTTAATACCTGACTTACATCAATGGACAGATCATCTAAACAGAAAATCAACAAGGAAATAATGGCTTTGAAGAACACACTAGAACAGGTGTATTTAACAGATATATTCAGAACATCCCACCCTAAAACAGCAGAATACACATTCTCTGCAGGGATACATACAACATTCTCCAGAAATTCTCAAGAAATTCAAGAAGACTGAAGTCTTCCCATGCATCTTTTCTGACCACAATGCTATGAAACTAAAGTCAACCACAAGAAAAAATATGGAAAGACCACAAATACATGGAGACTAAATAAAATCCTACTAAACAATGAATGGATCAATGAGAAATTAAAAGAAGAAATTAGAAAGTACATGGAAACAATTGAAAATGAAAACACAAAGGTCCAAAATGTTTGGGATACAGCAAAAGTGGTTCCAAGAGGGAAGTTTATAACAACACAGGCCTACCTCAAGAAGCGAGAAAAATCTGTTCAAATTTTCTATTTCTGGAGTGTCTGGGTGGCTCAGTCATTAAGCGTCTGCCTTCGGCCCAGGGCATGATCCCAGGGTCCTGGGATTGAGCCCCATATTCGGCTCCTCCACTGGGAGCCTGATTCTTCCTCTCCCACTCCCCCTGCTGTGTTCCCTCTCTCATTGGCTGTCTTTCTTTCTCAAATAAATAAATAAAATATTTTTAAAAAACCAAATTTTCTATCTCTTCCTGTTTCAGTTTTGGTAGTTTCTATGTTTCTAGGAATTTATCCATGTCTTCTAGGTGGTCCAATTTTTTTGGCATACAGTTTTTCATAATATTCTCTTATAATTGTTTGTATTTCTGTGGTTTGGGCTGTTATATGTCTCTCTCATTTGTGATTTTATTTTTTGAGTCCTTTCTCTTTTTTTTTCTTGGTAAGTCTGGTTAGAGGTTTATAAATTTTATTGATTTTTTCAAAGAACCAGGTCATGGTTTCATTGATTTGTTCTCTTGCTTTTTTTAGTTTCTGTATCATTTATTTCTGCTCGAATCTTTATTATTTTCTTCCTTCTGCTGGTTTTAGGTTTTGTTTATTGTTGTTTTTCTAGCTCCCTTGGGTGTAAAGTTAGTTTGAGATTTTTCTTTCTTCTTGAGGTAGGCCTGTGTTGTTAAAAACTTCCCTCTTAAAACCACTTTTGCTGTATCCCAAAGGTTTTTGAACATTGTGTTTTCATTTTCATTTGTTTCCACGTACTTTCTAATTTATTCTTTTATTTCCTCATTACATGTATCAGTTGTTTCATTCTTTTTATGACTCAGTAGTATTCCATAGCATAGATTAAAAAAAATTTTTTTTTGTTTAATCACTTACCTGGTCATGAAAAATTGGGTTAACTCCAATATGCACAATTATAAATAAAGATGTCTTTATTCACACACAAATCTGCATGGATGTGTAGATTTCCCTGGGGTAGAAATCATGGAGTATAATTACTGAGTTGTGTTATAAATACATCCATAATTTTATAAAAATCTGTCAAACTGTGTTCTAAAGTGGTTTTACCACTTTGCATTCCACCAGCAATGTGAGTTTCAGTTCTTCCATATCCTCTCAACACTTGGTGTTGTCAGCCTTTTCAATTTTAGCCATTCTACTGGAATATGATGTACAGTGATATCTTATGCTTTTAATTTGCATTTTCCTAATAAATAATGTTGTCAAACATCTTTTCATATGCTTATTTGCCATTTTTATATCTACTTTTTTAAGGGTCCATTCAGATTTTCCCCCATTTTTAACTGAGTTGTTTGTCTTATTATTGAGTTGTGTTCTTTATATATTCTGGATATAAATCTTTAAAAATATATCTGTACTGTAAATTTTTTCTCAGTCTATAACTTGCCTTTTAATTTCTTAAATTAAATCTCTAATTAATGAAAATTTTTAATTTTGATAATAACCAATTTATAATTTTTAATGGATCATGCATTTGGTATGCCATTTAAGAAATCTGTGTCTGGGTGCCTAGGTGGCTCAGTCAGTTAAGCATCAGACTCAGCTCAGGTCATGATCTCAGGGTCCTGGGATTGAACCCCCCCCCAATCAGGCTCCATGTTCAGTGGGGAATCTGCCTCTCCTTCTCCCTCTGGCCCTCCCCCCATTCATGCTCTCTCTCTCAAATAAATAAATAAATTGAAAGGAAGGAAGGAAGGAAGGAAGGAAGGAAGGAAGGAAGGAAGGAAGGAAGGAAAAGAAAGAATGAAATCCATGCCTATCTTCTGTGGCTCAAACACCCCCAGTGACCCTAGGCTTGCCAGCATCATGGCACAGCTGGGCCTAAATGAGCACCATCAAAATGAAGTTATTAATTACTTGCATTTTGCTTGTTCAAAAAGAGGCTTGAGACTCAAAACTATAGATTCCTGCTTCCAAGACCTCTAAGAGAATGAGCTGGTGGAGGAGACCTTCACCATGGAGGTGTCCAAGGTCCTGAGAGGGCTACAGGCTGTGGTCTGCCGTGTGGTGGAGACTGAGCTCATCAACACGGCCCACACCAATGTGTTACTTCTGTGGGAGCTTTTCTCACAAGCTGAGAAGTGGTACCTCAAGCTACAGATGGATATCTCTGAACTTGAAAACAGAGAATTATTAGAACAAGTTGCAAAATTTGAAAAAGTAGAATTTAAATCTTCAAATAAAAAGCCCATCGTAGATACCACGAAGCCCAAACTTGCTCTACTTAACAACGGTGGAACAACAAAACTTCTGAACAAGGAAATTTTTAAGACTTTAAGAAGAGAATGAGAAATTGAAATAAAGACTGAAGACCATTGAAATACAGCCAAACACATGCATTAGATGAGAAGTCAAAGCTAGAAATAGAACTGCAGGATTTACAGCTTGACCAAGGAAATCAAAAGGATCTTATAAAGGCCCAAGATTTGAGTGATTGGAAAACACAGTAGCTGCTTTAAAGAGTGAGTTTCAGAGAACACTTAATAACAAGACAGAAAACCAGAAGTCGCTGGAGGAGAATCTAGCAATGGCCAAGTAAGACCTACTCAGGTTTCAGGAGCAGCTGAGCATGGCTGAAAAGGAATTAGAGAAGAAATTCCAACAAACAGCAGCTTATCAAAACATGGAAGAGATTCTCACCAGGAAGAATGACCAAATCAAAGACCTGAGGAGAAGACTGGCCAAATGCAAACCTGAAGATTAAAAACTGAAGAAGATTTCTTCTGGAAGCTGCCACAGGGTGAAAGTACAAGCTGTTTCTCACCTCGGGCATGTATTTTGAAGCAGTTTGTTATATTCCCTCTCCTTATTTTTATAATATATAGACTTTGCTTCTAATATTTAGAATTAGACTTCCTATTTCAGTTACCTAATTGGGGAGTGGGGAACCTACTGACTAATTCTGGCCAGTCATCCCAAATTTCTCTGCCAAAAGCTCTAGAGTCTTAGTTCCAATGCAGTGAGAATTCTTTACAGTAAAAAAGAGGTTTTTAAAGTGGGAAGAAGAGTTTTATCCTTTTGCATTAGTATAAAGAGTATACCATTTCAATAAGTGTTAAAACTAAAAAAAAACAAAAAAACTGCTTAACTCCAAGTCTAGAAGATCTTTCTTTATGCTGTCTTCCTGAAGTTTTATACTTCTAGCTTTTATGTTTGTGCATAGGATCCATTTTGAGTTAATTTTTTTGGAGGGGTGTAAATGTGTATGATATAAAGGTTAAGAATCTTTTTTTTTTCCCATATGGATATCCAGTTTTTCAGTACTGGTCTTTGGAAAAGACTATACTTTCCCCATTTAATTACTTTGGCATACTTGTTGAATATTAATTGACCAATGGGCCTCTCTCTTCTGTTTCATTGACCTACATGTGCATCCTCATGCCAGTTATACTATCTTGAAGTAATACAGTTTTACAGTAAGTCTTGAAATAAAGTTGTATGAGTTCTACCTTTTTTTCAATAATTCTAGGTTCTTTACATATATGTATATATTCATATTAATATATATTCATTCATAAATATATATGTATATATATATATTTCTTCCAAAACAACTATAAGGATTTTGATTTGTGCATTTCTTCCAAAACACCTATAAGGATTCTGATTGAGAATGGGTTGACTATATATGGATCAATTTGGGAAGAACTGACCTTCTTAACAATACAGTCTTCTAATCGGGCAGCATAATTCTCCAATTATTTAGCTCTTACTTAGATTTTCCTACCCATGTCTGGAACATTATACAGGTTTTTCACAAATTTTCTTAAATTTACTACTAAAATATTCCATTTTGAGGTCATTAAAAATCAAAATTTTTAAATTTTTTTTATTATATTATGTTAGTCACCACACAGTACATCCCTGGTTTCCAATGTAAAGTTCGATGATTCATTAGTTGCGTATAACACCCAGTGCACCCATGCAATACGTGCCCTCCTTACTACCCATCACCAGTCTATCCCATTCCCCCACCCCCTCCCCTCTGAGGCCCTCAGTTTGTTTCTCATAGTCCGTAGTCTCTCATGCTTCATTCCCCCTTCTGATTACCCCCCCCTTTCTTTATCCCTTTCTTCCCCTACCGATCTTCCTAGTCCTTATGTTCCATAGGTGAGAGAAATCATATGAAAAATCAAATTTTTGAAATTTCACTTTCAAATTGTTTACTGCTAGTATATATAAATGCAATTAACTTTTATCATATTAACCTTGTATCTAAAGACCTTGCTATTTTCCCTCAGGTCGGTAAGTGCAGATTCCTTAGTATTTTCTACACATTCAGTCATGTCATATGAGAATAAAAACAGTTTTACTTCTTTTTTTCCATTGTATATGCCTCTTCCTTTAGTTCCCTGATTTTTTGCACTGGTTAAGCTCTTCAATAAAATGATAAAGTGGTGAAAGTGAACAACCTTGCCTCATTCCCTATCTTAGGAATCAGTTTTTTAAATATAATGATCATATGTTTTCACAGAATTTCTTTTCATTTTGGGGGAGTCTCTTCCATTCATAGTTTGCTGGATAATTTTATCATAAATGAAAGCTAAACTCTGTCAAATATTTCTTCTGCATCTATTGAACTAATTATATTGGTTTTATGTTTTATTGTTTACATGGTGAATAACACTTACCGATTTTCTAATGTTAAACCAACATTTTTCTGAGATAAATTCCACATGGCCATGGTGTATTGCCCTTTTTAGACATAACTGGATTCATCTTGCTAATACTGTATTAAGGATTTTTACATCTATGTTCATAAAGGATATTTGTCTGTAGTTTTCATTTTTTGTAATGCTTTGGTTTTGGAATCAAGGTAATGCTGGACATGTAAAATGAGTTGAGAGTTATTCCCTTCTACTCTATTTTCTGAAAGAGTTGGTATGACTGCTATTATGTCATCTTCAAATATTTGGTAGCGGGAATGCAAGCTGGTACAGCCACTCTGAAAACTGTTGGAAAACAGTATAAAGTTTCCTCAAGATGTTAAAAATAGAGCTACTCTACCACCCAGCGATTTCACTAATAGGTATTTACCCCAAAGATACAGATGTAGCAAAAAGAATGGGCAACTGCACCCCAATGTTCATAACAGCAATGTGCACAATAGCCAAACTTTGGTAGGAACCAAGATGTCCTTCAACAGACAAATGGATAAAGAAGATGTGGTTCACATATACAATGGAATATTACTCAGCCATCAGAAAGGATGAATACCCACCATTTGCATCGACATGGATGGAACTGGAGGGGATTATGCTAAGTAAAATATGTGAAGCAGAGAAAGACAATAATCATATGGTTTCATATGTGGAACATAAGGAATAGAGCAGAGGACCACAGGGAAGGGAGGGAAAACTGAATGGGAAGAAATCAGAGAGGGAGAAAAACCATGAGAGACTCTGGACTCCAGGAAACAAACTGAGGGTTACAGAAGGTGGGGGTGGGAGGATGGGATAACCAGGTGATGGGTATTAAGAAGGGCATGGGTTGGGATGAGCACTGGGTGATATACACAACTAATGAACCGTTGAACACTACAACAAAAACTTATGATGTACTAAATGCTGGCTAGCTAAACATAATATATATATATATATATGTGTGTATATATATATATATATATATGTATATATATATATATATATATGGTAGAATTCCATATATTATATATATGGTAGAATTCACCAGTAAAGCCACCCAGTACTGGAGTTTTCTTTGTAGAAAGGAATTTACTTATTCAATTTTTTTTAATTTATTTGTCAGAGAGAGACAGAGAAAGCACAAGCAGGAGGGGTGGCAGGCAGAACAGGCAGAAGGAGAACCAGGCTCTCCACTGAGCAAGGAGCCCAATGTGGGACTCGATCCCAGGACCCTGGGAGCATGACCTGAGCTGAAGGCAGATGCTTAACCAACTGAGCCACGCTGGCACCCCATATTCAATTTCTTTACTAGATATAGGGACATTTACATTTGAAAGTTGTTTTAATTTCTGTAGTATCGGTAGTGCTATCCTTTGTTTCATTCCTAATATTTGTAAGTTGTCCCTTTCCCCTTTTCCTTGATCAATCTAGCTAGAGGTTTATCAATTTTACTTAGTTTCTAAGCATCCAACTCTTGGTTTAATTGATTTTTCTCTATTAGTTGTCCATATTCTCTTTGATTTGTACTCTTTCTTCATTAATCTCTTTTCTTCTACATTATCTTTCATTTGTTCTTATTTTTCTAGCTTCATAAGATAGAAATTTATATCATTGATTTTAAATGTTTCTTGACTTTAGTGTGAACATTATTAAACTATAAATGTCTCCTAGCATTGCTCTAGCTGCATCCAAGAAAATTTTACATACTATGCCTTTATTTTCATTAAGTTAAAATATTTTTAGTTTCCCTAGTGATTTCTTCCTTTCAACTGTTATTTTCTAAAGTGTTTATTAATTTCAAATATTTAAGAATTTTCCAGCCAATATTTTATCATTAATTTCTAGTTTAATTCTATCATGGTCAGAAAACATACTCTATGATTTCAATCATTTTAAAATTATTGAGACCTGTTTTATGTTCCAACACATGGTCTTATGGGACATTCCAAGTGTGCTTGAAAATAATGAACAATCTCCTAATGTTGTGTGGAGTGTTCTATAATAGAACCCATCTAATAGATGGGTATGAAACCAGATGTCAATGACAACAGGAAAACTGGGAAATTGACAAGTATGTGGAAATCAAACAACATACTTTCAGACAACCAATGGATCAAACAAGAAATTGAAAGTGAAATCAAAAAGTATCCAGAAACAAATAAAAATGCAAACACAGCATACCAAAATGTATGAGATGCAGAAAAAGCAGTTTTAAAGTAAAGCATACAGCAATAAATGCCTATATTAAGAAAAAAAGAAAGATCTCAAATAAACCCCTAATATTACACCTCAAGGAACTAGAAAAAGAACAAACTATACCCAAAGTTTGCAGAAGGAAGAAAATAATAACATTAGAGCAGAAATAAATAAAATAGAAACTAGGACAATAAGAAAGATCAATGAAACTGGGAGTGAGTTTTACAAAAAAATAAATAAAATTGACAAAACTTTATTTAGACTAAGAAAAAAAGGGAGATAACTCAAATAAATAAAATTATAAATGAAAGAGGAGATATTACAACTGCTGCCACAGAAATACAAAAGATCATAAGAAACTACATTTGTGGGACACCTGGGTGGCTCAGTCAGTTAAGCATCTGCCTTTGACTCAGGTCATGATCACACGGTCCTGAGATTGAGTCCTACATCAGACTTCTTGCTCAGCCAGAAGCCTGCTTCTCCCTCTGCCTGCCCCCCCCCACTTGTGCTATCTTGCTCTCTCTTTCTCTGACAAATAAATAAATAAAATCTTAAAAAAAAACAAAAATAAAACTAGAGTTGACCCTTGAATAATGCAGGGTTTAAGAGCACCGACCCTTTTATGCAGTAGAACATTCACATGTAACTTTGACTACCCAAAAACTTAACTAATAGCCTACTGTTGACCAGAAACTTTACTGATAACATTAATAGTCATTAACACATCTTTTGTATGTTATATGTATTATATACTGTATCCTTACAATAAAATAAGCTAGAGAAAAAAAATGTTATGAAGAAATCATAAGGAAGAAAAAATATATTTACAGTACTGTACAGTTTAAAATCCACATATAAGTGGACCCATGCAGTTCAAACCCATGTTGCTCAAGGGTCAACTGTACTATGAAACTGTATGCCAAACAAGTTGGATAATCTAGAAGAAACAGATACGTTCCTAGAAACATGCAACCTATCAAAACTGGCTCATGAAAAAATCAAATATCTGAATAGACCAAACACAAGTAAGGAGATTGAAGTAGCTATCAAAAACCTCCAAACAAAGAAAAGCCTGGGATCAAATGAAGAATTCACTGGAGAATTCTACCAAACATAGAAAGAAGAATTAATGCCAATCTTTCCAAATTCTTGGAGGGAGTACTTTCTTTTTTTTTTTTTTTTTTTTTTTTAAAGATTTTATTTATTTATTCAACAGAGATAGAGACAGCCAGCGAGAGAGGGAACACAAGCAGGGGGAGTGGGAGAGGAAGAAGCAGGCTCATAGTGGAGGAGCCTGATGTGGGGCTCGATCCCATAACGCTGGGATCACGCCCTGAGCCGAAGGCAGACGCTTAACCGCTGTGCCACCCAGGCGCCCCTTGGAGGGAGTACTTTCAAATTCATTTTACAAGACCAGCATTATCCTTATACCAAACCTGGAAAGGACACTACAAGAAAAGAAAATTACAAGCCAATATTTCTGATAAACATGATGAAAAAAACCTCAACAAAATAATAACAAACCAAATTCAACAATATGCTAAAAGGATCATACACCATAAATAAGTGGGATTTATCCATAAGATGCAAGAATGGTTCCACATATGCATATCAATAAACATGATAAACCACATTAACAAAATGAGAAATAAAATCATATGATCATCTCAACAGATGCAGAAAGAGCATTTGACAAAATACCACATCCATTTATGACAAAAACTCTCAACAGAGTAGGTACAGAAGGAATGTACCTCAACATAATAAAGGACACATCTGACAAGCCCACAGCTAACATCATACTCAATGGTGAAAAATTTAAAAGCTTTTCCTGTAAGATCAAGAAGTCAAATGTGCCTACTCTCACCACTTTTATTCAGCATACTACTGGAAGTCCTAGCTAGAGCAGTTGGACGATAAAAATATGTAAAATTCATCCAAATTAGAAAGGAAGAAGTAAACTATCTCTGTTTGCAGATGACATGATCTTACACGTCGAAAACCCTAATGACTCTGCAAAAAATTATTAGAACGATAAACAAAATCAGCTTATGAAATAAACACACAAAAATCAATTGCATTTCTATACACCAACAGTGAACTATCAGAAAAAAAATTAAGAGGGGCGCCTGGGTGGCACAGCGGTTAACCGTCTGCCTTCGGCTCAGGGCGTGATCCCGACGTTATGGGATCAAGCCCCACATCAGGCTCCTCTGCTATGAGCCTGCTTCTTCCTCTCCCACTCCCCCTGCTTGTGTTCCCTCTCTCGCTGCCTGTCTCTATCTCTGTCAAATAAATAAATAAAATCTTTAAAAAAAAAAAAAAGAAAAGAAAAAAGAAAAAAAATTAAGAAAACAATCCCATTTACAATAGCATCAAAGAGAATAAAATACCTAGGAATATATTTAACTAAGGAAATGAGAGATGTACACACATGTGAAAATCATATGACATTGATGAAAGAAACTGAAGAAGGCACAAATAAATGGAATGATACCCCATGTTGATGGACTGGAAGAATCAATATTGCTAAAATGTCCATACTACCTACCCAAAGCAATCTACCGATTTGATGTAATCTCTACCATCCAATAGCATGCTGTACAGAAATGAGAAAAAAAAATATTAAGATCTGTATGGAACCACAGGAGACCCTGAATAACAAAAGAAATCTTGAGAAAAAGCAAAGCCAGAGGCATCACACTTTCTGTTGTCTCAACTACGTGAACTCTTATCTCTGTTTCCTCAACTTAGTGAACCTTACATACTTTTTTGGGATCTCCTCCCTACACTGTGATCCAGAAAGTGCCACTAGGCAGAAAATCACAGACATCAGACACATTGTTTTCCTTTTCTTAGACATAAAGTTTTGCACTAAAAGCAGATATTTCATATGTTTGCTCCATTTTCTAATTGTTTACAGCAGAATATGAATATCATAAATAACAGGGTTAGAACTAGGATGAAACCTTTGGCAGCTTACTCCTAAAGAGGCATTCACTCTGGGGTGCTGGCTGGCTCAGTTGTTGGAGCATGCGACTCTTGATCTCAGCCCCATGTTGGGTATAGAGATTACTTAAAAATTTAAAAAAATTTTAAAAGAAAAAAAAGGTATTCACTCTTGGGGTCATACAAATGCAAGGTCAGAACCTTAAAATTTTCACCCTAGGCATCTCACTAGTTCCAATCTTAATAAATAAAATCATAAAACAAAGTAGAAATTATGGAAAATACTTATAATATACATGACAGACCAAAGAATGGTACTGTCATATTTAAGGCTCTTATAAAATAAAGATATAAAAATAGCCAAATAGAAAAAAAAAGTAAAGTCACTATTATTTCATCATGCTCAGGAATAAAAGTCTGTGTATTTAAATATTTGATAATTTATGTCAATATAATCCTCAAGAAATATTGACCATATTTGAAAGTTCCCAATTATCAACACCGCCACTTCACTGAAGCCAAGAGTGTGCGCTATGCTTGAGCAAAATGATAATAATTTGGAATTGCTCCTTTGGTGAGTTAGTACGAGAACTGACAAAGGATGTGAAAAAAAACTTGTGGCATTTAAAATGAAAATTGTCTACAAATTTTCAGTAGCACTGTTTTGTGTAATTGTATCACTTCTTCTGACAGTTAAGTTGTAGGAGCACAGGCAAACATTTGAGTTGATTAAAGGTTTGCTGAATAGATGAGTGTCAGCAGGGCAAGAGGGCAGTATTACTGAGAATGTTGCCAGGAGAGAGTTTTAAGTGAGCAATCACCCTGAATAAGGTCCAGTACATAATAAACTTTTTTCCCAGAGAAATTTAACTACACCAGTCATATAAATAGAACTCAGTATCAAAGAGAACTTATACTAGCATTTAGAAGGGATAAGACAGTGCTGTTCTTTGGTACTTGTCTCAAGTTTCAATGACGTAATGGCAAATGTTATCATATGATCAAATATTTCATCAAATCTTTGCAAAGGAAAACTGGTTCATTGCTATAGAGTCATCACTTGGATTCTGGTTAGGTTACATTTAGTTAATAAAGAAATAAATAGCTGAACTCTGTTTGCCTTTTATATCCCATTCTCTGCCAAATACTCAAGGCTTTGGGAGGGTCACTTCAGCACAAACTTGCAAATTTCCAGAATAAGCACTGATTCTGTAATCTCCTGTTGTGTAATAAGACTCTGGAGAACTACCTTGTGAGTGTTAAGGCTGCTTCTCTCAGCAAAACTTGCCATTTGCTATTGCAAAATATAACTGAAGACAACTCATAATTTGGGGGTACATAATTAAGGAAACTTTTAAAATGATCTTCCTGAAAAAGATGACAGACCCTATGATCCACCCTTAACTACACCTCAGCTCCTTTAAAAAAAAAAAGTCAAATCACTTTCATATGTAGGAAATTATCTCTTTAAGATGCAGCCCAGGTGTTCCTCCTCTAATACAAAGTCTGATCCTTGAAGGAGTTGTTCTCTGCTCCATCCCGTCTAAGCTTAGTTCTTTCTTTGGCATCCTTCAGCATTTACACCAGATGGAACTAGAGATGTTTCTAACGGTTGTTCACACTCCGGTCTAATCAACTGCTCTACAGGGTAAAAAATAAGTCTTGTCTTTTATTACCCTAAGAGAATATGCCTCCTTGTTGACAATAAACACAATTCTTTTAATTGTTTAGGGACATTCCTATTTGCCTATGGCCCTTCTAGTTGGAATACAATAAACCGCATTGAAATAAAACCAAGAGGACAATTGCAACTTGGATTGGACTCTTCCATATCCCTGAAGATCTCCCCCTACTCCAGAGTATTTCAGGCTGGGTAGTATTTGCTGAAACTGGGAAAGGTAGGAAAGCAAGAAGGGGACTAGATAATGACAAAATTTTCTTGTTCCCAAGCCATGAGCTCCCTCAGGGTAGTATGTTGGCACAGCCTGTGAAAAGGATTTTCCAAGTGGACGACACAGAAGAGTCGATTTGTGAAGGAACTTGTGCTTAGATCAATAATTAACCTAGGTGTCTGTATTATCTGTTAACTGTGTAACAAACCACCCCAACACATGATGATCTAAAATAACAGCCATCTATTTGTTCATGTTTCTGCACTAGGGCTGATCACAGCAATGCTTTTGTTGTAGTTGTTGGGTTCATCTAGAATCTCTCTGTCTTTCATGCATCTGTGATTTGTCTGGAGGACTCAATGAGACTATAAAATCCCAGACCTCACTCATGTCTCTGGGACTTCTTTTAATCTCCACAATTCTAAACTTTAAAGTTTCTTGCAATCATAACTTTTCCTCTTTCCCTTCTTCCCTAGTTTAATTTAGGAGAACTATTTAATTTAATTTTTCTCTCTTGTATACTCTCATATTAGCTTGTGCATTGCCCCTCCCCCATTGCCTGCGTTACAGCTTCATTGCAACTGCCTTTTAACCTCTGTGCATCCTCACTCCCCACTCACCCTACTCCACCTTCAGACCCCAGCCACACCTCCACTGATAAACACATAGATTAGACTGTCAGTTGCTGATAAACAGAGTCTTCTTGTTCACTGTTTCATTCCCAGGGTCTGGCACAGTGCCTGAAACAGAATAAGTGGTCAACACGTACTCGTTGAGGATGACTAAATAACAAAATCATGAATTGAAAGTAAAAATAAAAATTGCATTCCACCCCATTGGAATTTCCACAAATAAGTAACATAAGTCATTCAAGGGAATATAAGGTCCAGGGGTTGGAATGATGAATCATTACAGTGAGGTAATGGCAGTATTTTTGATAAATCCATTGCTTCATAAGCATGACATTCAACTAAAGTAGGTTTTTCTCAAGAAAAACCAAATCAATACAGAATAAATCATTTAATAAAGAGATACAAAGCAATAATATCAGGGTACCATTTTTCACCAGTTCTAAGTATATGAAATAGCTAACAAAATCATTTTAGGCCAAAGAGATCTTTTCTTATCTAAGTTTATTTTAACTATTTATGTGATCACAAAAGAGTCTTTAATTCTTACTTTCTGGGAATTACAATGTATAAAACAATGAATGGAAAAATATGCTTAGTTAAACAAGGGAAAATAAGTGGTTACTGGTCAATCTCTTAGTCTCTAAACCCACAAAACATCATGTTTTACACATGCAACTCTTTAAGCCAGCAACATCTTTATCTACCTGGCTAACTTCTATTCTTTCTTCAAAATTCAGCTAACTTGCTGTCAATTCCAAGAAGCATTCCAGAAATCACTCCAACTGCACTAGGTGACATCCCACATGCTCCCCCAGTATGCACTATCCCCTTCTGTATAGTGACACATCATCAAAATCATATGGCTGCTCACCCATCAAACTACAACTTCCTTGAGTGTGAGGAAAGTAGACACTCAACAAATGTTTGTGGAAGAAAAAATGGATGAGAGGAGAAATTAACCACTATATACTATATAAGGGCACTGACAATCATCAAACAAAACCAGAAGGATGTCTGGAGACATCACTTTCACTCATGTGAGGCAGAACATTATCTAAATGTGTCTGAATATTTTTCTGCATTCTTCCATCAGAAATCATGGCCTAGGGGCGCCTGGGTGGCTCAGTCATTAAGCGGCTGCCTTCGGCTCAGGTCATGATCCCAGGGTCCTGGGATCGAGCCCCGCATCGGGCTTCCTGCTCAGCGGGAAGCCTGCTTCTCCCTCTCCCTCTGCTTGTGTTCCTTCTCTCACTGTGTCTCTCTCTGTCAAATAAATAAAATCTTTAAGAAAAAAAGAAAGGAAAAAAAAGAAATCATGGCCTATGAGTCTATATTATTAATAAGTAACTGCATTAGGGGAGAGGGAGAACAAGGATATAGGGAATGAGAAGAGTGGGGAGTCTAGAAAGGAATCATTTCCTCCTAAGTAAAATTACTTCCAAGTCTTAGCAATGATAATAAATTAACATTTATTTATTGAGGATTTTTATAACATACACTGTGCTAAGAGTGTCCTAGTATTAATTCTTTTCTTTCTCACTACATGCCTAAGCACTAGGCCTGCCTGACAGAAAAGATGTTCAGTCATAATTGGAAAGGGGCAGAAGCTTGGATCAACTAGCTGATTCCATAAGCTCATAATAAATTTCAACCACTACACTGTATGGCTCCAGTGTCACTGAACCATTCCAGCAAGGAAGCTTCCTTGTCTTCATGCTAAAATCTGTCCTCTGAATCTAGTAATAACAACTATAAAAGTACTTTCAAAAGAATAGGGTTATTATTCTATTGTTTCCTAATAATACTTTTAACAACAAACACATCTTCAGGCTTTGAGTTCTATTTGAGAGAGAAAGTAAATTTCCGTGCTGAAATTTTACTCTATTTCCATTTTAGAAAGCAACACTGAAGTCAGATGGCCATCAAACTGTCACTGTATTATTGGTATAGCTGGACTAGAGAACATGGCCTGGAGTCAAGAGAATACTCCCCCACACTGTACTGAACTTACTGGCCCGGTACCTGGAAAAACAACCAGTTATGGAACTCTGACCGCTCTCTTGGTCAATCCCTATCTCTCCATCTCCCCTTCACTCCCCCAGAAAGAGCTATGTTATGTTTATTTGTTCACTCTTTTCCCAAATAAAAGGAGCACCAGGGTCAGATACATAGAATTTACAGAGCCCAGGGCAAAATGCAAATGTAGGGCCCTTTGCTCAAAACCAGGGAAAGGGTGCTGTTAAAGATAGTAATATATTAAACTCTTCCCTGTTCTTCTGAGACCTCACTCTCTATTTGTCATAGGGCTTTTATTTACTACTTAAGGTCATTCTAAGAAAAGAAAAACTAAAATATGAAATTATTAGCAATGCCAAATATCTCATAGCAATCACTACCAAAAATTACTTTTATCCATCAGCTGGCAACCTGAGTAAGATATTCTGAAATTTTGTTGAAAGCGAAAAATTAGAAATACCTGACTTACAGGGCCACCAGGGTGGCTCAGTCAGTTAAGCATCTGCCTTTGGCTCAGGTCATGATCCCAGGGTCCTGGGATTTAGTCCCACATCAGGCTCCCTGCTCAGCTGGGAGTCTGCTTCTCCCCCTCCTTCTGCCCCTCCCCCCTGCTCTCTCTCTCTCTCTCTCTCTCTCAAATAAATAAAATCTGTTTAAAAAATAAAACAAAAATAAAATTGCATACCTTAAAAAAACTGTTAAGACAAGTAGACAGCATATATTTTTTCTTAACAAAAGGCTGAAAATACAGAATGAATATCATTTAAGGTTAACATATTAAATAAACATCAGCTGCTAAGATATGGAATGATATTCATTATTCCATAAGATGAATAAGATAATTGACTAAATGGAATAAATATCTTGTGATAAGATTTGATATAAAAGTTTTAACTGACATATTAAATAAAACACACTAAATCTGAAATAAATCATGTAAGATTTTTATCTCTGGATTTTAGTCAAGGTATCTTAAGTATTTCTGGTAGCCTTTTTTTTTTAAATTAACATATAATGTATTATTTGTTTCAGAGGTAAAGGTCTGTGATTCATCAGTCTTATATAATACCCAGTGCGCATTACAACACATACCTTTTAAGTATTTTACTTACATTTAAATAAATCTGCATCATTAACTTCTTTAGTTCCGGCTATTTATAGATGCCTTCCTGTCCAAGTAATATCACATCCTACACATGAAAACTGAGAATAGTTCAAAAATAATTGCTTAGATTCCAGGATTCCTCATGGGAATCTATGTTTCCACAAAAGCAGGGATCTTTGTTTTACTTACTGATATATCTCAAGTACATAGAATATGCCTGACATTTGGTAGGCAGTCAAAAAGAGTGCACTTGTGATGAGCACCGGGTGCATGAAAGTGTTGAATCACTAAATTGAACACCTGAAACTAATATTACACTGAAAGTTAACTGGAATTTAAATAAAAACTTTATAAAAATTTGTTGAAAGGAGAATGGATGTCTTTAAATAGTCAATTTGTTATTTTTATGGGATTAATTCTTAGCAGTGAAATCCTAGTTCTCCAGGGTTATAATTTATTTACATTTTAGATTAACAGAAATAACCATATTTTCTAAAAGTTTGTAACAATCTATCTACAAGTCTGTATCAATCTATAGTCCTTTCAGCAATGAATTCTAGTTTTCCCACATCCTCATCCACACTTGGTATTTTCATTAATTTAAAAATTTTTTTGCCAACCCAATAAGCAGGAAAAAAAAAAAAGCATCTCATTGTGGCTTAAATTTGTTTGTCATTACTTATTAATGATAGTCATTATCTTTACATATATTAGCTATTTGTATTTTTCAGCAAATTACCTTTCATGTCATGTTCCATTTCTTAATGTTTTCAAAAGCAGTCTTATTATTAAGGTTTTATATATTTAGGTGCTACAAATCTTTTTCTGCCTATATTTTTAGTCTTTTTACTTTGTTTACAATTTATTTTAAGGTACATACATTTTAAGTGCTGCAGTGTGAATGGTACTTCTCCCCTTTCCTTTCTCTCTACATTCCTTTCTCTTGGATTTACAAGACTGAATCTTCAGTTAGCTGGAGAATACAGACAATGACTGTGTTGAAGTAAATAATTCCTCAAAGCTATATATACAAGATTATCAATATTATCAAGGGAAAGTTTTATCTTAGCTATTTTCAGAACTTTAAGCACTTAAGACCTTCACCAGCAAAGCAGAACTGAACCTGAAATTACCCCGCCCCTGACCCACCTACCCTACTCCATGGAGGAAAAAAGGCAGGTGAAATGATTGACTGAAAGCTGGAGGGTTGCAGAAGGTAAAAAAAAAAAAAAAAGTGAAAGAAGTGAGGGGTATGTGACAAAGAAGAACAGGGAGGTATAGCAGAAAGAGGGGTGGTGTTCTTATTGTCCTACAAGGAGACATATAGATGCTGATCAACTCTAGCTGTTGACATTCTTTACAAACTTAAGTGTGCTTGTTAAAAAAAAAACTTTAGGCTAACCATTAACAGTTGTGACATACTATTTCCAAACCATTTGGAGGGAAAAAGGAACAGAGAACCAAATCACATAAAAAGCAGTAAAGAAAAAGAAACACCAAGAAAGCATACAAAAGAAAGCCATAAAATACAACTGCAAAAACCCATTCTAGTATATCAGTAACCGTGATAAATTGCCAGGGTTAAATTCATGTATTAAAAGACAAAGATTCTCATACTGGGGAAACATTACAGCTATATATGATCTTTTTCAGAGATCCAAGGGTAATCAAACAACTCAGGGAGTTTAAAAATAAAGAAAGGCAAAAAGGTAATTTAAAACAAATGCTAACAAAAGATAGTAAATAGTTTTCCATAATGGCTGCACCATTTTGCATGCTCACAAACAGGGTACAAGGGTTCCATTATCTCCATATCTTCACCAACACTTGTCTTTTGCTCTTTGACAACAGCCATCCAGACAGGTGTGAGGTGATCTCACTGTGGTTTTGATTTTCGTTTCTCTAATGATTAATGACACTAAACATTTTTTCATACAATTGTTGGCCATTTGTATGTCTTCTTTGGAGAAATGTCTGTTCAAGTCCTTATCCCATTTTTAAATCAGGTTATTTAGTTTTCTGCTATTCCTTTGTATGAGTTCCTTGTATATTCTGGAGATTAATCCCTTATCAAATACGATTTACAAATATTTTCTCCCATTCCATAGATTGCCTTTTCACTCTATAGATTGTTTCCTTTGCTAAAATCTTTTAAGAGGGTATATTTCAGGGGCACCTGAGTGGCTCAATCAGTTAAGCATCTGCCTTCAGCTCGGGTCATGATCCCAGGGTCCTGGGACCGAGACACACATCAGGCTCCCTGCTCAGCGGGAAGCCTGCTTCTCCTTCTCCTCCCCACTTGTGCTCCCTGTCTCTGTTTCTCTCTCTCTCTCTCAAACAAATAAATAAAATCTTCAAAAAAAAGAGAGAGAGAGAGTATATTTTATGTTAAGTAGATCTCATATTAAGTAGATCTATTCTTACCACAAGAATATAAATTAAAAAGAAGAATAGCAGGTATAATAACATTAATATGAAATCAAATAAATTCAGGATAAAAATTACTAAAAGGTGACAAAGAAACTTAAAACTTTAAGGTCATGGATATTTGTATTCCTGACAGGCTTTGAAATCAAAATCTTATAAAAATACAAATAAAAATTGACTCAATCACAGTATTTAACACATGTATATTTAAAAATTAATTCACAAGGGGCACCTGGGTGGCTCAGTCAGTTAAGCATACAACTCTTGATTTCAGCTCAGGTCATGATCTCAGGGTCCCGGGATCAAGCCCTTTGGTTGAGCTCCGTGTTTAGCAGGTAGTCTGTTTCTCCCTCTGCCCCACCCCCCCGCTTGTACACACACACTCTCTCTCTCTCTTTTTTTCTCTCTCTCTCAAATAAATAAAATCGCTTAAAAATTAATTCACAAATGAGGATATAGGGAATTTGTGATACACAATTAAATTGTTTAATCTATAAATTGTTATAGAACTTTGTACCCCAAAAACAGAACATATGTTCTTTTCAAATACATGGAGCAGTCACAAAAATTTACAGGTATTAAAAAATAAAGGAAACAATAAATTTCCAAGGCAGAGTCATGAAACCATATTAATTGATTGTAATCCCATAATTTGCTATTGAAATCCAGTAACATAAAATCCAATTAAAATTTAAAACTAATGATTTAAAACTATATGTTGGCTAACTGAACAAAATAATAATAAATTTTTAAAAAATTAAAAGTTAATATGAAAAGGTCAGCCACCCAAGAAGTAAAAACAAAAGGTCAGTAGCAGTTCTAAAGTATCAACCAGAAAAACCAAAGTCTTCTAAATAACTTTTGGATTACAGAAGAAATCAAATAGAAGTTTATTTTTTTTGAGAGAGAGAGAGTTGCAAGCAGGGGAGGGTGCACAGGGGGAGAGGAGCAGAGGGGAGAGGGAGAGAGAGAATCTTAAGCAGGCTCCATGCCCAGCACAGAGCTCAATGCAGGGCTCGATCTCAGAACCCTGATATCATGACCTGAGCTGAAATCAAGAGTCAGATGCTTAATCGACTAAGCCATTCAGCTGCCCCTCAGATGGAAGTTTTAAAATATTTGGGAAAAAATTAATGTAACAAATCTATATATCTAAGTGTGGGAAAGATTCCTAAGCAAAAGCAAGGTCTCAAAGTGGGGAGGAGGAAAAGGCAGAGCAGATGAACATCTAATGAACATGTCTGCTACACAGCCACACTGATACTCAGGGGGAAAAATGCACTTATTGGGAAAAAAAAATTGCTCATAAGAAGTGACTAAGCTTCCATCTCTGGAAGTTAAGCAACAATCAAATAAGCCAAAGAAAGAAGACAGAAATTAACGAAATTTAAACAAAAAATAGAGGAAGTTGACAATAACAAATATATGAGCAAAAGTATCAATAAAATCAAAAGCTGATTCTTTAAAAAGACTAATACAGTATACAAAATAAAGGGTACTAAGTTTGAACAAGGAAAAAAGGAGAGAGAAAAATATATAAGCAACCTAAGAACTGAAAAAGGAACATAACTACAAATATAGAAATTTTTAAAACTTAAAAAAAAAAAAAGCTCTGTCCAACTTAGTATCAATAAACTTGACAATCTGGCAGAAATTTATTTAGACTTAAATCAGAATGTTAAAATGGGACATTTTTGTTTCCGTTTTGGTGGAGTTTCCAAGAGGCAAAAACTAAAAGAACAGATGCAAATACTCCTAATCGCCAAAGTGAGGTGCTAAATGACTTGTGGAGAGCCTGCAATAGATGTTTCTTATCTGCAGCCCAATACCAAAGAAAGGCTTTGAAAGGGCTGAAACTGTTAGAAATTAAAGGGTGTTGGCTCATTGGCAGTTCTTCTTCCTGCTCCATGTGGAGAAGTGTGTCCCCTGCAATGTAAGACACACAGTGGACTGCTACCTGACTCATCCTTGAAAACAGATTTGAGTTGCAAAACTGAGAAGTTACTGCTTTCTTGCCAATGGCAGGTTAAAGATGCATAATTTCTGGAGACCAAATGGGAAACATGAAGTAGGAATGTCATGGTGGAGTGAGTCCTCTCAAAAGGGATCCCATCTGTATGAGTTTCCTAAAGCTGTTGTAACAAAGTACGATAAACTGGGTGCTTAAAAAACAGAAACGTGTTCTCTCCCTGTTCTGGAGGCTAGAAGTTTGAAATCAAGGTGTCAGCAGGACCGTGCTCCCCCTGAGCCTATGGGGAGAGTCTTTCCTGACCTCTCCCAGCTCCTGGTGGTGGCCATCAGTCCTTGGTGTTTCTTAACTTGCAGTTGCCTCGCTGTAATTCCCGCTTCTGCCATCACATAGTGCTCTCCCTGCGTGTATCTTCTCCTCTTATACACACCAGTCATATTACATCATGTAACCCAGCTGAGAACAAGAATCTCCCTGAGTCAAGAGGGATGCATCAGGGGGCCCTGAAGTGACATCTCTAAAATGCCTACAAAGAACCCCAGGGCAGAGTTCTTCTAACAGAGGAACTCAGTGCCAGATTGCCACTATGTCCTGCAAGTATGAGCCTCCTGCCCCTATCCTTCCTCCACTTTGCAGGAGCCAAAACTACACAGAGAAATGGGAGCAGAGGAAAAGAAAAAGAAGGCAGGGGAACTAGAGAAGCCACCAGCCCCTCCTTGGTCCTGAAGGCTGGCTGAAGCAGGCCTAAGTTAGGAAGAAATCAAGCTTTAAGTTGGACTGAGGCCCAGCATTTGTTTGTATTTTAATTATTACAACAGTCATGACATATACATTCTGAAATGAAACTGCTCTTGTAACTGAAAGGGAAAATATTTCTAAAAGTAAGTAGGAAAAATATTTCTAAGAGTGAGTAGGAAAAATATGGGACCAGGGACAATGAAGAACTAGACCCACAGAATGGGTTTGGATGGGAATATGTTGGTTTTGATTATAAGCTATAAGTCCCAATTTTGAAAACTCTGGCAACATATGCTATTTTACCAAATTGGCTCAAAAGAAAGTTGAGATCCTGTAGAGCTTTATAATCCCAGAACAAATTGAAAATATTTCCAAAGAATTGGTTCATGTATTACATATTTTTTAATTAAAAGCAAATTTTCAACTGTGCAAACTGAAAGTGCTGGGATACTAATGATGAGTCATAACATATAAAGATGTGGAGTGTCTTAAAATTCAAGGTCGATTCAATGTGTAACCTCCCCAGTTTATAGGCAGCACAGTATGACACTTGAACATAAACGGAGATTATATAGCCTTTGATTTCACAAGCAGTAAAACACACACTGCACAACCTTCCAATGATCCAGTTATTCAGTCAGCATCTTTCTCTCTCATGAAGCCCAAATCTTACTAGTATGTTTATGAAAACAAACATAACCTATGTTAAGATGGTTAGATAGGAAGATTAAAGACTTCTATCCTAAGAGGCTCTGACAATAAAGTTTTATGTCTAGAAACCAACCGTGGAAGTTCAGCATCTAATGACATGCAAAAGCAGGAAAAGGAAAGTTGTTTGATGTCCACTAGAGAGCTGCTCTATAAAACTCATTCCCCACTCGTATACTATATCCGTCCATTATAAAATGCATAACCTGGTTGAAATAAGTTTAAGCAGCAGTACATTCACACTCCTACAATAGTCCTGAGAAACTGCCAGTTTTCATAACCACTCTTGTGCTTCTTAGTTCCCTACAGAATACTGAAGATCAATTCAATGTTTTCATCTAGATAGACTCAAGTTGGTAGCCTGGAAACTTATCAGAAGAGCCACGTGGCACCAAGATGTTTCCTAGAAGGGCTCTCATTTCCAAGTGGATGTATTTCATTGTAACCCAGGATCCATCAATGATTCAGAGTACTGTGGTTTCAAAATGATTAATATGTAAGAGTTGTAACAATATGAGTCATATGAAGGGGAAAAGGTGTGAGGAAATAAAAACATTATAGGAAAGTACATTACAAATTGGTGAACATGGTTAGTCATGAATAAGAGAGTATATAGGGTGCACAACCCTGGTCATTCACATTTTCTCCTCATCTGGCAAATGTAGATTACTAATCTCAGAGGATACACAAAATGAATCACAAATGAAAATCATCATGGGTTTTGCTTTGCATTATTCACTCAAAAGACATTTGGTGAACTCCCAATATGAGCCAGGAATTGTGCTAGATGCATACATAACTGAATAGATAAATAGATAGATGATAGGTAGGTAAGTAGATAGACAGATAGACAGACATTACTGACCCCAAGAACTCTCACATCAAGAAAGTCATCAAACAAGTAAACATTTTTTACTGACTAAAAATCCAAAGACAAAACCAAGTATTCAAGGCCAGAACATGGAATTCGGGAACTCCCCCAGGGAAATTTTTGTGCCCATTCCATTAAACTGGATTAGATTTTGATATATTTATAGCACTCAGTGTCAATTTTTTCCCCTGAAGCACAAAATAATATTAAGTTCTTAAGTTCCTCAGGGATAACTTATTGCAAGTTAGTAATGTGAATTTAAAATACTCCCTCATCTTGTTCGCCTCTAAAATGGCAGGATATGGGGGGGGCATCTTTTATGAATGTTTGGCATAGTTAAAATGGCAAATTTCTAGGCAAATACATGTAACTTGTTAGGTGTGTAAAATCCTAGATTGCTGAAAAGCATGATGAATTATGTCTCCCTTTTCCAAGCTGGTATACAGAACACTAATTTATCTCTAACTTAGGTGACCATGGCAGCTAAGGTCATTTAGAGCAAGAACTGTATCTTTATCCAAGATGATAGACCCTGCAGCACTTAGCACATGCCTTATGTATAGTAGGTAGTTGGTAGATATTGGTTGCATTGAGTGGTAAAAGCCCAATACTTAGAGATCATGTGATTGTACTGATTAAAGTCGTATTTCCCAGATTAAAAAAAAAAAACCTAGTTCTTCAGGGTTTCCATTTATTTTATTCATTCGTTTGTTCCTTTGTTAATATATTAATTTACTCAATCCACTGAGCAAGTACCTACTATATGCAAAATGAAGTATTATGCATTGTGAAGGAAACAAAGACCAACCACACAGGAATCCTATCCTCAAGAAGTCCATAGTCCAATAATACATCTGTAGCATTTATATACCTACTTCAAATACAAGACACACCTCAATATCACATGAAAGGCAGACACTTGTATTGACTATATGATAGCAATTAGACATATGTGGCCACTGAGCACTTAAAATTCGGCTCGTACAGTAAGTGTAAAGTACACACTGGATTTTGAGGACAATATGAGAGAAGCAATGTAAAATATTTCATTAAAATGTTTTATATTGACTATAAGTTGAAATCATATTTGGCATAAATAAAATGTTTAAATAAAATATTAAAACTAAATAAAACAATTAATGTATTTAAGTAAAATATTAAAACTACTCAATCTTGTTTCTTTTAATATTTTAATGTGGCAACCAAAAAATGTTAAATTACATATGTGATTCACATTATATTTCTATTGGACAGTGCTAATATGGATAAGGGATTATAGATATTTAAAAATCTTAGCAATTACTTCCACCATTGAGGAGGTGGGAGCAGAGGATCAAAGGAGACTTTGGAGGAGTCTAGCATTTGAGCTGAACTACTTTCTCAAGCTTAGACCCATATGAGAAATGCAGGCAGAGATTTCAGGAGGAATTAACTTGAATTTGACATCATCCATGACCACTGCAACAACCTGATCAAGATATAGCTTTGTCCTACTTGAGGGGCTCCAGACTGATTTCAACATATTTACTTCCCACTTTCCATTTATTTATATGCTTTCCCATCTTCAGAGCACTCTCATTAAGTTACCTTTCACATTTGGTATTTATACTATCACCATAGATACTATGGCATAGACTATTTCCTCCATCTTAAGGAGGAAAAACAAAGTTTAGGAGATTATCAGTAAAACACTGAGGTCACAAGGCCAATAAGTGGTGGAACTGAGATTAAAAAGCAATATTTCTGAGTACTTTTCCTTAGGCTTTCTTGTATATCATACTGCCTCCCTCTTATAGGATCCCTCTCTCTGAAGCCATCTTGTAACCAATTCAATATCCCAGGAGTTCTCCAGGTGGACTCCACCTTGGACCCAAGCACCTGCAGGGAACCCCAGATCCTACAGTGGCCCAGGCAACCCTGAGACAAATCCAAGCTGCAGGTCCAAGGCAACTACACCCAAGAAATAAAAGAAGGAAAAATATTGTCCTTAAGTGCTTACTGCATACGAAACACTGTGCTTAGCACTTTATTTCCCTTATCTCATTTACATTTCACAGCAACCTCTGGGAATAAATATTATTAACTGTTTCAGGTTTGGAGATTTCCCACAATACTTCACAATGCTGACATTAACTGATCATCAGTATTCTCAAAATCTCACCCTGTTTTCCTGGGCTCATGGAATCCTGCTGACAGATAATCCTAAGAATCCCCTTGTTAATAATACCTATAAAATCTGAACTATAGTTTCATAGTCCAAAATGATAACTACCTCATCCATTTGAATGCAGACAATAGCATCATTTTACATTTATTAGCATCTAACTATAAGCTAACCAATATACCAAGGATTTTCTATGATCCACATAATTACACCATGAAGAAGGTTCTATTATTTTTCCCATTTTATAGATGAGCAAACAGTTTTTAAAAGGTTAAGTGACTTGCCCAAGGTCAGGCAATGGTATATGGCAGAACTAAGATTCAAACACTTGACCATCTGTCTCCAAAGCCCAAGTTCTCTACCACTGTATTATATTGATTCCCATTATTCCTCAATGCCCTGACCAAACTGAGAGCGCTGAAAAAGATGATAAAATCCATACCAGTTGGATAAGTCTGCAGGAATGCCACTCCATGGTATAAAGAGAGCTGAATAAAAGGTTTATTGTCATCCTACCACAACATTTACCAAGCAAAGTGGGACTGGATAGCCTTTGCTCCTTATTGGAATGGTTTGTTGTTTTGGCCCTTACAGTCTGAGGACTTTGGAATGAGTCTTCCTGGTTTGCTTTAATGCTTGCTCTGAAGACTATTTGCAACCATATAGATGGGCCTCTGAGTGTATGTTCATCTACATACAAAGAAACCAAGTGACTAGCTGCAGATTGCGCCACAGGTTAGTGACAAAGAAACTATTAGAATTAGGCCCCCAAGTTAATACCTATTGCCCAGCCTACAGGAAAATATTGCTTCCAAAAAGAGCAGAAGGCAATACCACTGTTTCTGATCTACCATATGCTAGACAATCCTGACAACCTACTGCGGTTTCATGCCCCAACTGTTCTTATATTACCATCAGCCCTGATGATTGCATAGGGAATGCATTTTGTGATAATGATATGTTCCAGACCTAGGATAAGATAAGTAATTCACACCACCCCCATACATGGGTTATGGCTTCATGGACTAGCAGGGGAGTTATCAGACTTAATATGACTCTACACACATTTCTGCTGACTCAGAAATGGTTGTAAAATATAGACTAGCACGCTGGGACATAGCAGTTTCTGAAACTCCCTCAGGGAGTCTTTGTTCCTAAATCAATGCTCATGTGCAAGTGTATACTTGTAAATGTGTGTACAAAATGCACTGGTTTGTGTTATAGAATAAGTCACTTGAAATCACTCTAGCATAATCCCATGTAATTGCTAATGTGATATTAAAACAGTGCTGATTTCATAGCGCTCTTTATTTGACTTAACTTTCTCGTATCATTATGCTTTAAAAAAAAAAAAAAAGCTCTATGGGGCGCCTGGGTGGCACAGCGGTTAAGAGTCTGCCTTCGGCTCAGGGCGTGATCCTGGAGTTATGGGATCGAGCCCCACATCAGGCTCCTCCGCTATGAGCCTGCTTCTTCCTCTCCCACTCCGCCTGGTTGTGTTCCCTCTCTCGCTGCCTGTCTCTCTGTCAAATAAATAAATAAAATCTTTAAAAAAAAAAAAGCTCTAGTGAAATTTATGGCCATATCTGGCTTCTTACTCTGTATCTGTGATGCGCATAACACAGCAATTTACATTTACCTGATTTTTCATGAAGCTAGACATTTATTAGTACTTCAACAGACTTGACTATTTTTCAGAGAGTAAATAGGTAACAGACATTACTTAACCCTTCTTGTAGTAGAACTATAATAATAATTGTTTTAACCATAATTACGATAGCTTATGTTTACTGAGTGCTTACCAGGTACCAAGCACTGTGAGAGGCACTTCACATTTTTCTCCAAATAATCTTCTGATTTTGATGTCATTAATAGCCACATATCAGTAATCAGAAAATAGAGACATTATAAGTAGTAGTCCCAGCCCATAAAGTCAAGCTACCTCCAGAGAATACATTTTTAATCACTATGCAACATTTTCAAGAAGGTCAAGGACATGTTATTTAATCTGTTCTAATCAGGTATTAGGGGAAATGAATTTCTGGACTTAAAACATTTTAAAATACAATTGAAAAGAATTCCTATTTGGGCCTGAACTGCGCTCCATCCTGAAGATCCAACATTAAATACAGTTTGACTTGTTTGCACCCAGCAATAAAATATAACAAACACACACACTTCAAAAGTTAGGGTCATCAAATTAAAACACATACTGTAAAAGTTTCTGAGTTTATGGTTCTAAGTATAACTAGTTCACAAATAACTTGAATTTCAGCCACTTGTTGGAGGAAAAAACAAACACATAAATGTCAGCCTACCACATCTAGCTTATGTTAGAACTGTACCACCACTTATCAGGAGGAGCATGTAAGGGCATCTATGCTTGTGTTTGAATACACATATGTGCATTTATATAGACTGTATTTATAATCATAACAAGTCATGACTATGTTTTCCCAAATCTGTAACTATAAAATGCAACCACTCAACTGACAGACAAATCTGCAGCACAGATGTGACCCAAAGTGGGCAGAATAGTGTTAATTCTGTTGTCCTTTTAACGTGCAAGACTCTTTTTTGAAAAATAAAGTTAAGTCTAATTCCGTAGTTTATAATCCTTACCAAGCTTCTCTCAGTACAAACAGCTCCAAACTAAATTACACAAAATTTTGAACATCCCTGTTTCCTTCAATAAATGTCTTCCCAGAAGTCCATTGATAATATGCATACAGTAATGTTCTGTTTCCTTTTTTGTTTTTCAAATGGTTTCATATACATGAGCTTTTTTGTGTTGCTTCTGTGATGTTAACTCTAGAAATTGTGGATGGATATTTGACTACCTTATAAAATAAACAAATTAAATTTTCTCTGGACTGCATCAAGAACCAGTGGGCTACTGTTCATTCCTAAGGGTAACTTTCAGTACAACATATTTAGATTGGACAACCTATTAGTCTCTAGGGTTCTGCCAAAGCATTCCACTTGGACTCCAGGCAATAAAAAAGAGGAGATAGTAAAGACTCATTTGCCCTAATTTCCTGACCCTTCTGGCACCAATCTGGAGAGGTCCAAATGAACAAGCTGAATTCTCAAAGGATCTACATCATTGCCATGTTTCCAATCCCTTTTTGTACATTTTTATGTCATATCTTGATCTCATGTATTAAAGAATTTAACCACTTCAAACCACTTTTCCATCCAGTTCCTACTAGATCTTTTCATATTTTTTAACAGCAAACATCCTCAAAAAGAAACTACTGATTTCTTCAAGTGTTTTGATTACATTGAAAGATTTTCCCAGAAAGCACAGATTTATTTCACCAATCATACTCCTTACTATAATCTTCATACTGACTTCACAGAATAGACTGAGTATACATATTACAAAATCAGGCTGATAGTGCTAAAATCAAAACTCTTTGAACAAAACTGACCATTCATTATATCCTTGATTAATATCAGGATTCAGACAATAGCACCAAAATAATTACATAGGACTTCAATCATTCATTAATTTAACCAACAAATATTTCTTGGAGGATTAAGTCTAATGCATTATGCAATGTTCTGGGAACCAAAATAAATTACATATTTTCTTCTTCTATATCTTCTAAAGATTATAATAAAGAATAAAAAGTGATGTGTAAATAAACAAATGCAGTGAAGTGTTACAGGTATAATGATTGATCTTCAGGATAAATTGAGAACCCAAAGGATAGAATAATCAGTTCTATCTTTAAGGGAAGAGGAACAATATTATATAACTGTACCTTAAAGTAAAAAAACATACACACGGCCAAATCTCCTCCAATTAGGAACAGATTAAGAATTTGAAGTGGCCCAATAGCTAAATCGTGGAAGGAGCCGAGATGCCCTTCAACAGATGACTGGATTAAGAAGCTGTGGTCCATATATACAATGGAATATTACTCAGCTATCAGAAAGAACGAATTCTCAACATTTGCTGCAACATGGACGGCACTGGAGCAGATAATGCTAAGTGAAATAAGTCAAGCAGAGAAAGACAATTATCATATGATTTCTCTCATCTATGGAACATAAGAACTAGGATGATCGGTAGGGGAAGAAAGGGATAAAGAAAGGGGGGTAATCAGAAGGGGGAATGAAACATGAGAGACTATGGACTATGAGAAATAAACTGAGGACTTCAGAGGGGAGGGGGTGGGGGAATGGGATAGACTGGTGATGGGTGGTAAGGAGGGCACATATTGCATGGTACACTGGGTGTTATACGCAACTAATGGAGCATTGAACTTTACATCAGAATCCGGGGATGTACTGTATGGTGACTAACATAATATAATAAAAAATCATTAAAAAAAAAAAAAGAATTTGAAGTGGCCCAGTATAAGGAAAAACTATTATTTCAAAATTCTCACCAATTCTTTGTATAAGGAAAAGAGGACATTAGAAGGTAACCCTGTTATCTATTTATCCTATTAATCCAATATCTTATGCAAGGCAATACACAATATGGAATACAAACACCAGAAATGGGGAACTGAATGTTCTCTGCATGATGAGAGACCATGTTGCAGAAGCAAACAACATTGACTTGAGAAAAAAAATCTTTCTCTGCTTTAGTAGGGAATTAGACTGTGTTATCTCTGAGAATTATGATGTGTGTGTGTGTGTGTGTGTGTGTGTGTGTGTGTTCTATCCAAAGCTGCCAGTAGAAAGCTAGTAGGATTCACAAAAAATTGGGGGAGAAAGACATATCTTTATCAAACTAGCAGAGAAGCCCTGAAGTGTGCCTGAATTGGGACATGGGATTGCCACATATGGTGATGCAGGCTGTGTAACACAAAACTCCAGGGCTTGCTTTTCATGATATGACATCTTTAAAGTGATGAAAGAAAACAACTGTCAACCTAGAATTCTACATCCAGTGAAAATATTTTTCAAAAATAAAGGCAAAATAAAGATTGTTGGGACAAACAAAAGCTGAGAGAATTTATCACCAACAGAGCTGCACTACAGAAAGTTCTTCAGGCAGAAGGAAAATGATACCAGATGGAAATTTGGATTTACACAAAGGAATAAAGAGCACTAGGAATAGTAAATGTGTAAGTAAATATAAAGAATTTTTTTTAAATCTCTTCTAAAAATTAAATAACTGTTTAAAGCAATAATAATAACATTGTATTGTAGGGCTTATATATAAAATACCATAAAGGATGGTAAGGGAAAATGAATAAATATTGCTGTAAGATTCTTGCATTAAATGTGAAGTAATATGGCACAAAAACAGACACATGGACCAATGGAACAGAATAGAGAACCCAGAAATGGACCCTCGGCTCTTTG
>NC_048220.1:109135066-109182931 GCF_002007445.2 Ailuropoda melanoleuca | reverse complement strand
ACATCGGAATCTGGGGATGTACTGTATGGTGATTAACATAATATAATAAAATAAAATTAAAAAAAATTAAATGTGAAGTAATATAATATTATATGAGGGTAAACTGTGATAAATTAAAGATGTGTATTATAAATCCTATTTCAAATGCCAAAAATATGAAACAAAGAGTTATTACCATAAACCAGTAGTAAAGAAAATGCAATCATTCAAAATATTCAATTAATCTAAAAGAAGGCAAGAAAAAAGGGGAACAAAAGAGACATAGGATAAACAGAAAACAAATAGCAAGATGATAGATTTAAATAGAACTATACAACAATCACATTAAGTGTAAATGGCCTAAACATTCCAATTAAAAAGGGCAGAGATCATCAGATTGGAGAATAAGGCAAAACCCAAAGATATGTTCTTTCCAAGAAACTCACTTTAAATAAAAGGCTAAAAGAGGTTAAAAATAAAAGGATGGAAAAACGTATACTATGAAAACATTAAGTCTAAGAAAGTTGCAGTGGTTATACTAATATCACAGAAAGTAAACTTCAGAACAACAAATGTTATCAGGGATAAAAAGGGACATTTAATAATGATAGAGGAGTCACGAGGACATAATAATCATGAATATATAAGCACCTTAAAAACAGTGTTTGAAAATACATGAAGCAAAAATGAATAGAACTTAAAATGAGAAATATACAATCCATAATTATACAGTCGGAGATTTCAGCATACTCTTTCTCAATAATTGATAAAGCAACCAGACAAAAAAAATCAGTAAGGATAAAAATGAGGGGAAGTGAAATATAAAATTCAAGACTGTGAGCTTGTCTTATAAACTAATGAGGGACAACAGATCATCTGAATGGGATAGTAATAGGTTTAGTTATAAGATAAAAGGCAACCCCTGGAGTTCTGCAGTGCACAGCCTACACTACCATATGTGACATACCCATTTCCCAATCTTGGTACACTTCAGGGCCTCTCTGCTAGTGAGTGATAAAGATATGTCCTTCCCTCAAGATTTTTCTTGAATCCCTTAGTTTCTCACTGGTAACTTTGAATAGATACATAGGTGTGTGCACACACATGTACACTCACACACTCACACACAGGCTTTCTTGAGCAAACAATAATTCTCAGAGATAGTGCAGTCTCTAACCAGGGAAAGCCATAGACGTAACAATTCAAAGCAGTGATTTCCCAACATCTGGGTTTTAGTTTATCATAACACCACAGAGGCTTCAGCAGAAAGGCCCAAGGTGGACACTGAATTTCCAATCCCTGTTTGATGTGTGAATAAAAGGCCTAGCAATCGTGCCTTGATTTGGGACAGCTCTGAAGAGCTATCCAAATTCTAGGGCTCTTCTTGGAATCAGTTGTGACCTCTGTAATAATGGAATCCTGCTTCCTTCACTCTATGTTGTTATTAAGAGCACACCAATAAACTTCTTATATGTAAACCTCATCTTATAATCTGTTTCTTGGGAAATCAAATCTAAGATATAGGAAAATCACAGAGATACAAGAGTATATAGCTAAAATCAGAGAGATTGAACACACCAATGTTTAAGGAGTGGACAAAAGAGAAAAGGACAGAAAAGATATTGAAAGGGAAAAGGACATAGAGGTAAAGAAGAAACAGTGATAAGGAACACAGAATTATATGAAGACTCTGATATCTGACTATTCATTAGGAAATTGGATGATAGAAACAGGAGAGGTTAAGACTAGATTTGGGAGTTTTACCATAAAGATGTAATAGGACACCACACCAAATTAAAGTCAGGAGAGAAGAATTTTAAAAAGAATGCATTAGGGGTGCCTGAGTGGTTCAGTCAGTTAAGCATCTGACTCTTGATTTTGGTTCAGATCATGATCTCAGAGTCATGGAATCGAGCCCCACATCAGGCTTCATGTTCAGCATGCCGATCTGTTTGTCCCTCTCTCTCTTCTCCTCCCCCTGCTCTCTCTCTCAGAAAGAAAGAAGAAAAGAAAAAGAAAGAAAGAAAAAGAAAGAAAGAAAGAAAGAAAGAAAGAAAGAAAGAAAGAAAGAAAGAAAGAAAGAAAATGAAAGAAAGNTGAAAGAAAGAAAGAAAGATAGAAAGAAAGAAAGAAAGAAAGAAAGAAAGAAAGAAAGAAAGGGCATTAAACTGTAGTCAATGGTGTGCCTGCTGAAGTGCTTAGGAGGGAAGTAAACTGATGTATGCAATTTATTTTAATTGGATGGATTGATGGATGGATAGAGCAATAGATAAAGAAAATACAGTAAATTATTAATTACAGAACTTAGGTATTAAGTATAGGGGTATTCACTGTATAGTTGTTTCAACTTTTCTGAATGATTGAAAATTTTATAATAAAATGTTGGTAGGGAGAAAGATCCATTGAATTGACGATGGGTAAATTGATGACCTTTCCAGAGAAGTTTTAGTGCAGTTGGGAGATATATGTAAGAAACAGATTGCAGTAGGTTTAAGAATGAGCAGGATGCCAAAAAAATGGAAACCATAATTGTAGACATTTTTTCCAAGAAACTTGACTGCTAAAAGAAAAAGACAAATAGGACTATGAAGAGAGGAGGATGTAGGATTAAGATAGGTAACTATTGTTAGCTTTCTTGTTTTGTTTGTTTTATTTTGTTTTGTTTTAGATGAGAAACTTGCATACTTATGGTTTGTGGGTAAGAGGCAAGTTAAATACCCTTGAATGTAATTTTCTCAGCCTTTCCTAATCCTTAATTCAGAACCTTTCCAAAGATAATACATTGTCAGTAATGTTTATTATTATGAAAAAGAAACAGATTTAAATAGCATAGAGAATAACAGCTCTGGGTTAAACTCTAACAAGTTTATAGTTCAGTTCTGGACAAATATCCCTAGGTAAGAGTTGGCTATGAAATCAGAACCAATAATGCCCACACTCTAATTCATAGGAATGTTAAGAGAAAAAAATATTTATTCCTAGGTAGAACTTTATACAAATCTTTGAGTGTCTCAGTCTGGTAGGCTTGATTTCAAGCATCAGTTTTGCATTATTTAGTCATGTGATTTAGGGCAAGATATTATCTAAGCCCCAGTATTCTCAACTATTAAGTGGGAGCAGTAATCATACCTCCTTCACAGGGTTGTTATGAAGATTAAATGACAGGAAGCATGTACAGCATTTAATCAGCTCTGGCACATATGAAGTTCTCGGTAAACAGTGACAATTATATAGGAGTTTCTAAACTCGGTGTTCCCATTGTCTGCTGTGAAACCAGGAAGAAACTTTGTGAAGATACATCTGAATGGTTTGATATAATAGTTGGCACTGGAAAATGAGGTACCAAATTGAAAATTGCAGGTGCCCAGACACTATTCTTCTTCTCAGACATAATTAACTTGGGTTGGGTTGTGGCTTCTGCCAAGAAAAATGACTACAAGTTTCTCCCTGTCTATTCATCCTGAAGGTGTCAACTAAAGCGTAGCCTGCTCAGACTAGTTACCTGCCCAGACTAGTACCCAGAGGCTGGGATGGAACACCCTGAAGGCAAAAGTATACTTCTAACCTCCTTCAGCCTCACAACTCTGATGTGGGGATTTTTGTTTAAAAAAAAAATCACACCCTCTGAACATCCTGCTCCTCCAGGAATGTTACAGCTGACCAGACTCCTTCAAAGCAGCCCCTACTTCATAGGCAGCCTATATGAAGCCCCCAAATCAGACATGCTTTTACAGCCATGAAGTAGCAAGAAAAAACTTTTATTCCGCAAGACTAAGAATATGAACTCCAATGAAATCAAAGGTAGCTCTCTGGGTGGGAATTGCAAATACAAGACTGGCATCTGCAGCATTATGTTGTTAATATTTTAGGAGCAATGAAAATCCTCATGTAAAAACAAACAGTCCCATTAAAATAAAAGACCCTAACATGTTGCCCTCCTTCTATTAGCCCATCAATGCCTTCCCCCTACAACTTGAATGAGTCTTAGGGAAAACAGAATTAGACGTGTCAATTTTAATTTGACCCTTAGTAGGGCAACAGATTGCTGTGTAATATTAGTTGTGCAGTTTTGTTCCTGGTGATTGGAGTGGCTGAAAATTGACCAAAAAAAAAAAAAGTTCCATAAAAGCCAGGTGTTTTTTTTTTTCCTTTTACAGTGGGAAAAGGAAAAAGACTAAGCTGGAGTAGAAGAGAAGTGAAATATAATCTACAACCCTTGGCTTACAAAAAAAAGACCCACTAGTTTGAAAAATACTGAAGTTATCCTCCAATTCCTGTGGAGATTTTACACATATTTCTTCGGACTTAGGTCAAGGTATTAGAAAGACTTTCTTAAGGAGTGGAACTGATTAACTCAAGCTCTTACCCAGACTGATCGAGGACAAAGGATAATGATGCAAAAGAACAGGTTGTGATGTTGAGTAAGGAGAGAGAGTGAGGCTTATTGTTTCATGGTAACGATAAGCTTAAGGCTTTTATTTTCACCTAAATCCTTGAATTTCTAGTTAGAAGTTCACCAGCTTACCAGCACTGGCCAAAGGGAATGTGATGAACTGTTCACAACTGCCCCCCCCAATTCTGCAAAAATCAATCTTTTATCTTTTTTTTTTGTAACTTTTTATTTTCAAACTTACAAAAAGTTGCAAAGTTGCTTCATGAGTTACTATTTCTATGTGTGTGTGTGTTATTTTTTATAAACTCTTTAAGAATAAGTTACATACATGATCAAGTTTCTTCCTAAATATTTCCTAAGTGTGTACTTTCTAAGAACTAAAACATTCTGACAATAATCACAGTATAATAACTAAAATATGGAAATTCATAATTTTATTTTCTAATCCACAATCGATAATCTAATTTTGCCATATTTCCCAGTGATATCCTTTATACAATTTTTTTCAGTCCAGAATTCAACCCAAGATCATGCCTTGCATTTAGTTATCACATCTCTTTAGGCTTATCAGAGTTGTCTTTTTTTTTTTTTTAAGATTTTATTTATTCATTTGAGAAAGACAAAGAGGCAGAGAGAGCACAAGGAGGGGGAATGGCAGAGGGAGAAGCAGACTCCCTGCTGAGCTGGGAGCCCAATGTGGGGCTCGATCCCAGCACCCAGGGATCGTGACCTGAGCTGAAGGCAGACGCTTAAACATCTGAGCCACCCAGGCGCCCCTAGAGTTGTCATTAATTAGGATATCATCAGTATTACTTCTTTTCAACTAAGAATCAGACATGTTGCAGTGTAAGTTTTCCAAACGAGGCCTGATTTTGCCAAGCATCAGTGTCTATAGCTAGGAACTCGTGCTCGATGGCTGGAGACTCCTGGCAGCTCTCAAAACCCAGAATTGTTATCCTCTCTAGTCACTCACTGAATGAACCTCTCCTTCCTTCAAGTCATCCAACAACCATTTGTCTTAATCAGTCACGGTCTGTTATAGTCACAAAAGTGCTGACCCATAAAAAACAATCTGCTCAAAAATCAGATTGTATTCCTTTCAGACACCATCAACACCCTTGCTATGTAAAACAACGTGTACGCTTATTTGGCCAGAAAGTAAAGAAGAAGAGAACAAAGGCATGATTACAATTCCAACACTAAAATATTGGAAAATAAAATTTTCATTCCTGAATAAAATTAAAATTACTCCCAGCTTCCCACAGCCTGTGTATTTCTCATCTCTCTATGAATAAAAGAGCTTAACAGAAAAGTACAACAATTGATTCTTCATAAAATACTTGGAATCACACTCTTCTCCCCTTAAATGTATACATAAGGCTATTATTTCCTGAGCTCTTCCTAATGACTAATGAATTCATACCATAGCATTCTAGAAAACAATTAACAAGGAATTAGTAGTACTGTTAGTATATATGATCTAATTCTACAGGGAAACCATTAGTTTGGGGATTTTTTTTTTAACCAGAAACCAAATGAAATAAGATCACAGAATTTAAGAACTGGCAGAGACCATAAGATCTCAAAGACCCCAGTCTCCTCATTCACAAATAATGACCATGAAATTCAGAAAGGTTAGGTGACTTACTCAAGGACACACAGTAACTAATGGGAGAGTCAAAACAAAAACATAAATCTTCTGACAGACTACATAGAAATTGCCACTGCAAGATGCTGTATAAGGCAGGTATGGCCCATTAGAGCTGTGTGAAAACAAATTTTTGAAAATTAAATCCTATTTTTAAATATCCTAAATAAAATGAAAAGCAAAAAAATATTATTTTGTTCAGAGAAGTTAACATATAGTGATTTCTTTATTTTTTTAATAAAATTTATATTTTCAGGTCATATATTCCTTCACTTTCTTCAAAGATGATACCTGAAATTTTAGAGCAATTTATACAAGGTCCCAGAACACTTCATAGTTTAGAAAACCTTAAAAAGGAGTGCTGGCTGTCCTTAAATTAACTACCACATTAAACCACTGCTTTACTCCATCGAGGCAGGCCTAGAAATTCCCTAAAGGCTTTAGAGACACAGTACAACTCTCAGAGCTACACCTAGCTACTAGACACAGGAGTTTAGGAGACAAAATGTAAGGTACAGGTGTACATTTACCTAAACATTCATCTTTGGAGAGTATCCTCTGTGTCAAACCTGTTAGTCTCTGTCTTCTGTAACTGAATATTGCTGCTTTGAGTTTTCCTTGATTTCCTTGGGTCTCTCATTATGGTTAAAACTTTAGTACCAGAGCTGTCAATAGGACTATCACATTTATCTGTGGGATAAAATGAGAGCTGTAGTGTGTAGATGGGGATAGATACTGGAAAGAATAAAATTCCATTAAGTCCACACACTTGGTTATGAAACCAAGTCAAAAACTACAGTCTTCAACTCATCTATTTCCCCAAACTCCTATTACCAGTTGTGTTGCTTGGCTTCTGAAGGCAGGCAGACTTGGATTCAAGACCTACTACTGTCCTACTGCCTCTTGATAACTGTGTGATCTTAGAAAATTATCTTACCTCACTCAGGCTTAGTTTTTGCAGTAAAATGGAAGTGAAGATATCTATCCTGCAGGGCTATGATAAGGAATTAATTCCCTGTTCTTAGAAGATAGTTAACAAATTTAGATTCACTGTACTCTAAAGTAGGCTTTTCCTAAGGTTTATCAGAGAACAGGGAGAAGAGTAAAAAAGCTTGTACAATATCACATAATGAGTGAAAAATGATATATGGGATTGTCTCTCTGCTACATGCAACATTTGACTCTTCCCCTTGTACTGACAATGAGACTTTCTGTTTTCCATTCTAAGACCAATCCTCTTTAATGATTATGTCATTAGATTTGTTTCTGAAGGGGTAACTATGTATAAACTCTCTGAGAAAGCTAGTTCTCACTCCACCAGCCACAGCCTTAATAGAGAGTTAATGAGTTAAATGATAATACTGAGCAAGATTTATATCGGCGAGAAGGCTGAAGTTGTAGAGGGGTGGACTAGACATCTCCTTAGTGTTCTTTACTATGTAAAACATTACTATCCCTGGGGTTAAAAGATCCTGGAAATAATCTGCACACTAGGTTTCCATAAGCGTCTTATATTGCCTACAGGGCCCATTGGCTATAAGCCAACTGGGAAAATTTCAAGTTACTAAAGAGATTGGCAAATACTGGGAACTTGTCAGATAGTTAAATACCTGTGATTCACACTTGTCTTCTCAGAATATGCAAAAGTCCATCTACAAATAAAGAGAAATTTGATGTAGTACCTGATGCTAGCTGGTATCAATTACTAACCAACAGTATAGAAATACATGCCTTATCAGGAAAAGCCTCAGTGCTTGATAATTTTCTTTGGAAATTTATCTTAACTAAGACATGTTCTTCCACATATGTGTTCCCAGAAGCAACAGAATGAATAACCCCAGGAATTTTTCTCCTAGAATCTAGGCTCAATAGGGAGAAAAGAAAAACAAAACTCAGAGGACAAACTTTCAATTAAGCTTGCCCAGACAACACAGAGATATGTCAAATCATATCCCAGCCAAGTTCACTGATTAGACCTTTGAGGATGTTGAGTATTCCCTCTACAGGATGTGGTCTGGTGACTGGATTTTAGGTCAGAGTTCAGTTTTATCCATGGTATGTCAACCAGTCAGTGACCTCAGGGAAATCTCTTCAGCATGCCAATCTTCAATTTCACTTTCATTTTTGTCATTTTTGACCTGTTGGGTCAGATTCTTCCTGTCCTCCCTTCTGAGATTCAGGTCAGTCTGTCACAAGCCTTTACCATCGACCACATCCTCTTTGCCAAGACACCCCTCCCTCGGCCTGATCCAGCCCTGTTTCACCCCTCTAGCTAAGGTAACACCTAGTTATAAACTAAGTGTCAAACTATTGCCCGTCTGAAAGGGAGATGCCTTTGCTTGTTGGGACACACCTTTTTCAGGCACCCGGAGGCCCAGCAGCCAGGTGGAAGAATCATTGCCACTAAATTCTTGGTGGTCCAATCAACTAGACTCATGTGTAAGGCATCCTTAAGACAACATACACACCTACAGAGGGATGAATAGATTGTACTTGCTAAATAATGTCTGAAGAAGTATTTCAGTCCTCAGAGAAAAGATATTACATAAACACAGGTTACTATATTATTAATACTGATCTACGCCCAGCTCTGTAGACACTGATTTGCTACATGAAGATCTTCCAGCTGAAGGCCAAAAGACACTGAGTAATATCCTGTTAGGTCATTAATTTTCTATTCAAACTGATGCTATTGATCCAGATGACATGAGGCTGCTAAGACATGGTGAGCAGAGAGGAGTGTTTATACCATGTGGGAAAGCATCAAGAGATGAAGAGCCCAGACAGCAATGAAGTTAGAACTATAACAAGAAATGAGTCCTTCCAGAAAGGCCTTTTGTACAGATGTGTACTATTCTGCTTAACAAAGATTTACTGAGCACCTCTTATGTGCCTAGCACTATGCTAAGCACTGAATACCAAGATAAACAAGTCGTGGTCCCTACCCACGTTGAGTTCATACTTCTGTACCATGCTCTTTACCTTGTGCTAAGTATCCAAATCATGTGGCTCTTTGTTAAAACTAGGGATTCCCATCCCCACCCCACAAGCCCACTAGATTAAAGGTCCAAAGAGGAGGCTGGAAATCTTAACGTTTTACAGATGTCTCTGATAATTTGATGATTAGTCAAATTTGGGGTAAGGGAAACACTGGTGTAGTGAAACAATTCTACATCTGATGAGTACAAGAACAATTTTCTCTTTGATCATAAATAATAATTTATGCAATTTATCAGCAAAGTGAAGATCACTCAACTCATCTCCCACATACAATGGCTGAAGGCCTGTCCCAATATTATACTTTCTTTGGTACCCAGTGCTTAAAACTGTGCAAAGAACAGAATTAATAAACATTAGTGGGGTTTTTTTGTTTTGGGGATTTTTTTTAATTATGTTCAGTTAGCCACTGTATAGTACATCATTAGTTTCTGATGTAGTGTTCCATGATTCATTAGTTGCATATAATACCCAGTGCTCATCACAACACATGCCCTCCTTAATACCCATCACCTGGCTACCCTATCCCCTCACCCCCCTCCCCTCTGAAACTCTCAGTTTGTTTCCCGGAGTCCACAGTCTCTCGTGGTTCATCTCCCTTTCTGGTTTCTCCCCCTTCAGTTTTCCCTCCCTTCCCCTATGGTCCTCCATGCTATTCCTTATGTTCCACACATGAGTGAAACCATATGATAATTGTCTTTCTCTGCTTGACTTATTTCATTTAGCATAATCCCCTCCAGTTCCATCCATGTCAAGGCAAATGGTGGGTAGTCATCCCTTCTGATGGCTGAGTAATATTCCTCAATAAACATTTGTTTAAACAAAAACCAAAGTAGATAGATAGAAAGATATAGATAGATAGATAGATAGATAGATGATAGATAGATAGATAGATAGATAGATAGATAGATAGATAGATAGATAGATTAGATACATAGAAACATAGATACAGGGGTGCCTGGGTGGCTCAGTCAGTTGGGCATCTGCCTTTGGCTCAGATCATGATCCTAGAGTCCTGGGATCAAGTCCCACATCGGGCTCCCTGCACAGCAGGGAGTCTGCTTCTCCCTCTGACCCTCCCTGCTCTCGTGCTTTGTCTCTCATGCTCTCTCTCTCTCAAATAAATATAATCTTTTTTAAAAACCCCACAGCATCTTAAAAAAAAAAAAAAGAAACACAGATACCTAGATAGAAGAAAATGCCTGGGTGGTGCAGTCGTTAAGCGTCTGCCTTCGGCTCAGGGCGTGATCCCAGAGTTCTGGGATCGAGCCCCACATCAGGCTCCTCGGCTCCTCAGCTGGGAGCCTGCTTCTTCCTCTCCCACTCCCCCTGCTTGTGTTCCCTCTCTCGCTGGCTGTCTCTCTCTGTCAAACAAATAAATAAAATCTTTAAAAAAAAAAAAAGAAAGAAAGAAAAAAACAAATTATTCCATTAAAAAAGTTCACATATAGCTCTGAACCACAACTGGTAAGTAACATACTTTGATCTTTTCTGTAACAAACCTTTTGAATCTTTCAAGCATATTCTCTTAATGGCCTTCAATCATCAACATATAAATACACAACAAAAAAAATTTCTGAACCCTTCTACTATCACCACTCCACATAAAGAATTTTACTTAATGATTTTTTTAGAAATGAAAGATTTTGTTTTCCTTTTGCAGGAAATAAAAGTGTCTTCTCTCTCTAGATGAGCAAATAAGAGATATAGTTCCATCATTTTTGTTCCTTAAGCTCCAAACCTGATTCCTTCCAGAATTAAGCAGATATTTTTGCCAGTAATCTTCAAAAAATATTTCCTGATGACTTTTTATTTCTTTCAAAATATCATAATTATATTACAAGGAAATTGTAAGAAAAGCATCCAAACTTTGCTCAGGAGAAAAATTGATAATCTGGCACAGTTAATGGTATAATGGAAGAAACATACTTTTTTTACATGGAACCTGGGAGAGGGGAAGAGATATTCAAAGTGCATATGAGGTCTTTAGGGAGTTTATATTTGAAATCCTTGCAACATTAAAAAAAAAATGATGTCTTAAGCTCTAGTTTGGTTCAGCTTTTAATTGGTTGAGTCCATAATAAACATATAAGGCAAAAATAAAGCTCTGAAAGCATTCTTAGCCAGTATCTATTCTTGCATTTATTGCTGAAGCATCCATTTATCATTCCTGAGAAATAGGGTCAGTAACATCATTTCATCTTTCTTGGGGCAGTTAAGAAGCAGCCTTTTCAGGAGCCAAGAGAGATAGCTGTCTCATGAGTTTCATTTTTTTTTCAAGTCCCTTGTTGCTACAATTTTAGAAGAAAATGTGTTTGAGGTCATTTAGTGTTCATGGCAAAACAAGAGCATGTGTCAAAGGAAATGAGTGAGCCACCCTATAGCGAGCAACAGTTCTATCCAATCAGGATCCAAGACTCAACAGAAATGAAATTTAACTGACCCTGTGTCAACCGAGAAGTAGAACTTTCAGGTTCCTTCAAGCTTTTTTGCCTGGAGCACCCATCACCCAAAAAAACTTTTTTGCTCATTTGGATCAGAAAGGATCTTTCTTACTGATTTCACAATGTTCCTCCTCAGACACTAAACTTGTTTCTGGATATTGTCCAGTACCATGTCTCAAGAGATCAGCTAGCTGCCAATGAAGAATCAAAAACGTTATGTATATTGGGAAAAAAGAAATAAGTATATTTCCATATTGTTTGTGTGTTTGTTTTTGTGCAAGAATTAGAGACAACCAAGGAATGCCCTGTAGACTAGAGAGAGCTCTGAAGACCCCTGAAGCTTGGCAATGAGGCATCTTATCAGATGATGTCCATTTTAGTGGCACACCAAAGTTTAACCCTACTCCTTGCCTGTGAAAACTGATTAAATAAGTTGACCTTTCCTAATAAAGTTTCTGACTGCCATTATCTTCAACGTAGAGTGAGAATATAAATTTTAGGGACACGTAACCTTCTGGAGAAAGGATGTCCTAAGAAAAGAAAATAAGATTTAGTGTATGGTGACTAACATATCATAATAATAAAAAAGAAAAGAAAATATGTCAACATATGAACTAAAGTCAGAATGTAGGAATTTGAAAAAAGTAGCAAAACATGATTAGCACATTCTTCTTCTGACTTTTCCCTTAATATCTCATTACTCCTACTTTGGATCTAATTGCCATTTTGTACATTTAGGAATGCTGCTTTTTGAAGTTTGAAGTTTCCTATGAAAGATCTTTTAAAAATGTTACCATCAGTCCACTTGACATCACTCTATAATTATGCCTCACTTTACTGATGGTATTATTAATGATAAATATTGTCAATCAAAACTATCTGTTCATGAACCTACTCTATCTCATGTTTCAATGCCAAATTCTAGCGATGTCCCTGCTAACCACTAAGGCTTATATTGGTGTCATATTCTAGTTGATGATATCCTAGTTGATTACGTTTCAACTGCCTCAACATTTATGTTCCTCAAATGCTTTCCTCATTTCTCTTCTTACTTTGCTTTGCACACTCTCCTTTGGTGACTTTACCCACACTTACTTCACCTTGGTAATATGTAGATGATTTACAATATATGTTCTCTGCATAGACCATTATTCCATAAAATCAATACTAGTCTCTTTCTGCTCAATAGTCACGGGCTCCCAAATCCTCCACCTCCTATATTTCCATATATACTTGCTATGTTGCCATGACTCACTACCATAGTTGTTGTTCTCTTACTTTGTACCATAACACTTTACCACCCCCACCCATCAGTCACACAGTCCCATAAATTATGTCCCTTAAATATCTCTCAAATTTACCTCCATCCCTTTTTCTTCACTGCCACTATTCTCTTGTAGACACTGTTTACCTCTTGGATTATTTCAACAGCCTCCTATATCTCCACTTTGGTCTTATTCAATTTGCCATTCCATTCCCCCTGCATTGCTGCAGAGTTTTCTTCCTGAAAGGAAAATCTGATCATGCTATTCTATTCATTAAATGTCTTTAATAGATGAAAATGTACCTCATGATTCAATCTCCTACAGCCTTTTCAGACTTGTCTCCTACTACTCACTGCCCTAAATCATATGCTCCAAAAATATGAAATTGCTTATAATCTTAGCATGTATAACACAGTTTCATATCCTTGCCCTTGAACAAGCTACAACGGCCTGTCTTCTTGTTTGTGAACTTCTCCTCATGCCAGATCACACTCCTGCTCTGAGGTTAGAGATGGAGGAGAATCACCTCCTCTCTGAACATTTCCCAACTTGTCAGATAACATTAAATATTCCCTCCTTAGTACTCCACTAGATTAATCACAGTCAGAAGAGACACTTGTATTATTCAATAAATTCAACCAACAAAAATTTATTCAATTCCTACCAGGTGCCAGGTACTGCTCTAAGTGCTGGAGGTACAACAGTGAGCAAAACAGACAGTGTATCTATCTGCCTTTCAGAAGCTTAGCACCTAGCAAGGGAGACAGATAATCAAACATCAGTTACAATTTGATGGCACTATCTTGCACTTGCTTATATGTCTATCTAAATTGTTGTGTGTTTCTCCCACTAGATAGGAAGTTTTTTGAAGTCAGGAAAAATGACTTACGCACTTCTGTATTCCTAAAATATCACACTATTCCAGGCGTATAATAAAACACCCAAATATTTGTTTTAAGTAAGTGAGTAAAGTAACCCAAATCTATAGCAGATTGTTATAGAGCAATCACGTGCTCTCACAGAAAATATGCACCCCCAACTCTTTTTACTTCCCCTTATGCTTGAATCCAGCATTACCATAATTTCAGTGATGGGGGCTTCCAACTTAGCTTATTTAATGTTTCTACAATACTATTAGATTTCATGCTCATACTGAACTGAAATCTGTTTCCTTATGTCTTTAATTTTATTTCTAGTTCTAATTCTATCCCTGAAGAACATACAGAATGAGTCTAGTCCCTCATTCAGATGACAGCTTTCAAATACTTGAAAGCAATTATTGTATTCCTTCTACCTCCAGCCATAATATCTATAGTGCTTTCAAACATTTCTTGCTCTAGGGTTTTAAGTTTCTCCTCTGATGTGGACACCTAACTTCTACTGGCATGCAGTGCATTTTGGTTGTGGCCTTTTAACTGTTAAAAGACTACAAAGTGGTTTGAAAGATTTCTCTAAAGTGTGTTAGGTATTTGGGGATCATTCAGCAACTGGGCTGAGAAGTAGGGGATGAGTTACACTATTACTACAAGAAAAAGTATTGTTTAAAGAACTGGCATGTATTAACTTGCTATACTTTTGTTCTGAGATGTTAGGTGGGTCAGTGGTTCCACAAGTAGGCATCACATATTGGAAGATACTTTGTATGGAATATAGCCCCTATATAACTGTAATATTCTTGTGGGCAGTGTCTGCATGTGAGTTTAGTTGGGTTTTCAGGTCATTCCAAGTGACCAGAAAATCTGGCCCTTAATACCTAAAGAACCTGGAGAAAGAACAGCAAATAAAGCCTAAACCAAGCAGGAGAAGAGAAATGATAAATGTTAGAGAAGAAATCAAAGAAACAGAAACCAGAAAAACAGTAGAACAGATCAACGAAACTAGAAGCTGGTTCTTGGAAAGAATTAATAAGATCAATAAACCTCTGGCATCAATTTTCATGGAAGGGTAGAGGTGAAGCAGCACATGCAAACCTGATGTTCTTTCAAGATAACCTTTTAGAAATAGGGGGGAAATTGAAGGTCTCGCTCTGAAGAGATGTGGCAAAGGTGGCAGATGAACTAGAAAACATCTCAAAAGATCATGGGTGACCTACAGCAAGCTTCAAAGTGAGTAACCTTGTTCAAAGTGACAAAGGTGACAAAGATAGACTTTGGTAATAAGATAACATCTCTAAAGCTCAGACTCTCGATATCTAGGTATTAAAGCAAATGTAGCAGCCCATTTTGTAGGTTCTGCCAAGATTCAAGCCATCAAATTACATATGGAATGATACAAGTCCCTCTGAAGATGATTTAATATCTAAATATATTATCACAGCATAGTGAATATGCCAACTTCTTTCATTGCTTTTTATCTTTGTATATGTTATTGCCTTGGTTTGGAATGCTCTCCTGTTTTATCTTATGTGGATTCAGTTCATCCTTCAAGATACAATCCAAATACAACCCCCTAGGTACTGAGACTGGGGGAGAATTCAATGGCAAGAAGAAGGTTCAACAGCCAGAAAAAGTCAGAAGCCAGTAGCAGACGTGCCCCCAGAGGCTGCCCAGAGTTAAAAGTAAGGAAGCCCAAGTTGCTACCAAGTTCGAGGGCAAGCACAATGCAAGAAATACAGGACAAATCCAAAAATATCTAAGTAAGGGAGATACAGTAAACAGTGGTGAAACAGGGCATGAAGAGCAAAAACAGAAGCAAACAAGTGGGCCTAGATGGCTATCACCAAAGGGGATTGAAAACTCTGTGCTTATTTTTACTGAATATGGGCTTCATGGTTGGCTTATATAGCATCAAGACAAATTCTGTACATTATTTATATCTTTAAATGTCTGTCTCCCCCAAGGGACAATAAACAATAAATAGGACAGGCAATAAACTCCATAAGAAGGAGCCTTTTCTTTATGTTTTTCTCTGTAGTTCCAAGGAAAGAAAGAAGATCTCAGTGAGTGCAGTCACACTGCATCATACTGACTGAATGGGTATCACTCAATTACTACCTGACAGGGTCCTTAAAGGTTATCTATTCTGAATCTCTTTTATGATAGAGATGATATGATTGATCTACTTCCACCTTTGACCTCAAGCAATTGTCTTTACCACTGCTAATTCATTATGCACTATCTACAACAGTATTGTGCTTTTAATTTGCTATTTAACTTTTTACGTACCTGTCTTAATTCCCAAATCCATCTGTAATCTTCTTGTAGGTAGTGTTTACGTGAAACTTTATTTTGATCTAATGTGCATTCCAAGTGACCAGAAAATCTGGCATTGATGTGCACAAAATTTTTTGTTCAAAATACATTTTGGAGGCAGCAAAAGAAGAAACAAAACATGAAAGTTTTTTTTTTAACAGTATGAATTCAACTTAGGAAAGCCTCAAAAAATTTTATGAATTCCATTTGTTTCTTCGAGAATTGGCTGTTTTTATGAATGAGAAAAATGAAAAAAAAAAAAAACCTGATTGTTTTCACAGTTGAATGTAGGGGAAAAGCTTTGAATGTGGTAAAATGCTCCAGGAGATTTCATACACTTTTTCCCAAACTTTAACGTAATTACTAGGAAACTGGTTTTTGAAAATGTGTCTGTGACAATATGCTATTGTTGAAGATATGATGTGTGTGTGTGTGTGTGTGTGTGTGTGAATTTTTAACTACCTTAACTTGTTATTATCCTATTAGATCATTTTGACTATTTAATTTCATTGGTGTTACAAACTAATTCTTTGAGAAACCTAATCACTCAGTATCCAGTATCTCTTTTTTTGTTCTGCAACAGTGAGACAGAATTACTATGACTAAAACCAAAGTAAACACAAGTTAATAGTTACTGGAAAAAAAGTTATTTTCTTGCTAAAGAAACACCATTTTCACAAGGAGCAAGGCCACCAGTGGTACATTTATGGTTCTGCCTTGGGCAGGAAAATAAACTAAATGACCTCCTTCCATCATTTCCAGTCCTACGATTCTATCAGCAAAAGGCTTTCCGAGTCATGTGATAGCATAAGCCAAGACTGCCAGTAATTTCAAAGTCTTTCAACTATTCTCCCAGGAGTTTTATCCTCTCTGGGCTATAAGCTTCATTTTAGAAATATGGGAGATGAGTATGATAAAGCAAAGAGGCATTCCTTGTGGATCCACTTGGAAGGGCATGTGGGCATGTGCAGTTATAAATCAGCAGCCATATCTATATGCTCTCGAGCATTCCCATCATGACTCAATCCAGATATTCACTTAATAAGTGAGTTCATACTCAGGAGACATAGCCAAATTTCAACCAATTTACATTTCTCACCCTTGGCAATATTTGACAAGCTTGGTCAACTGTGGTTTTTTACAAAACCCAATCAGGTAAATTTTTACTGGATTCTAGTTTCAGTGTATAATCTCTTTTTGTTTACATCAACAACACGTGATTCAAGGAAAAAAGTACACTACATTCTGACCAAAAAGAACTTTGATCTTGTCTATATAAGGCAAGCACTTTCAAATATAACACACCTATAACCTCCACACCCCCCATCCCTCGCCTTAATTCAGTCTTGGTTCTATACACAGCTAGAAATAAAAATAAAAGAAAAAATCTGGGAGCAAATAGTACTATAGAGTTAGATATAGACTCTTGACAGTAAAAAAAAAAAAGACTAAAAAATATATTTCATATGCTTTCTTTCAGATAGAAGGTCCAGATTAATGTGTGTGAAGAAATACATCCTTTTATTTCCTAACAAAGCCCAGCACATCCCCAGAAAGCCTATCTTGAGATTCTTGGTCATTTCGTTTGGCTCTATGACAGTCAAAAACCTATTGTCCCCAGAAATTTTCCTTCAATATAGTTAAGATGTTCAAAGCAAAATTAAGTTTTAAGTTGTTTCCTCCTGCCGATCCAGTCTTTCCATTAAATTGCTAACAAAATAACGAACAATTCATTTGCTATGAAAATGCTCCCACTTTTGTCATAGCAAACAGTCTAAAGAAAGATACATTTCATAAGTCTATCTATTCATTTAAAAAGATGAGAAGTGATATGGCTCATTTATTGATGAATTTTTAAAAAGCAAGCCACAAACCAACACGTACCCTACAATTTCAAGTTGGAAAATATACCTGCATATATATATATACATTAAAAAATCTCCCTCTGCTGCTCCCCACTACTTGTGCTCTTTCACTCACTCTCAAATAAATTTTTAAAAAATCTTAAAAAAAAAGGAAAAGGAAAAAAGAGAAACAAACCACAAAACAAAACAAAACAAAAAATGGACTACAAAGCTATAAACCACTACCTTAATGCTGATTATCTCTGAATGGTGACTATGAATATTGATATTTTCTTCCTTATATGTCAGTGTCTTTTCTGAAATGTTTAAAAGAGCATGCATGATGGGTTTTCCTGCTTGTACCTATAGTATTTTTTAAATTTAAGCATATAAACACTTACCTAATATTATAAAAAAATTAAATTTTTTTCATTTAAAAAAAATAAAATGAAAAAATATTAGTCAAAATAAGTCTGCACTAAACTGTCAACTAGTAATTTTTCCCCAATATGAATTTCACCTGGAATTCAGAGTTCAATCGTAAGTTGGGAAATTATACTAAGAACCCATAAAATGTATTCATTAAAACATTTCTATACAGTTCTCCAGCATCCTGTAGGTGTGGCAAATGAATGACTAAAACTCATACCAATTTCAGCAACTCTCAGCCTCTAAACATTTGCATTACTTTCACAACCAAAGAGTACACCATTGACCAAATAAATCTTAAGCTATAACTCTATCCCAAAAAAGGAGATGAGTCACAAGCCACTTTTAAAAAATACAATAGGATTTTTTTTCTTGTAATGAATGTTGAAAGGGAAATGTTTTACTTGTCCTGACAACTCTAGCAAGCTATAGCCCAAAAATATGAGTAGGATATTGAGCCAAAAGCTTTTCTAAGGCTAGACAAATACCAGCGGCATTAATAAAGGACCAGAGAGACACCTATTGCAGCATTCTTGGGGGTTTACAATGTGATTATTGTTTTATGAGAAGAGAAGATATCTTGAATGCTATGACAATTTTATTTCCTAGAGGCCAGAAAAGCTAGAAGGTGAGAGGGGCACAGTATCCAATGAGGGAAGAGTATAATGGCCAAATGCCTTATCAAGGAGGCATTTATGAGATCTTTCCCACTTTCACGAGAATTTTTATTCATCTCTTGAGTCAGAAGTTTGTTTCTGTGGCAATGAAGATGCATATAAACACTGGGGGATGTTTCTGTGGTCCTGTCTTCCACTGGATACCAGGATGGACACTCTGCTCTGCTCATAATGATACATTTTAGTCTAAGTTTGGCCTTTCAAAATGCACCAGGAACATAACAGCAACTCTCCCTACCTCATGAAACATATTTCCCCTATTTTAAGTTCATTTAATAGCAATTCACACCCAACTATATGAAACCAGCCAGTCTCAAGGTCTAAAATGAGTAATACTCTGCTCCTTTATCAAAATTGTAACTAATTTAGGTATAATTTTGCACCCCTCCTCCTACTCCCTGCCCATAGCTGGAGGCGGAGAGGTAAGATTAAAAAAAAAAAAAAAGTCTGAGAAGTCCAGCCTGTCTTTACTACTCAAAAAGCCAGGACTTTGAGCTTTCCTCCACTGCCCTGAAAGTTAGATGTCTTCTTCTGACCCTACCACCCTCGGCAGAACAGTCAGGCCAACAGAGAGACACGGCCTGGTTCTCACCATAACTGTGGATACTCTGTCCAGTGCCCAATCTGATTTTGTCCTTCAAACCAGAAAATACAGAGTTCTTGATTATGTGGAAGGAAAAGGTTGATTTCTTGCTGATTTTCCTCCTTTACCCAGGTTGTACCAATAAGAAAGAACAATTGCCAGGTTCCTCCCAGAGGGAACGGTGCCCTGGCAATGAATGGTACACATGATTTGTATGTCTAAAAGGAGCCACTGACAATGGTGGAGAACGCCAGAAAGCATCTGGGAAAATCCCTGACAAGGCATGCCTTCCTTTCAACCTCTATACCAGGTGTCACACACGGGACGAAGCATCATCTTTCATGGCTTAGTACAAACTTGTACCATGGGACTTAGGCCAAGCATGATTCCTTTGGGCTTGCCCAGTTCAAACTTGTAAGGTGTGTCCCCTCCGCTCTACCCCCAACCAACATACCCACACACAGGCACACATTCCCATGCCATCTCAGCCCATCCCATATGTAATCTCATCAATCATAAGGGAAGTATTTTATTTTTAATTCTAAAGCTGCAGTATATACTGCAGAAGGTTTTGTACCCCTTGGATTATGGCCCCAAAATTTGTCTTATGGTATGTTTAACTTGTTTACTATTAACTTAACACTTTTTAAAAAGAGTAGGCTAGCTTCCACATTTCTCTGTAAGTCTAGATAGGATAGGCTCTGAGCCTGAAACACTGGAACGATAACAACAAAAAAGGGGTAGAAGGGAATTATTAAAAAAAAAAAAGTACTAGTGTTCTTGTACTAAAACTGGTATTGCCCGACTCTATTTTAATAATCATAGTTAATCCACTGAAAAAATCTTACGGTATATCTAACAGAATCATTTTTCTTGTCTGATATACACTGCATGAATGTTTAAAAACTGGAAGATGGAGAGAAAATCTTTTGCTTCTTTTGGAATCTGTTGATACCTTCCTGTTTTTGTCTCTTGCATAGGCCTTGTTCAGTGGATGAACTCTGTGAGACACAGATTCCTTTCAGGACTGAGGTGCTCATTCCCCAGCTGCTGTGAACTGCTTTCAAGCTAAGGCGTTTTCAACCAAGTGGTTCTCTAGAAATTGCCCTCAGCTGAAGGAGAATGCCTGACCAAAAATTATGATACTTCCCCTCCCCCAGGTACAGCCTACATCCAATGTTTGATTACTGAGAGGCTAGAAAGGCCCAGGCCCCTTACCTCAATGGGAACAACTCTAAAGGGCCATCCCTGTTCCGAACTCCCCATAAGATCACCTGACGCTTCTCTTGCAATTGCATTACAATGCACCTTTCCCTCTGACTTCCTGTTTCCCTCACCTCTCACAGAGAGTCCTAAAATCCTATCCGGGTGCACCTATACGCAAATCTCCATCCCAGATTTTTCACCTGGATAACCAAACTGACGACAGCTCCCAGATGCTGTTCTGGGAACCACACCCTGAAATAAGATTATGGAGCTGGATTTCTCACCAACTGGCCAGCAATGAAGACTAGTGGTAGGTGGTACATTGACTGCCCTTAGCATGCAATGCAATTGTGAAAAACTTCAGGGGTGAAAGGACCACCAATGTAGTTTGCAAGACCTACTGCAAAATTAAAATTTTGTGGGGCTCCTTGTTCAAAATAAAAGGGGGCAGGGCAGAAGTCCTGCTAAAATATAACGCTTCATTTTCTCTGCAGTCTCTGACTTAGAGCTTTTATTTGCTATCTGCTACTGTCAATTTAAAATTTTTATTATTAGTATGAGCCTTACTACTTATCTTTATACTGTGCAATATTATTTTAAAATGCAAATATAAGATTATTTGACTTATATGCAGAGTCAGTGAAAGTATTTCCTAACTTACACACGCATCTGTATTTCATTTTTGGCAGAGCAGTGGAAACACTGCACAAAAATAACTTGACTGTTTTCATTTCACTTTTTGATATATGCATATCCTACCAACACTATCTTTGGCTTATTGATGAGTAAAGTAGGACTAGAAAGAAAATAAACTATGCCCTATCTTTCTCTTTCCTTCTGTCATCCCAGTCCCCACCTCTTAGTTGCAAACTTAAAATACTTATCTTTTACTTGCTTTGCAGCTCCCTGACCTCCCACATATGCTGGAAGAATTCTGTGTTCTTGGAACATGACATGTGCTAATGGAATGGCAAAGAATGATGGTCAAATATAATACACCTATCTCTGCTATTTATGCACATACTCCATTACCCCATTTGACTTCAGTTACAAAGCACAGTGCAAAGATAAAATTATTAAGAATTAAAAAAAAAAGAGCTAAATCTGGAAGGAGCCAAGATGCCCTTCAACAGATGACTGGATTAAGAAGCTGTGGTCCATATATACAATGGAATATTACTCAGCTATCAGAAAGAACGAATTCTCAACATTTGCTGCAACATGGACGGCACTGGAGGAGATAATGCTAAGTGAAATAAGTCAAGCAGAGAAAGACAATTATCATATGATTTCTCTCATCTATGGAACATAAGAACTAGGATGATCGGTAGGGGAAGAAAGGGATAAAGAAAGGGAGGGTAATCAGAAGGGGGAATGAAACATGAGAGACTATGGACTATGAGAAACAAACTGAGGGCCTCAGAGGGGAGAGGGGTGGGGAATTGGGATAGACCGGTGATGGGTAGTAAGGAGGCCACGTATTGCATGGTGCACTGGGTGTTATACGCAACTAATGAAGCATCGAACTTTGCATCGGAATCCGGGGATGTACTGTATGGTGACTAACATAGTATAAAAAAAAATCATTAAAAAAAAAAAAGAATTTCAAGATGGTGATAGCACAGCGCTAAACCAAGCCTGGGACTCCTCTCAGCACAGGGCCCTGTGCAATTCTGCTAGTTGCAAATCCATGATGCCAGCCCTGAGTGTGAACTAAGTCAGGATATTGTAAGAAGGAAATGCACTGGCAGAAACATCTCAGGCATTTGCTAGGTTCATAAGGACTATGAAATTGCATGGCTGTTACTGGGAGCCACTGATGCACTGGAGAAAGACAATGGAAAGCTGAGGGTGATTAATCACCAATATAAGGTGAAATGCAAAAGATTTTGGCAAATGAGAATCTCATCTCCTGTCCCAAAGGCCAGAAAAGACTGAGTACTTAATGACTGTAGTAGCATAGCTCCAAAGACAGCTGAATTCTCAGTCTCAGCAGTTTTGTTCTACCAAGGTCAAGGCCCTGATTGGGAAAGAATGGAACCCTGAAAATCGGAATGAGAACATCTAAGTTGATTTGGTCAAAAATCTTTAATTTCCAGATTCCCTGAACCAGAGATTAGCCAATTTTTTCCATAAAGAGGCAGATAGTAACTATTTTAGGCTTTGTGATCCATAGAGTTGCTATCACATCTACTCACCTCTGCTGTTGTGGCATGAAACCAGCTATAGACAGAGACCATAGATAAATGAATAGGTGTGGCTCTGATACAATAAATTTTTATTTACAAAAATAGACCAGGTTCAGCCTAAAGGCCAAAGTTTCTTCAGACCAATCAAATTAAAATCATTAGATAGAAGCGGAACAGTAAATATCAAGCAAAGCAGGGCCAGAAAGTACAAGAAAGAGGCCTGAGCAAACAGCCAACCCCCACATCATCTACAACTGATACATCCAAGTCTCTCACTCAGCTTGCACCTTGTGGTGCAATGGGGGTGGGAACGTCCTTTGAAGAAAAACAAATGAGCTTTATTGGCTGATGAATCAACTGGTGTTTGGTGCAACCCAACACTGGGCTATTGCTGTGCTATAATCCTACTCAAGGTGAGAAGTAATCGTTCAAAGGACAGGACATTAGGTAATGCTGGGCATCCATTTTGTATAGAACGAAACTAGCCCAAGCTAAGGGTATATGCAGAATCTTGGGCTAAGAGGTGTAGGTGGGGGAAGGTGGTTATGAATGGTCAAGTGCTTAGGAAGAAAAAGAATGAAGGACCGAAGAAGAGGCAGATAGACAGGGATCATGACCTACCATGTTTGTCTTGTCCTTATATTTATTCGAGTAATCTTTTTAGTGTCTCCTAGTGTGCCAGCCATGGTAGTAAATGATGAGATTACCAAAGTGAATTAGATGAGGTCTCTAATCCTTGAGAAGCTCTATCTAAATGGGGAAAATAAGCATGTAAACAACTAACCTGGGGCGCCTGGGTGGCACAGCGGTTGAGCATCTGCCTTTGGCTCAGGGCGTGATCCGGCGTTATGGGATCGAGCCCCACATCAGGCTCCTCCGCTATGAGCCTGCTTCTTCCTCTCCCACTCCCCCTGCTTGTGTTCCCTCTCTCGCTGGCTGTCTCTATCTCTGTCAAATAAATAAATAAAATCTTTAAAAAAAAAAAACTAACCTGAATAGAATGGGATCAATGATACCCTATTTAAAGGAAAAGAAAAAGTGCCACAGGAATCCAGAAAGAGCAGAAGAATGAAGAAAAAGTTTATGGAGGATAGAACATAGAAACTTACATAATGCATCAAGTATAATGTTTAAAAGAAAGAAAAGGAATGTCCTTTCCTTCCCACAGGCATAAATCCTATTCCTAATTCTGTCTTCCCACCCAATAACTATTCTCTACTTTTTCCTGAATAACAAAAATCAAAATTCAGGGTGGCTATATTTACCACTTTAAAATACCTCCTCCAACTGGCCAATGAGATATAAAAGCAACTCTTATTAGATGGGATTTTGAAAAACTTTTTAAAAATTATTATTTAAAAGGGGTAGAGCAAGCTCACGTGTGCCTTTTGTTTTTTTGCTTTTTGTCCTTAGCCTGAAATTTGAATATGATGCCTAGAAGTGAAACTTAAGTCCATGAGGATGAAAGCCATATATTAAGGATGGGAGAACAACAATTAAAAAAAAAGTAATTATCCTGATTCCTCGTTGACATCCTCAAACACTGACACTGGAATGATTACCTCCATAACCCTTGAACACTCTGAAAACTCAACCCCTGTTTGGTTAGCCACTGTAGTTCAACTATAGGTTACATGCAGTCAAACAAATTTTCAACCAATAAACTATGCAAAGGATAAACCAAGAGATCTAGCATGCGGATTCTTTTTAGTCTGTTTATCTTCCAGGAGCAACACCATGAATTTCATTGGCCTTTCTTGAAGTGACATCAGTTGTGTATATTTTTATGCCACTTCTCTCCATGCATGAGGAACCCTGGGATTTTAAGTTGAGAAAACATTTCACAACAGAAGCCTAAATACCCTGAAATTAAAAGCAGCAAAATGAGAAACATGATCTCTCTGTTTCAGGTTCACAGATAATTTACAGGTAATTGATAACTTCTCATAAACATCCTCAAACTGGATTGACAATTTAACTTTCACTATGTTCCTTGTGATAAAAAATGTTGTAGTGTGGGGACCAGAACTTTCACACTCTAACACTATCTTCCCTCTCAACAAATCTCTTAACTCTGAAAAGAGTATCATTTCTACCTCTGAGTCTAGATGGTAATACTGGCATTAAATTTATGATCTCAGAACTCAGGTCTTTAACATCACCACACAAGGAAATATTCTATTGTAGGATATATTTCCATTATTTTTCTTACTGTAATTAACCCCAACAATAACCACAGCAACGAGGAAAGGCAAGAAACCAATGTTGAAAAGAGCTCTACGGAGAGAAATGGGAATGTAAGGCGTTCAATTAAGAGATATACAATTTGATAGCTGAAAAGCCCTACTACAGTTTCTAATTTCATTGTGAGAGCTTTTCCAAGACTGTACTTCAGTCTCCCCTTCTGTAAAATGGAGATCATACCAAGTCTCACAGACCATGCTTTGATGTTTTAAAGATAAAAATCTTAATCAATGTTAAGGTGCATTAAATCTCAAAAGGGCCAGGTGTGTGCACATGCGTGCGAGCATGCACACACACACACACACACACACACACACACACAAATGGAATCACTGGCCTTTATTCAGAAGACATCATTAGAGGGCAGAGTCCATTTCATCTTATTTCTTTGTAAAGTATTAAAGAGAAGTTGCGTAAAATGGCTATAAGAAGGGACTGTGATTTCCTAATGTGCTTTGGATCACTGAATAACATTTCAAGGATTAAATTTTTTTTCAAGGGAAGCTATGGTTCTGGAAATAGCATAGGACACAGTGGGGGTAAGTACAGAAATGAAACCTTCCACTGCCTTAGAGTCTGGAAAAACATCTTGGACTCTATTTCAGATACACCTGAGTCTTCTGGGGCAACAAATGGGAAATCGCAGCTCTACCAACAAGCATCAACTTGATATTTTAGAGGCTTACTTTTTTTCTGCCTACAACTCAGACAGGTTTTTTTAAGTCTTAGCAGAATGGCTAGACTAGGTAATCCACATAAGCAGCTGCTGCAATGTGATCTTTTTCTAACATTTTAATGTAGAGCTGTGAACTTTTCTGGCTTTGGGCTATGTTGGGAACATTCGGAGTAAACTTTCTTGATCTAAAGGTTATTGCTGCGAGGACTCTGTCTGGTCCGCTTCAGATGCAGGGTCTGCACCAGTCATCCATGATATCAAACTATGCTGGAAATGCAAAGCAGCCGATGTATGAATGATCTTCAAACAGTACTCCCATGCATTTAAAAAGCATCTTATTTCTTAATTTTCATTTGCTTAAATGTAGTAGCCTTCTATTTTCTAAAGACCAAGGTATTTACTCACGTCCTGCTTATTAGCCTCTTATGGGATAGGGTTGGGTGATCATCAATGTGCTGTAGAAGGAAAGCTCTCAAGTTTTGTCTTTCAACTACCTGGGTTCCAACCGCAGCTATGCCACTAGCTGCACGAACTTGGGCAAATTGCCTCACCTCTACATTTCAGTATTATCATATGTGAAATGGGGGTATTGTTGTATCTAATTCATAGAGCTGGTGCCTGGATTAAAACAAAAAGTACACAGAAAGTGTTTAGTAAAGGAAACATAGTAGTCACTCATTAAATATTTATCTCAGGGGCTAATGTCAAAATAACAGGTAAAACAAATCTTAGAAACCAAGTGTATTATACAGTGATTATTATTATGACAGTTGGAAGAGAAGAAAAGAATGGACCTAAAACTTTTAATGTATACCTTTTTAAGATAATGCAATAAATCATAGAAAGGCTAAGATTCTTTAATAAGAAGTGTGAGTCTTCCAAAAAGTAGTCATAAATTTTCCCTAATTATAGCTAGGGCGAAGTTGACCATCCCCTCCATAATTAATTGACATCTATGGACATGTGCCTCCAAATAAGAGCTCTGGGTATAGAAACAACTCTTGGTGTGACACATAGCACACTTGCATAGAGTTCTTCCCTTCAGCCAAGAGCTGCCTGGGGGTGGATAGGGTGCCTTAGGACCAGGGCTAGGGCAGAATCCCTTCCTGAAACAATAAGAGATGCTAGTTATTGACAGATAGGCCAAGTACTTGGGAATTTACACCCAAAAACATTGTGAGCATTTTTTTTATCAACAGCTACATATGAATTTATATGGTTTAAGGCAGACTGAGCTGACAGTAATAATGAGGCTCTCGTATTGCATCACATTGGTTAGCAGGAGGCATGAATGGGGTTTCATAGTGGATGCTATGATAAGACATCCAGATTTCCTACTCAAGACCAACTCACTCATTCTTCCAGCTATAGAGAATGGCTGCCAATGGTTCAGAGCTGTGTCCCTCTCTGAGAATTGTGCTCAGCCAAAAGAAGCTGCCTTGTGCAAGGTTATAACCCCTTGGAAAGCTTGCATCCAACACTTGGTCAAAGCAAGGCCCCATTTCTACAAGGGTGTTTCTAGCTCCAGAGCTCTGCTAGGATTGGCTGAGGCCTTTGTTGCCACCCTACTAAAGTTTATCTCCTCCTTCTAACTAATCCTGCTTAGTGTTCCTAAAAGCACTCCCAGTGAATTTCCTACATGCAAATCTCCAGCTCAGAATCTTTTTTCAAGGATCCCAATAGCAGACAAATTCTTCCTAATCCTAAGCCCTTACCCAAGGCTTCTGGGTCAGTTCCCAGCAGGCTGACACAGTTCCCCTTCACTCACAGTACAACTCTGCTCGACCTGGGGTTAAAGCCTATCTCAAACTCCTTGGTTCCCAAAACATACTTCTACTCCCCAGTACAGATTCTTCCAGCAGTATGTGTAGCTTCTTTCCCACCCCAACAATAGGAAGAAGGAGGAGGAAGGATTTTCTGACATTTGGATCAGTTCCAAAAGAAAGCTTACTGAGTTTCTCTGTCCAAAGTACTTTGTGCACACTTGATTTTATTTATTTATTTGACAAGACAGAGAGAGAGGAAGCACAAGCAGGTGGAGTGGCAGGCAGAGGGAGAGGGAGAAGCAAGCTTCCTGCCACACAGGGCCCAGATGTAGGGCTCAATCTTAGGATACTGGGATCATGACCCGAGCCAAAGACAGACACCCAACCACTGAGCCACCCAGGCGCCCCTCCACCTACCACTCTTATCATCAACTGGAGCTGGGCTCTGGCCCCTAAGTTTGCCCTTAGGATAAAGATTTCCCAAACAGTCTTGGTTTGGTTTGCTTCCTGCTCCAAAGACCCTAAACTGCCTTTCAGAAGAATTTTGTCCTGTTTTACCATCCTTTGGGGAAAAATCCCAACCCAACCACTTTGCTGACATCTTAAAGCTAGTTTGGACACAATCCTGAGACAGGATTCACAGGCATTACTTTACTTAATTTTGCATATAATCCTTGTCACAACCTTGCTGGGTCAGCACAACCACACATGACAACTATGGAAACTTGGCTCAGAGGAAGGGGACTTGCCCCAAATCACATGCTGTTAAGTAGAAGAAATGGGCTATCTATGGATCCAATGCCTGTGTTCTTTTTAGTTTGCCACCTTGTTCTCCCCACATCATGCCGCCTCCTGATACACAAGCCCAGGGATAGAAAAGGTGACTTCTAAGGACTTGCATTTAGTAGGTGCTCAGTAAAATATCTGCTGACTGAAAATGTACCCTGGAAGTTAAAGGTCAGAGTCCCTAGTGTCCTAACTGCTAATGATTAACAGCATGGTTTAGTCAAATTATTTAACTCTCTCAGCCTTGTTTTACTTATTCTTTTTTTTAATCTACCTGAAAAAGTTGGGTAATAACCCCTTCTCTATATACAATTACAAGCACTCTATCAATTAGGATGATTTGGGCTGCAAGTAAAATACTCAGCAATCAGGAACAAAATAATAAAGAACTTTAATTCTCTCACATAGTAAGATTCTGGAAGTGACATTCCTGGTTAGTTCAGTGTCTCATCCAGGATCTTCTTCTAGTCTCATATCTCCACTATCCTCATGAGATGAACAGTCATGACATGACTACCCTAGCTCCTGACATTGTTTCCTTGTATAACAGCATCCTAACTAAGAAAAAGGAGGGAAGAGGCTTTGTCTTTTAGAGCTCTCTTGGAAACCCCAAGCAGACTTCATCTCACATGTAATTACACAGAACTGGGTCACACAACACAGCAGACAAATCACTGAGAAAAAGGAATGGGATTGTCAAAACGCACTTAAGCTTCACATGAGGTATGCTCTTATTAGTCTCACTGCAGAGATGATCATGTAAGGTTCAGACAGAAGAAGTGAGAGGCAAATATGGGAGTCAAACCATAGCCCATATGACTCCAAAGCTACACTATTAGTTACCATTTGCTCAGAAGTTAGAGAAGCTTGCTTTGGGAATCTTTTTCAAATAAGTATAAGAGAATGTTAAGATAAAGTTTGGGTGAAGACACCGAAAGGCAATATTGAATTTGAAAGAAGGTATGACACCACATAAAGAATTTACAAAGAAGTCTTCTATAAACAGGTTACTTGATTCTTAGTCACACAGATGAAATAAAAAGATGGGGGTATCAGAAATTAGAGAGATGTTTATAAAGAGGATTTCTTTGGAATGAACTGTTTTATGTGTTTGCTTGCCCCCAAGCCCAGGATGAGGGAGTTTCTTCAATGGAACCACTTAGAGAACTCGATATATATCTTCTGCAAGTCATAGAGACAGTGCACTCGTATTTGACAGAAATCTGAAAAACTCTAAAAAGTCAGTGTGGTAATTGCAAAATATGACCACAGATTCCTCTCATCGTGATACTTAAGCTCTTCTGCATTGTAATTTTATCAGTTCCTCCATCAACACAGGGCGTCTACTTCCTTACTCCTTGAATCTGGACTGGCCTTTGGACTACTTTGACCAATAAAATGTGACAACAGTGACACTAAGTGACTTAGAAGTCTAAGCCTTAAAAGACTTTGCAACTTCTGTTCTCTCTTGGGACACTATACCAAGACTGCCACTTAGAAAGTCAATCTCACCTGCTGAAAGACACTGGTTGGGAGGAGAAGAGGGTCACCCCAGGCAACAACCAGCACCAACTGTTAGACATATGAATGAGGCTATTTGGGGTGTTCCAGCCCAGCCAATCCCCTTGCCAAATGCAGCTCATGAGCAAACCCAGCCAAAACAGGCAAAGAAACCACCCAGTCAACTCAAAGAACCATTAGAAATAATAAATCATTGTTATTTTAAGTCACTGTGTGGGTTGTTTGTTATGCAGCAATAGATATCTGAAACAGCTGGCTAACAAGTACAACGCAAAGGAGAGCCTGCAGCTGTACTGTAATCTGCCTGTGTTCCCAGGATTTATTGAGGAAAAAGAGCCATGTGTGTTAACACAAAAGGAAGGGAGCATTTGATTTTATTTGAAGCCATTTAGGATCACTTTGGGGTAAGCACATCTGTATGGAATGATCAAAAAAAGAAAAAAGTAAAAGAAAAGAGGGAGGGAGAAAAGAAAAGCAGAAAGGAAGGAATGAAGGGTTGATGGGGGAGAATACCATGGGCTGAGGAGGGAACAGCCAACTTGAGAAAAATGCATCATCCAATTCACAAGATACGCATTCAAATGCGCCCAGTGGCATTTTCCGAAGAACTGACTGAAGTGTTCCGTAGTTCAGAATGTCAAACCATCTTGAGATAGTACCAATCCAGTAAGAACGTTCCTAGCCTTCTTACCTCTCCAGTGTCTCCTTAGTTCAATCCTGCCAGGATAAGGAGTAGTAGTTATCAAGCTAAGAGAGGAGGAGAAACACGGGGGGGGGGGGGGGGGGGGGNGGGGGGGGGGGGGGGGAGGCCATTGTAAGCAGACTGCCCAAGGCAAAGCCTAACTAGGGAAAAGGGGAGATTCAGTTTTAAACCAAGTTCAAAGTTTTGATTATTACATGAAACTAGATGCTGTGAATGACTCCATCGAGACTGCATTTTTTTACTTTAAAGGACCAGAATATCATGAAACTGCACAAGTTTTTATCTGGGAGAGGGCAAGAATTTTCCCAAATTAAATACTTTTAAAGGGACAGTGGAAAACAAAAGATTGCTATTGGCTTCGCCTCAATCCTATTTAGTCAGGGACCTTGTACTACGTGACTTTAGAAGGGCCATCTGGTAAGTAGGTGAATGGTTGAATGTTGCCTTAGTGATGTGATGGTTGCTGGGGAGGTTTCCCATCCCCCCAAATAACTCTTTTGTTACGGTGGCTAAAAATCCACCATTAGAGAACCAGTCATTTTTAGGCCTAGCTTACTATCTTAGAAGCCTTATTTTTAAAATACGCAATCTAGAATGGACAACAAATCATATCATTCACGTAATAGTATAAATTCATTGTAAAATGTTTCGGGGAACTAACATTGCAACCAGAGGTGCTGAAGGGAGGGAAGGGACATGGAAGAGTAGCCAAACATCCTGGAAGACAAAATCTACTGCACAATTTTGCCTGGGGTACCCTCTACTCTTTAGGTCAGTGGTTCTCAACTTTTCGCAAGAATTACCTTGGGATCTTGGAAAAATGCAGATTTCATAGCCCAGGCCCTAGAATTCTATTTCATTGGCTTGTTTGGAGTCCAGGAAATCTGGATTTTTATAAGTATTCAAGGTGATTCTGAGGCAGTGGGTTCATAGACCATTTTTTTTTTTTAAATACTTCCTTCATGTAAATGGATAGTAGTAGAAAACCATAGCTGGTCACAACATTCTGATACAGATTTCTGCACAAAGTATATCCTTGCAATGAATAAGATAATAGGGGGAAATTTTCAAAGCTCTTAGAAAGAAACATGTTATCTACTATGCTTCCTCAATGCTAAGTTGATTGTTACACATACTATCGATAAGGAGTAAAATTGGGGAAAAACTAGAAAACTAACCCATTAGAAGCACACATCTATGTAAGATGAATCAATGGTTAGATTATTGAAAATGTAAAAACCTAAGTATGAGAAAGATGTTTGTTAGACTGGACTTTAGTTAAAAATAAAAGATTTCTTATTGTCCCCCAATTCTAAAGTGAAAATCTGTCATTTTGTTGGCATAATGTGAACCTCAATTTCCTATTACTTTATCCCTTCATGTATCCAACCAACCCTGAGCGAGTACTTGTTATGAAGAACACACTATTTTCCTAGAAACAGGAAGGGTTTCCAGAAATCATCCAGGCCTTTACTTCCATGAACTCAAGTTTCAGGTAAACCACTCCAGGAAGACAGATAGCCAGCCTGTTCTTAAAAGCTTTCAGGTTTTTAAAAGCTTTCCATAATTTCCCATGGAATACACACTCACTGCAAAGATCCTGGACGTTCTTGTTTCAGGCTCTAATACACAGACTCACGGACAATATCATTAAAAACCAGGAAGAAATAAACAGGCATCACAGGGAGTCACATCGTACTGGCCATCATTCCCCAGAATTCCATTAACCTAGCACAATGAGCCAACTCTGGTCAACAACTAAGAAGTACCTCTAATATCCATATGCAGGGAGATCCACAGTTTTGCAGGAGTTCCAAGAATTTTCTAAAACTTGAACACATTTTTCCATACATCTTGTGGAATGTTTTCAGAAAACTAAAAACCGAGGCTTCTTTAACAGATTGATTCACATCTCAGAAAGTGGAAAAGAAAGGAAGTCATTTTGTCAACTAGTATAAGAAGAAAAAAACAGCAGATAAATCTCTCCAGGCAGAGAAATTGTTGGTCCTATGAATTTAAATTCATAGACTAAAAATCTGTCAGCCTTTTCCAGATTGTTTCATAGCATCATGCCTCCTCCAATGTTTAAGCGCTAATTGATTCATTTTATGTTTTATTGGATTTAAAGTCATTTTAGTCACTATTTTTAACTGTTTTCTCATTTATGTTCCTCCTCCCGCCATTTGCTTCAAGCCCCACATTAAATTATACATTCTCTCACATGTCTCATTATCTTACATTTTTTCTGTCATTCTGCAGCTGCTCTCCTACGTTCCTGCTTCAGCTTTGTTTAGTGCCAAAGAGCTGTTTTTTCTAACACTTCAAAAACACATGGCATTTTTTATGGGCACAAGTATCTTCACTTCTGTCAAATAAAAAATTGATTCATAAGGAAAACATTTTAAGTATGTAGATGTTTTGAAAGAAATGAGTAACTCATTAAAAAAAAAAAGTATGTCTGAGAAGAGAATAAAACCATTGCCTGAAAATTGAACATAAATATCTTGGCTTTTAAGAATATTTGAATATGCATAGATTCCCCCAGTTACCTTCTAGTTTTTACCCTTCATGTGATTACTTTTTAGAATATTCTAATTTATAAGATTCAGGACATCATACACAAAGAACACACAACTTTTTTTTAAAGATTTTATTTACTTATTTTGAGAGAGACAGAGAGCAAGTGGCGGGGAGGGGCAGAGACAGAGGGAGAGAGAGAATCGTAAGTGGGCTCCATGCGGAGTGCAGAGCCTGACATGGGGCTCAATCCTATGACCCCAGATCATGACCTGAGCCAAAAATCAAGAGTCAGATGCTTAACCAACTGAGCCACCCAGACAACTCAACAGCAGACAACTTTTGTCCTAAGCTGCCTTATGTGAAACATGTTATACTGACCTAGGAGGGAATCAAAGTTCTACACTGCAACAGATGTGGTTGGTGCCTTTCCCATGTCTCCTGAAATTTTGCTAGCAATCAGATTTGAGGCTAAGAATTGACTGGGTTTGACGATGGCATTTGGCCTCACTGGTGAGTCCTGGAAAGAGAGTGGCTGCTTTTGGAGTCTTATTTTACCATCTTTCTCTCTATGTAAACTGATTGTTGATAATAACAGCTATGTCACAAACTTAGGCATTTTCACAATGTATAGTAGAATGGAGCAGAATAGTGCTCCATCCAGCTCTTCTCAGATCTCCTGCCAGCACTTCTGTGCACCACTCCCCTTTGAATATGCTTTTACTTCTAACAGCTAGCACCCACTCTTTTTCAAAAGAACTGTCCTCAGTCTGCTAGAGTCCCTTTGCATGTATGCATGCATGCCTGGGAGAAATGAGAATTTCAGGGAACTGGGGAGAAGCTGAACAGGGAGACAAGGTGGCCTTTAACAAGCGACAGAGGTAGAAAACCCAGCTCCCTTGCCTCATGTCATGACAACTCTGAGGCACAGCTAACAATCCAGAGCTCCCTTGTGGATAAGGCTGATAGACATTTTGCAGGACTCTGCCCAAGATAGATCTTTGCTTGGCTTCCTACTTTTCCTGTCCTCCATCCCATCCATTTCCTGCTCTTCCCTATAGCTCTTCCTTAAAAAATCACTTGCATAGGAATCTTTGTCTCAGGGTCTGCTTCTTGGGAACTCAACCTAAGACAGTTGGTGAAGCCCTTGAAGTAAAGGTTTACAAACGGCAAAGGTTTAAATCATTGAATCATAGAATTATAGCATCTCCAAACTGAGAAGGTCTCCTAATTGAGTATCAGAGAGGCAAGTTACTTTGCCCAAGATCTCACAGCTAGGATACAGAAGGCTTCTCATAGAAAGGCACAGATGTAACTAAATTCTAGTTCAATCCAGAGTTTTATTCTCTCTTTCTCTCTCTCTCATCTTCTCTCTCTCCCCACTCTCTTGCCTTCTCTCTCTCTTTCTCCATCCATACACATATACCAAAACAAACAATACCACTAAAACAGGAATTCTGAATTGATTCGGAACACACACACCCATAGAGAAGCTTGTTTGCTTGCTGCATCACACAAATGTCAATCAAAAAGAGCAATGTAGTGTCTCTTCTCCAGTGTCAAACTGCCCTCTCTCCCAAAAAACCCCAAAGGATACAGGCAAAAACTTCCCTGGGTGCTCTCATAGCCAAAAGGGGAAATGAGTACATACACATGAATGAGCCTGACTAGAATTACTTATAAATAATGAAGGAACATGCAACACTTACTCTCTCGTCACATCTTCCCAGAGCATATGCTAAAAAGACGCCTGCTTTTTCAATACAAAGGTGGTGGAGAGTGGAATAGGCAAACGGGGGAGGTGAAGCGGCTCACATGCGGCAGTAACAGGGTGGGAAGGACCCTGGTGGGGTTGCCAGAGCCTGGGGGATGGGGTCAGCAGCTGCCCAGCCCAGAGCTGAAGCTGTGATGTGAAGGGCACTGAAAAGTCAGCCTAGACCAAATTAGTGTCCCTCGCCCAAAGATCTACCAACTGTCTAAACTTCTCAATATTGTAGTAACTCCTTTGGGTAAAAGCACAATCTTCAGGGCGCCTCTGTTAAATATATAAATAAATCTTGGAATGATGACAAACTAACTCATTATCAGCTCTTAATCCATTAGCAAGGATTTATTTCTCAGTGCAGGGCTCTGAAGCACACAAGTTTTGAAGGGTGTAAGATTAGGAAAGCCCAGATACACTGTAGGCCCCCTGAGGCTTCACAGCAGGAGTGAGCAATGTAATGGGGTTTTACATACTGGAAAGATGCGTTAAGGATCCTGGACACCAAGAAAGAAGGTATGGGGAAAGGCTACCTAGATTCCAATCTGCTACATGCATACTATGGGACCTTGGGCAAAGGAACTTAACCTTTAAACCACCTCATCTCAATCTCCTCATCTGTAGAATTTAAGAAATCATGAAATTTACTTTATAGGGTGGTCATGAGGACTCAGTGCTTCTAAACATGTGAGCTATCTTTATTGATGTTGACACTATTACTCTAATAACTTGGGAATGAAATGATGAAAGGGATGAAGACGCTTTTAAGACAAATTTCAATGACCATGATTTTGCTTAAGTCTGACCAGTACTACTGGCCACAAAACAGAAACAGAAAGCCAAAACAAGGGGCGCCTCGGTGGTGCAGTCGTTAGGCATCTGCCTTCGGCTCAGGGCGTGATCCCACTGTTCTGGGATCGAGCCCCACATCAGGCTCCTCTGCTAGGAGCCTGCTTCTTCCTCTCCCACTCCCCCTGCTTGTGTTCCCTCTCTCACTGGCTGTCTCTCTCTGTCAAATAAATAAATAAATAAAATCTTTTTTAAAAAAGCCAAAACAAGACAATTTAACAGATAACTAAGCATACTATCATACCAAAATATTCAATCATGTTATCAGAACGAAGTGCTGTAATCTTGTTTCTTCTCTGCCTTCCACTTTGTCTCTCCTTTTTTTTCCATCTTCCTATATTTTATTTTCCTTTATTCATAAAATTTCCTTTGTTTTGCATTCAAATGTAGGTGATATATGTGTAAGTTAAAGATATAAGCTTTCTACCTGCTTTTAAAAATTAAATTTATTCAATCATGCATTCAACAAATAATGTGTGAGTCCTCCTCTATGCCAGGCACTGTACTGGGGGCTAGGAGACAGTGTCAAATAAGGAGATGAATATCCACATATGCAGAGGTACATTCTAGATTACAGCTTCTGAGGAGTACCCCTCTCAAGCCTGCTCTTTTCTTCCCAAAGGAAACCTGGTAGATTTTACAAAAGACAAAATCCTAAAGTTTGACCTGGAGCATGTAGAATGATAGGCATGCTTGCTCTGGGATGGAATTCCTAAACTGGACCTGGCTCCTGGGAGGCTCATTAAAGACTCGAGAATTCCAAGTTTCTTTCTTCTTCAATTATGCCCCTGGGTTTAAGAGGTATTAACAGAGTAGTTTTTGGAAATCAAACAAGGGAATTCTGAAATACAGAAAGAAGTCAAGCCAAAGAGGAAGATATGAGAATACTAAACTCTGAAGCCTGTAAAAGAAGCCTGTTGAATTTTAATCATCTTCACTAGAGTGTTTGTAATTGTTGATCTTGTATGGAATCTAATAGTCCTAATGAAAAATGTGTTAGGCCTTGGGTCCAAGGATATCATCATTATAAGTACATAAGTGCCTAGGACAATATAATTCTGTCTACGGTGCTGCTGCTGTGGCCTTTGATCCATGATGTATTACTTACTTATTTATTGATATATAAAAATGAGCTGTCGAGCTTTTCCTAAGAAGTCCAAGGGCACATGAACAAAATGTAGGAAATATACAACCACAAAAAATAAACCATGAAGTATAAATCAGATCCTCTAATGTCCAGGGCACTCTGCCTAGGTGAGTAGGAGAAATCAAAAATATACTCTCTAGACACACCCTGAATGTCAACAAACAAGAACTCTATAAAACCCAAAGAAGGAAGTTATATAATAAAGGCTTATGTGAGACATAATATACATTGGCAAAACCCTGATCTAAACACTATGAATTTATTTACATTTGGCTCTTCTTCAGAAACGGGCCTGAGACTTTCACTAGAAAGTATGAAGAGTATGATATCTTAAACACCAGCAGGGCCGGAGGTCATGTACTTGGCTTTCAGCATTTAGTAATATTTTAAGCCAATTAAAATAATTTGGTTTCACAGTGGAAAGATTCCATTAAATAATAGCTTTGTTCACTATGAGTGTGGGTTGTGTGGTTCTTTATTGAGTAGGACAGAACTGGAGAAATATAAAGGGTAGAGATTTAATTCGGGGCAAAGACTTGTCTGAACTTGTCTGAAATCACACTTGTCCAATGAACACGGAACAAAAATCTGGTGAATTGGGTCCATATCATCAGCCATTTCAAATGACACAGGTCAAAAGAGTAATATTTATTGCTATTAACTTTTCTCTATGACCTAAAATTTTAGAACATGGAACTTCTGTTTTTAACACTAACTTTCATTCAGTATTTCACCACTTAGTACCAAAAAAAAAATTTACAAAAATATAGTTCTTCACTCTTCTTTTTTAATCCCAGCTAAAACACTGGGGTTTCATGATTTCCCTGAATATGACTCCATTTCATTCTGCTAGTGATAGTCCCTTGTCTAAAAGCCCATGATCTGTTACCTTTGGTCTGCCATAGACAGCCAGTTTAAATTGGATGAATAAGCCAAAAAATTTTAAAAAATGAAAAAATTAATCAACTTGGGTCCAGATTAAATCCATTTAACCTTTGGCACAAAGTAACTTGCCAGATAATTCCTAACTCCCCACCTAAATCTGGCTGTGTAGTTCAATGTTTTTGACAAAAATACTGGAGACTGCACACAGTGATTGAATACCCCAAATTTTCTGCAATCTGATGGGGCTTAAAGGTACAAGACATGTTCAGGTTGTAGACCAGTTGGATTAAGGCAATAATTTGGTAACCCACAACTGAACTTTGACAGTAGCACCACTGCCATGTTTCTAGGGAGGCCTCCCCAGAAAGTGAGTGCACATCAGAATGATCTAGCTTCTTACTGGTGCCACTTTTCCTGTTGCTCTGATAGCCTCACCACTCTTGCAGAAAGTCTCAGCATCCTTTGTCGCTACTCTTTACAAAATGCATGCCCATGGTAATTCATCCCGCTCAGCTTATGAAGCACAGAGATACTAAAGTCTAAGCACCACCAGAAACGACTCTGCTGTACCCTCAAAGTACTATTCAGCTAAAATCCTCTTACCTAGTCCCCGTTTGAGGTGTTGATGGAGCTTTGCCCACTGGTTTTTTCTGCCTCAAAGGGGGAAGCCAATCCCCAAAGTTATGCAGTTTTTTTACTTAATTCATGAGTTGACTCTAGCATGGCAGGCATTCATTATCCCCAAAGGAGAAAAGCCGTCCAAGTCCACTCCGGGTGGACTAGCTGATTCATGCACATATGCTTCAACTTCTGCTCTAACCTTCCCTATGCCTATTCTATTGCCTGTTACTGCACCTATTCTATAAAGTACTAACTTAGCAGAAGAGTAGAAGGCTATCCAAGTGTACCCATCCTAATATTTCATCGCCTCAGAGAGAAAATCCTAACTCTCCATATTTCTCAGGCAATCCTCTCTTCACCATATCTGTTTTGCCATCTGCCTAAAATGTGTGTACATATAACTCTGAGACATATATTGTGACCTTCACATCATCATCCCCTAAAGGGCAGTCACATTTATAAAGACCTATTAGCATCAGTTATATATGCTTTGTGTCTTATTCTCAAACCCATGTATCAGTCAGAAATCCTGTAAGAAATAGATGGTACAAAGGACTAATTGAAGAAACTTTAATGATTTAACTATTGACAAAAGTGTGGACCAGATTAAGACTACCAAAGAAGAATGGTGAAACATTCAAAGACCAGCTATAGTAGAAAGCTTTTACCTTCTCCATACTAGATGAGATAAAAAGAAGATCATGTTACCCAGTGAGGACCAGAGCCATAAGAGCAGGGCCACCTAATTAAAACATCTGGAACTATAGGTAAAGGAAGATGGCCATTGCCCAGACAAGGTGAAGAAAAGCAGAGAGAGTAAAACTCCACTTTCTTTTATTTCCTGTCTGCTAATTTCCATCATTGCTGAACCCACATGGAAACGAGAAGGCAAGAGAGCTTAGGTGGCACAATCCATAAAGAGGTCAGACTTTCAAGAAACAAAGCTGGGCAGAGAAGGGTAAAGAATGAATTTGGAGAGGGAAATGAAGATTAATCAGCATTTCATGTCACAAGGCCCTCACTGGAGGATCAAGAGTCTCTGGACCAGAAAAGTAATCCTTATCAAATTTTAAGGTCTCAAGAACTGGGGACAGGGCAAAAGGAAATCCCATCCCATGTGACTGAGATTGAAAAGAGCCAGAGGAATTAGTTTCAACCGTAAAGAATGTCAGAGCTGGGGAAAGCAGATTAGTGGACATGTCTAAAAATAACAGATGGGTCAAAATTGGGAGATAAGTTGAGTACCAAGAGCCAGGCTAAATAAGGGCAAAGTGAAAGGAAGGTGACTGGCAATTTTTGCCTAAAGGGCTGACATGTCTGTGGTTTATTTGGTACCAAAAGATACCAGAAGAAAAAAGCAAAGATTGTATAAAACCAAGAGCAGAGCAGAGCACCCAGGACAGAACAGGGAGGAATGAGACAAAGACCCAAAGATCAAGATGCCATAAACCATATAACATGCTTCCTTCAATGATTAATCAGAAGACACAAAAATAAAGGTGGCAAGGTCATGGAATGGATGGCACTACTAATGTGTTGTGAACTATTTCTTTAAAATAAATTGTAACAGAACATTAAAAGCCACTGCACTAAAAGATATCATGTAACCTGGCAGATTCTTCTAATCTATCTAGAAACCCTCTAGATAGATTCTGATAGTTCACCAGACTTAAAAAAAAAAAAAATCTTTAATACCATTCATCTTCCCTTCCAATAGAACAATTTACATTTATAAAAACATAATTGGTAAATATCTCCAAAAAGAGAACAAACATTGTACACAGAAGACAAATCACTAGAACAATTCCCGTGGTGACTGATACCTGAGTATCAAGATGAGCCATAATTCATCCATAATTTTTTACTGTTAATTGTCATGGAAAACTGAAGTCCCATGTTGTAAAGTGCTGGTTGTCTGAAGTAGATGCAGAGCAGAAGGAGACTGGGAAGGATACATGGAGAGCAAAAATCAGGGATGGAGGTCAGGGTGGAACATGAAAAAACAGTCATTCCTACATGCCAAACTGGAGTAAAACCAAGAGCTTTCAGTTTAGTGGCTGAGTCACTGAAGGAATCTAGTGGGAAGCAGTGGTTCAGGTAGTAAAAAGACAATGGGTATAGAGTGACTCAGCAGTGGTGGTTCAAGATGGAAGTTTAATGAACAGTAAGTTGACTCCAGGTTAAGTTGCTCCCAACTTAACCCTACTGTTCTTGTGGACAGTTAACCTGAATTTGTCATTTACAGCTAGGAAGCCATGGCTGATTCCCAAAGTGTAAGGTGTTAAAAGTTGACATAGAGTAGTCACCAAAAAAAGAAACGGATATGAAAGATACAGTAAAGTATCATAAGACACGCTGAGATGCCAGAACATAGCCACACACAGATTTCAGCAATAAACAAAAAATATCTCTTCAATGAATTCTGGCCCAAAACAAATCAGGACAGCAGAGAACCAAATTTTATCCCTTAATCAAATTTAATAACCTCTGTTTCCCTTTACAGTTCTTTGTCTTCTTCTTTGTCTTATTTCATGAAATTGTAACGTGCCAAGGTGATATTAAAGAATTGGCTGCTAACAAAATCTTGCCCTTTTTGTCTTATTCCCAAATTTGAGCCTGAAAATGAAGTAAGATTACAAGGAAAAGAAATGGCATTTGTGAAAAATAATGTGAATAAAGTGAAACCCAGAACACTAATGAATTTTGTCACAAAATCCACAAAATTGATATTTTTTAACATATAATAGGTGCAAGATGATAATGAATGATACCATAGAAAGATAGATCATGAAAAGCAACTAAATTCATAACATGAAAAAGTCATGCACTGGTGTTTGTTTTTATTCCCTTGAATTGGGTATTAAGTCCAAAGAGAAACACTGAAATTTTTACAGAAGCCATGTGTCAAAGCAAAACAAAACAAAACAAAGCGCTATACTAACAAAAATATGATATTGCTCTTTAGGGAAAAAAGTAGTTAAATGCTTCTTCCATCTTTACACAACATGTGGCTCAAAACACAAATGATAAGTGCTCTGAGAATAAACTAATGTGAAAGTATAGAAGAAAAATCCCAAATATTTTCCAGTTCTTCCTTTGGGAATGATTAGGAGCCAATGCGGTAAAGAAAGCCTGGCCTCATCCCAGCACTTCACTACTGTGAGGAGTAGTACAAAATCAGAGCCAAAATGGGGCACTGGGTGACCCCACAGAGGTCAACAGTTTTTCTTGATCCAGGTATTCATGTAGCAAAGATGATATAAACTGACAATGAAACTCTTTGTCCTGGAAATTAAACCGGAAATCTCAAGACTGTGTTTTCAGTGTTTCTTGGCTTTCATTCTGTTAGAAATCCTGCCACATTTCTGTATTTTCATTCTTGTCCTGGATGAAATCACAAAGCAGGCAGGCACTTGAGAACTCTGTTTTTAAATAAAAGTAAACATTTCCAAGTGAGTTTAGGTCTCTGTTTAGTATTTTTGTGACCCAATTATTGAGCTTAAACATTCCACAGATGTCATATTTCTTGGTGCCACAAGTTTACTGAACCAAGATCAGGTTAATTTTAATAAGAAGGTTAATATGTGTCTGTAAGGTGTTTAATAAGCATTTCATATCATACTTTGCAATGCTTGGTCAAGAATTGTGCAAACAGTGGTCTTGGGTTTTTTTCTTTATTTTCCATGTTGGGGAAACTAAGGCAAAGATTATTCTGGTTTAATCCTCAACATTTGGGTGAAAACTGTATAGACAGCAACCCCAGATTTTTTCTGAACCAATTTTATCATTCAGCAAATTAACTGTTCAATTGGAACTTAGGTATTTTCTAAAACATATTGATCCTTTCAAGTCAAAATGACCCAACTAACTCTAAGAGAATGACTTTGGCATAGGAGAAGACAGTTCTTAGATTTAATTTCCTACTGATAACTTACTGGGGTACATTTTTGCGGTTGGATCTGACCTCTAACAGCAACAACACCACTGAAGGATTTGGGACACTCTGTCACCTGAATCCATGCTGCAGCAGAATTGTTACTTGGCTATTCCAATTGACATCTAAGTGAGGGGCCCAGTCTGTTAAAGGGCAAATGGAGGATCATTGAACTCTGAAGCAGCCATTGACGTGACCATAGAAACATTCTAAAATTTTCTCTGTTCTTGTTTCAACCCCTTCTGTGCTTCTTCAAGGGTTAGTACTTGCAGAGTAATTTACTTACACAAATGAAATTTTCCATTCAGAACCTTGAAAATTATTATATCTTTGTTTCATGGTGTGATAAATAAGAATTAATACCCCATTATTATAATGTGCTCCCCAGTGGCTAGAGAGAAACAATGTGACCATAGTGTGTCATTAATATAATACTTTCTTTTTTCCTTAGGTTCTTTCATTGAAGATGATAGAAGCTCCCCAATTTTATTTTTTTTTTAAAGATTTTATTTATTTATTCTACAGAGATAGAGACAGCCAGCGAGAGAGGGAACACAAGCAGGGGGAGTGGGAGAGGAAGAAGCAGGCTCATAGCAGAGGAGCCTGATGTGGGGCTCGATCCCATAACGCCGAGAAGCTCCCCAATTTTAAAACCAATTATATGGATTTACGCAAAGGCAAAGCGCTATTTGTTCACGATTTTTGCAATTCTGTCACCAGCAAACTGGCTTCCAGAGCAACTGCTTTGGTTACCATGGTATAGAAACTAATGTAACGTCTTCAAGATTACCTAAAAGTTACCAACAAGCAAAAATCTTTGGATTTTGTTTGCTCCCTGCCCACAATTTACCGGCTGACAAATTGATATAATATATAATATAATTTAATATATTATATTTATATTATATAATTATATAGAATTAATTATATAGTATATATTATATATTAGTACAGTATAATTATATAACATATTTTAATTATATAATTATATATTTATANTTATATAAATATTATAAAATTATATATTAATATATAATAATATTTATTATATTAATATATGGTGATATACTTAAATATATATTATATATAATATAATAATATATATTAATATATAATAATACATAAATATATGTGTGTGTATATATTAATTTAGCATTGAAAGGGTGTGTTAGGCAGAAACAAGAGGAATAAACTATACCTGGAAAGATAATGACTACTGACTCTTCCACCCATTTGGGGGCTCTTCATTCTAGCCTATGGAGATCTCAAGTGTAGTATACACATTTCACATCTTTCCTAGGAAAAGTAGTAACTCCTCTATAACAGAAATGGTGAACTCCCTCCAAGTCCACATGAATGGCTACAAAATGTACTCTGCTTAATCATGTCTAAGAAATTGGGGTAAGTAAAATCTAAAAAAAATGGTACACTTGGTGGTTAAACATAACAGAGAGATTACCTTAAAAAAGAATCAACTTTTACTGAAGTCAGTGAAATCAGAAAGGCAGGCAAAGAGAACTTGGTTAAAACTTTGACTTTGGAAACACTGTTATAAAAAGTATAATACTCTCTCCAAAATGCCTCCTAATACCATATTAGTTGGTCAAAAGAGCGGGCAGCCTTCCTGGCAAAACTCAACAAGGGATCACTGAAAGTAATTCAATGACAGGCCATGTATAATAGTTTCAGAACGTAAAAGGAATAAATATGAGCTATGACTAAATATTGTAGACTTAGGCAGAAATGTTTAGTTTCGTTGTAGTAGAGGATTTCCGGATGTTAATTCAACCCAACACATCTGCTGAAACTGATTAGAGAGGATGGTAGTGGTAGTTGTAGTGGCAGAATTCAGAATTCCACAGCACTGACTGTACAACGTCAGTTCCGTTCCTACAAAACCAAACTGCTTTTATCTGCCTAATCTCTTTCCTATTACTTTTGACTCTTGATGACAAATATGTAAGGAATGGTGCCAAAATCCAGCTGGCACTTCATTATCTGAATTTGTTCCATGATACCTAAGTTTTAAAGTATTTGACTTTGTTATAGTAAAAAACAAAAATTGTGACTAAAACTCATGGGAATGTTAGGATAACATGAAGACTGGTAAACTGAGAGCTAAAAATAACACTAACAGGGTCTTACTTTCTGCCTACACTAACTCAATGAATGTTAGGAAACTTATTCAATCTTAAGACTTTTTTAAGTGATTAAGCAAAAGTAATAATGTTTACCTGCAAATCTGGTGACAAAACAGTTAATAAATATGAGAACTAAAGATATTTCCACACCCCAATTGTTATTACATAGTTGCACATAACGGATAAGCATGATTCAATATATCAATCTAAAAACAGTTTATACTGGAGCACCTGAGTGGCTCAGTCGGTTAAGCATCTGCCTTCAGCTTGGGTCATGATCTTGGGGTCCCGGGATTGAACCCCTTCTTGAGCCCCATGTCAGGCTCCCTGCTCATGAGGAGTCCACTTCTCCCTCTCCCTCTGCCCTTCCCCACCCGGCTCGTGCGCTCTCTCTCTCTCAAATAAATAATCTTAAAAAAATAAAAATAAAAACAGTGTATACACTATTAAGCTTTGATATGTACTTCAAAATTTTCACTTAATTAATGACCTATATACATATATGACCAAACACATAGTTACACAAAAAAACCCACACAAATACACACAATCAAACTCTGCAATAACCAGCTCTGTGCCTGGTCTTGTTCTTTTCTCTATTCAACCATACAGTTACTAGGTCCAAGACCTGACTTGACAGCAGGCGGAAGATCATGAATTGTCTCTCTGCAGAGCATTTTAAAACTCTGACTTTATTTTTCAGCTTTTTATTTCACAAAGTTTTAAATGCTAACAAAAGTAGACAGAATTAATAATGAACTCCCATATACCTGGACACAGTTTCAACAATCAGCGACTCATAGTTAATCTTAGTTGACCCATATCCCCGTCTACTTCCCCCTTCTGTTTTATTTCAAAGTAAATCTCAGACAGCATATTATCTCAACCAGAAATATTTCAGCATATTTTATATATATTTATATTTATCTATATAATAATTATGCTTTAAAAATTGCCCCAAAAATCATTATACCAACTAAAACAATTAACAATCACTCCATAATATCAAATAGCTACCCATGTTCAAAATGTCTAATTGTCTCCTTTTAACAGTTAGTTTGAGTCACTTTTGCAAAGGTCCTAGGACATTTTTAGCCTTTTTTTTTCCTTAACTTGAGCACTCATATGTCAATCAGCAAGGACATATTAGAATATGAGTTGGATCACAGAAGGAAGCTCAATATGAATATGTGGTATCCTTCCGCTTTAAGTGATGTAATTCTTGGTTGAAGGCTTACACAGCCATATGTATTAGTATCTTCGGGCAGGTGGGGGGAGGGACATACAAGTAGTGCACATCTCTTTCTAAAACCAGGCAAGAAAAATCCAACAAGCTTTGAAGAAAAAAGAATCTTCAAGCCAAATCCAATAGATGTTTAAGAATGCAGACATTCACTGAGGTCATCTGTCCCCAAAGGTGTGTGAAGGACCAAAGAAGGAAGAGGTGCTTGTCAGTGGCACCCTCTCTTCCCAGATCGCCCACATCATGGCCATCTTTCTTCTATAGATCCCACCCAGTAGCATACCATAGTTTCCAAAGAGAATTTCAACCAAAGTGTTAGAATTTGAAATTGATTTTAAGCACACCAGTTTGGAAGCATTGAGTATATCATCAATAGGCTAATTGAAATCCAAAAAATAACATTTAAAAGCCCAGCTCTGATGTGAAGCCATGCTGGCATTTCCTGTCATAAACCTAATTTGATCATAATAGGTTTTTTCTGGTTGATAAACAATTAGGTTCCATTGCTTAATGCTTTCTTTTGGATATTTGCATCTACAGTATGATGGCTTGGTTTATGTTCCTCATTGGCCAAATTATTTGGTCTAGGCACCAGTCTAAATGTTGCTGTGAAGATACTTTGTAAATGTGATTATCACTGAAATCAGCTGACTTTAAATAAAGCAAATAACCCTCCAGAATGTGGGTGGAAATCATCCAATCAGTTGAAGGCCTTAAGCACAAAGACTGAGGCTTCCAGAATATGAAGAAATTCTCCTTTCCTACTCTGTATTATTTGAATTTTTATAATGAACATGTATTGCTTTAGTAATATTTAATAAATACATACATACATACATACCCAGCTCTAAGATTCTTTTTCAGCCTTGGCTTTCCTCCTCTGTAAGTAGGGATATACAAACTACTTCCTTGAGGTATAAGTTACTAACATGAAAGCATATATTACTAACAAATGTTTGTAATCACTAATACCCTATATATAATAAAATCAGTCACAGTCTTTTTTGTTGCCCCAAATTTTAGGTTTTGCATTATTTGGAGATTCCAAGTCAGGTCTTGGACCTAGAAGGAGCAACAAAAGTCGGCTGCCTTCTGGGGCCAGCCTAGTGTCTGAACACATACAGGACCTTCCTGTTTGCCTTGGATGGTAGGGAGTTCAATTCTGATTCAATCAAATACAAATTGCGAGAGGTTTTTGTTTTTTTTTAAGATTTTATTTATTTGAGAGAGAAAGAGAGGAGCGCACAAGCAGGGGGAGTGGCAGGAGTGGCAGGCAGAGGGAGAGAGAGAAGTAGGCTCCCCACTAAGCAAGGAGCCTGATGCGGGACTCGATCCCAGGATCCTGGGATCATGACCTGAGATGAAAGCAAGCACTTAACCAACTGAGCCCCCCAGGTGCCCCCTTTTATTTTTTTTAAGATTTTATTTATTTACTTGAGAGAGACAAGAGGTTTGCCAATGCAGCCACAAGAGTGGGAAATGTCTTCTATTCATTATTTAAGCCTCTGATTCCTTCTTAAAAGGATTTAAGGGTGGCTTAAAATAGATGACACATCTATAATAAACCATTAACATATGAACAAAAGAACACAATTCAGGATGAGACAGATGTACTAGAACATAAGAAGTTTCTTCAGTGAAGCATAGCATGCAGGTCTATGGTTTCCCTGAAATCAAGAAATATTTCTTTTTCTTATATATACTTATAAAAATTTTAAGTCTTTGGAATCCTTCCAAATACTTTCTTAGCTTTGCATAATTAGAAGTTTGCCATAATTAGATGACATGATACTCTATATGGAAAACCCAAAGGAATCCACTCCCAAACTATTAGAAGTTATAGAACAATTCAGTAAGGTGGCAGGATACAAAATCAATGCCCAGAAATCAGTTGCATTTCTATACACGAATAACGAGACTGAAGAAAGAGAAATTAGGGAATCCATCCCATTTACAATAACACCAAAAACCATGCGTTACCTTGGAATTAACTTAACCAGAGACGTAAAGGACCTATATGCTAGAAACTATAGATCACTTTTGAAAGATATTGAGGAAGACATAAAAAGATGGAAAAATATTCCATGCTCATGGATTGGAAGAATTAACATAGTTAAAATGTCCATACTACCCAGAGCAATCTACACTTTCAATGCTATCCCGATCAAAATACCGAGGACATTTTTCAAAGAACTGGAACAAATAGTCCTTAAATTTGTATGGAA